>NC_139233.1:47087021-47687021 GCF_977018435.1 Lepisma saccharinum
AAAATTTCCCGCGTCTAATACACAGGTCTAATGTTTTAGAAACTCCACACCAGTTTAAAATTACATGTACTCTTTATTTTTAAACATTACTGTATCAAAATATTGTAGTATTCATAATTAGTAGCCTAATGTATTATAAATTATTTCATGCCGGACTTTCAAAGGAACTGGCAAATCCCTTTAATCAAACTTTTGGAGGCGTTTGCTAGTACAATTACCTTTACCCAAGAAGCGCAAAAGTGTGTCTTGTCTTCTGTTTTGTAAACAAGTATGGTTTTATGGAATTTCAGAATTCGTGCTGCTGACACTTTATGATGTTGTCATTTGACAAGTAAACTCTTAAAGTCATTAGATCTATAAAATAAATCCCTTCACTTTTCGTGAAGGATATATGAGAAAAAAATGGCTCCAAAGAAAAAGGTAAGGTTGTGTTGCTTTTTATACTTTAGTGTAACTACTTTCAAATTTTAATATATATTTTTATTTCGCATATTTATTTGCTTTTGGTTAAGAAAGGTGAGATATTTGTTTAAAAAGGTCAATTACGAATTTGTTTTTCATCTGGAACATATTAAGAAAATATGTCCAAGCACTGATTGCAATGTAAAGCAACTTTTGTGTGAACTCTTCCATACACCATACCAATTTATTTGTTAGCACATATAAAGCATAGATTAGGTTGTGTTCCTGCAGCCAACATTCGGTTGTCAGGAAGTATCTTGGCTGCGACTATTTTCACCAGGTTCTGAAAAACAGCATATGTGGCTATTTTCACCAGCAAGAAACTTACTTACTTACTTACTTTCATCATATCTTTCATTTTAGGTATGCATTAAAATGACCGGACGGCTCTCCGGTTTTCTTCATATTTGCCATACTTACTAATTGAGGCCTGCTAATGACGAATCTGAAGTTAAAATTTGTTGGAAACCTCTAGAAATTGCAAAATAATTGCGAACTATTGACATGTGGTTAGGTTAGGCAAACATAGTTAAAATTTGGTGTCGTGGTAGTATCAGGATCTAGAAATTGCAAAATAATTTCGAATCATTGACGCTAGCCCCACGAACCATTGGCGCTAGCCCCACGAACCATTGACGTGTGGTTAGGTTAGGCAAACATAGTTAAAATTTGGTGTCGTGGTAGTATCAGGAATATATATATTTCCTTGTGAAACAAAAAAAAATCGCAAAAGTCGATGGTTTCCATTCTGAAAACTAACGACGGTACTATTATAGTATGGGGGTGACACCTATAAATCATATATTTCGCACTTTTTTACATTGCTAATGGACTATTTTGGAATGCGGAACATTTCCTAAGGTGAAATAATGCATTTCTAACTAAGATAATGTCTATTTCTTACATTTACGAGTATTTATTGTTACTTGTTATTTCAATTCTGTAACACATTATGGCGGGAGATAGCATACTGGTTCAGGGTGCGTTGTGCGAGTGTTTTTGTCGATTTATGCAGTGTTGCAACTTCGTTCACCGAAAATACCTACTTTCGTGTCTGGATTTGAAATTATGCTAATACCTCGCAAAAAAATTGACGTTAGCCCCACAAACCATTCACGTTAGCCCCACAAACCATTCACGTTAGCCCCAAAAACCATTTTCCGTAAGGTTAGGTTAGACAAGCATAGTTAAAAATAAATAAAAAAGGTACTACTTCACTATACCGGAAACACCTATCAATGATTTATTTTGCAATTTTTTACATTGCTAACGTACTATTCTGCATTGCGGAACATTTCTTTAGGTGAAATAGTGAATTTGTAACGAAAATAATGTCTATTTCTTACATTAACGAGTACTTACTGTTGTTCCTTATTTCCCACGAACAATCCACGGGTAGCCCCAAAAACCATTGACGTTAGCCCAAAAATTCACGATAGCCCCACGGACCATCAGGGGGACGAGGTATGCCTACTAGGTTAGGTTAGGTTCCATTAGCACTCCTTTCGTTCAATTTAGCATATATGGACAACATCGGTTTTTCTCGATGAAAGAAAATACAAGGAATTCTTTTAATTTTAACCTTCCACGTCCTGCATTCCACTTCTTTCTTCAAGATTCCGTGTTGAATTACAAATTCCACGTCATCTTCCACGCCCGGCAACAACTTCACGAGCAGCAATAGCGCGTATTGTGCTCTCGTGCAGAAAGCAAATGACGGCAGCAGCAATAGCACGTCGGAAATAGATTTTCGTAGAAAACCACATGCATTCGCATTAAAATGGATCAAAACTACATTCACGAACATCAACAACGCTACAGAAAATGATTTGCGTAAGTACTTTCTCCTGTAAATTTGAAGAAATCCATCTTCAATATAGTAAAGTGTTACAAAAAAAAAATACTCGACACATCATGTTCTAGTGAAAACACGGCTAGTTTGAAACACTGACTATGTGATTACGTCATCTAACACACGGAACATTGTGCTCTCGTGCAGAACGCAAATGGCAGTAGCAGAAACAGCGTGTCCGACAGAGATTTTCACAGAAAACATGTATTCACATTAATATGGATCAAAACTACATTCACGAACTTCCACAACGCTACAGAAAATGATTTCCGTATGTACTTTCTCCCGTAAATTTGAAGAAATCCGTCACCCCTATACTGTAATGTTACCCTAAAGACTTATTTTTGCTTATTTTGCAATTTCTAGACGTTTCCAACAACTTTTAACTTCAGATTCGTGATTAGGAGGCCTCAATTAGTGAGTATGCCAATTATGAAGAAAATCGGAGAGGGGTCCGGTCATCTTACATCGTTCCTTATCTTATGATATTCATTGCAGTGTTGCTGACTTACTGCTAAGAAGTTATTTTAAATTAAAAGTGTGTTCAACTACTAGTCACCAGATAGTGAGAATAGCAGAAGGTGCTGAAGAGCAGAAATTACATGATCAGGGGATGGGAAGTATTTACAGAAGTAATTTTAATACTAATTGCCCTAAACCTGACCTGCCTAACCTAGCATCGCTTCTCTGCCACTTTTATATAATTGTGACGATGATGTAGGGTTACCATACCGAGACAGTTCCATTTCAGAGACATGTCCCAGTCGTCCCGTCGGTATTATTAAGAAACCACTATTTGCCCAGTTTAATAAAAGCTTAGGAGTTAGCTTCAAAACCAAATCTAAATTTGAGACACATTTCATGCCAAAGAAATGTTGATAGAACATTTAAATTAGCATCATGGCAACACCGTGGCAAAACAGATGGACTGCATTCCAAGCACTTCATAACAATGAAAATGTTCCAGTGTCGTCGAGACCATTCGAGCAGACAGCAGTTTATGTTCAGCTCGCATCCCCAGTTGTATTGCATTGTGTGCGTTCTGTTATTTGTAGAGCAAGGAATAAACATGGCCAAGAAGTGAATATGTAGTTTCAATGTGGACCTGCAACAAGAATTTAAATTCCTGCATCTTGACACAAACTCAAATTACAAATCTCGAGTTGTGTGTCAGATATATGGGGAGTTTTGTGAAAGGTTGGTGAAGAATACAGTTGTTCTCAAGAAGATTGGTTGTTCTCATAAATATTTCTGCCATTCCTTAACTACCGCATAGGACTAACATCAAAGGTTGATCAGAAGGGATGAGAAACACTATGTAAATCAAACCGAGATGATAATAAATACCTTTTGATAACTGGAGATCATATTTACTTTATTGTTTATGACTAGGGCTCTGAAGTTGAAGACCTAAAAATATCAAAGAAAGGACCTAAAAACGAAAAAAAGGACGTATAAATGTGATCAAAATTAATTAACAACTTCAGTTTTAATTACATATTTAATGAATAAAAAAAATACAAAATTCTGGTGGTATGGAACACACATTGGGAACAAACTGAAAGCTTCAAAACAAGAGAAAGTTGCCACTTACAGCTCGACCTTCCAGACAAGTTACGGTTAAAGGACATTGTACTGTAATTGCTTCAGTCGTCCAAAAACCAGGGATGGTTCAAATATATTTATTTATTTACTACAGAAAGGATGGTTAAGAGGTGATGAACTGATGATGATTCGAATTGAGAATGGGCAGTAAAAACGTAGTAGAAAGAATGTGAAATTGCAAAAAAAACCAAAAAAAAAAACCATTAAGACCTAAAAATAGACTAAAAAAGGATGAATAAGCCAAAAAATGCCAGAACACCTGTTTGATCACGTCGCCTGGAAAGCTACAATTTGTATTAATGTTTATTTGTATTGTGTATCACATGTATCATTAGATGTGAATAATAAACGTGACATTATAAATTTTTGCACTGTTGCTAGACAAATTTTAAAATCTGCAGTGATATGGTAGAGGTAGCTGTATATTAGAATGTATTGCATAGTACTCATGTTGTTACGGGTAGAGCCTTCGTTAGGAAGGTCACTCTTGTGCAAGAATTAATTACTTTTAAGAGGCCATATCATGGGCAGCGGAAAAAATGACCTTCATTCAGTACACTTTTTCTCGAAAACTATTTGAGACATTTGAATGAGCTTTGTGATAAATTGATTAGAAAGGATAAATCTTAACAGTGAATATTGAACATTTTTATCACTTCTATATTTTGAAATATATTAGCTGTCAAATATCAGTTTTTGATCGGCGTATAGAGCCCGATAAAAAGAATTTACCCCAAATATACTCGGGATATTATATTTTTGTGGAAATTAAAAACCCAAGTATACTTGGGCTTTTATGTTAAAAGGTTAAATAAGGTTCCAGATGATTGTATTAACAACCATGTATTTTTATGTATAGTTTCATGTATTTTTTTTTAGAAGAATAAATGACTAATTTCAAGAGCGAATTTCGTGGAATGCTTCACCCCTTTCAATTTCCCCCCAATTTTATATGTAGGTAGCTCAGAGTGGGTACTAATGCCTGATCGAAAAATTGGGATGGGCGGTTCAGAGACAGGGAGATAAGAAACATTAAACAAATGGCATTAAAAGTTAATCTTATTAAAAATGCTTATGTATTTAGCACAAACCCTGAAGTACAATATGTTTTAAGGTAATATTCAAAATTTCTGTTCACTATGTGTGAAGGTAAGCATAGGCGTAACCTGACGGGGGCAACGGGAAGCATTTGCCCACACAAGCTACTACATAACTGTTTAGAGTTGGAATTCAGAAAGAAACTTCTTCACAACAGTCAAACCACACAGTTATACAAAACTTATTTCATCAGCTCTTATTATTTTTGCATTGACTGTTAAATAACTAGTGTTTCAAAGTAACTGGTTGCAAGTAACAGTTACTTTTTATTTAGGAATTCTAACTGTAACTAGCGACTGGAATTGCTGGCCTGGCAAGGAAGCTGTGCTTTGTTGCATGCTAACTTTAGAACATCCACGCTTTACTTCAATTCATTTTTAATTATATGTGAAAACTTCAAGAAGTCAAGAAATTATACTTCTGGTCAAGAATTTTTGCTATCACAATGACTGACTAATTTTATTTATTTTACTTTTCTACACCCTTTTGGCTGTCGCAAAGATGAGGATAAATGATGGTAAGATGGGATAGATGGAGGGACAGTTACAAATATATAGGGACGACATCATGAGCCCCACATAAGGCTATACTGGAGACCAGACCCTCGCTAGTCTGCCAAATACAGTCCAGAATACATTATTAGATAAAGCAGTCTAATTCTCTCATTAAATACAGCTTCAGTTTTCATCTTAACTTGCCTTTTGGTAGGGGTTTTTCATTAAATAAATATTTATTTTCTTAACTGCTAATTTCCAGCTTTAGCTAATTAGGGGTTGAATAAATAAAGGTAAAGAAAAAGTAATGGAAAATCCAAGAATTTAGGATTTGTCATTTTGGTATACCCCTTTATGGTGTAAACCATATTCATTGCCCACTGACCAGAAATTTTGTTTCTCCAAGTTATGCAACGAATGTGCTGTACTGACACCATTTTGAGGAACAGGAAGGGAAAGTGTGGGAAAGAGCATGTACAGCAAAAAACCTAATGAGTTTTATATATATACAGTATATATTAATATATTACTTCGTGCAGTATAAATTAATACGCATCTTCATTTTCAGTCTGCCACAAGCTCTGAGTCCACCTCAACTAGTAATAGTTCAACATCATCTTCAAGTTCATCATCATCATCAGGCAGTGATTCCAGTTCGTCTGATACTGAAAATTCATCAACGTCCCAGCACAGTACTCGAAGTGCAGCGAAAAGCCATGCATCCACCGATTCTGAAACTCGAACTACTCAGAAGAAGACATTCCCCAGAAGTAAGAGTAACGGATCAAATGCCTCAACGGAATCGGAAGAAGCCAAGGGGAAGATGAAGACTCGGTCGAAAGCCAACTATTCGTCTGAGTCGGAAGAATCAGTGAAAGCAAATGTAAAACGGAAACCTCCTACAAAACCCAAAGTGTCGGCCACCGTCACTCCGATTGCAAAGCAGGCGAAACAAGGACCAAAATCTGGTGCGGGGCAGAAAACTACCGTTACAAGAGGAAGTGCTAATGCCAGCACCAATCAGAAGACAGCAGAGAAGGAGCAAAGAAGTGTGGCTAACAAGCAAGAAAGCACCCCTCAAAAGAAGCAGAAGACAAAGAGCATATTTAGTCCAGAAAACACGAGTGAAAGTGATGAAGCTTCTTTGTCCCCTCCAAAGTTGACACCTATCAAAGACACCCAGAAAATGCAGCAGGCGAGGTCGAAAAGTAAGATGCAAGCAAAGGAGTCTTCCACACCTTCGGAGAAATCTGCAGGGAGTACGGCATCGTCTAATTCATCAGCTGTATCTGAATCTTCAGGTTAGGATTTCATTGTACTTTTTAATAATAAATAGTAATAGTAAATATTGAAAGGTTTGAATTTGATACTCATTCATTCAGGTCTACATTGGTGTTAAAAGGGCTTAAATTTAAAGTAAACAGTATCATTAATTGCAACATTTTATAGTTTACAATTTAAATATTCATTTACGCTATAGTAATCTGTTGGATTAATCTCAAAGACCCAAAG
Organism: Lepisma saccharinum; assembly: GCF_977018435.1. Classification (NCBI taxonomy): domain Eukaryota; kingdom Metazoa; phylum Arthropoda; class Insecta; order Zygentoma; family Lepismatidae; genus Lepisma; species Lepisma saccharinum. Next base: position 47,094,045 of record NC_139233.1, read on the forward strand.
GAGAGGGACCAATCTACATGGCCCTGTGTTGGGCAGAAACTAAAACTTTTTTACCTGGCCCTTGTCAAAGTATTACTTTCTTCCCATGTAGGAATATGTTACTAAATGGAGTATTTTGGAAGTGTTGTTTTAAGTCCTCTTTATGCACAGATGGGCTAATCTGGACTGGACCTACAGTTTAAAGTGGGATCCAAACCCTGCACCATGTATTGAACCCGGGATCCCTTGATTAGAAGGCACGACCTTGACCACTACGCCATCGGTAGTCCTGTTACTAAATGTAGGTGCACAAAGTGTACAAATGGTAAGGAGAAAGTTTGAAGAAATAATGTCATACCAGAAATACCAAATGTATCTTTGAATAGAGGAAATGTTAAGTTAAAGATGGAGAGGTTTCATTCTCTATGAAATACACAGAGGTGTAAGCACATTCGTTGTTGTTAATAGGCACTTGACATTAATGGCTGCTTGCATCTGCTACACACTCTCAAACCCTTTCAGTGATGTACGTCTACACATTGACAGTGTAATCTATGTAAATAATATGGTGGCTGAACAAAGAGCTTTGTAGAAGTAAAAGAGACTTATTCACTGTATCAGTTGCTGAAGTGACAAGCACCTTACACTCTTTTTTACGATCGTGACCATTCTTTTTCATTGAGTATCAAATATCCTATGTGAAATATTCTAGGGTTCAGTGGAGAGAAACACCATAACTGCTACTAACTGTTACATGTTATTGTATCCATTTTGAGGTTTTTCCAACAGTTGAAAGACAATGCATTTTTTTTTATCATGTGTAGGATTATTTTTTGCTCGATATGAACCAATATAGTTCATAAATGTCACTTTTCCTTCAAAACACCTTTGAAAATAACTTTTTAGTGTAGTTTACCTTGTCTTTGTTGACTTTGTTAATTACAAACCAGTGTAATCTATGTGCAGATTAGCCTCCCCGATGGTACAGTGGTAGCGTCGTTCCCTTGTAATCAAGGGTTCCCGGGTTTGATACCCGGTGGAGGCACATAGTGGTTCGGATCCCACTTTAAGCTGTAGGTCTAGTCCTGATTAGCCTTACTGTGCATAAAGTGGACTGAAAACAGTAAATCAATCAATCATTCTATGTGCAAATTATGTGTAGACTATGCACATGTAAACATGTAGACAGCACACCACTCCTTGTGATGATTATGGAGCAGATTTCTAGATAAAGACATTACTTTTCTTTTGCTTCGGAAGTCAGCCAAACTTGGTATGGGTGCCGATGATATGAATTTTACCTTTAGCGCATAAGGCACGTATTTCTAGGAAATAACATGAAATGTACATATTTTTAACATTGCAGACAAAATAAAGTTTCAAAATTATTTGTGTAAACTCATATTTTGGAGTTAGTGCATAAAATAGACAAAAAGGATAGTAAATTAGTAGAGGCATGCATATTTCGTTTTTGACGAAAACACAAAATGTGAAATAACACATTATACTGTTAATTGTTCATGTTTCTTAAATATATGAGGTCCCTTTTCCTACCTGTTTTGTTGCGAAATAATGCGAAATGAACTGCAAAATGTGAAATAGACTCTTATACATGAAATTTAGAGTTTATTTACTGATGTGACACTTTCTGAAGTTTGAATTATACTGTGAGTTATGCAATTCATGGAAAATTATTCTGCTGTAAATATTTGAGAGGCAAATATGGACTCCTTAAAACAGGATTAAAGTCCTGATAAGGTCCATTTCCGATTAGCCTTTCTGTGCATAAAGTGGACTTAAAACAACAAATCATTGTGCAAAATTATGGTTCCTTCGAATTTCTGTAATAAATTTTCACTTTTATAATACTAAATAGAAAGAATATCAAGGTAAAACTTGCAGTCCAGATATGTGATTGATATCTAAAGTACATTGACAATATGATCATAATTATCTGCAAGATTGGTGAAGAGGAAGTTATCTCTATTATTTTATAGATCTATTCTCTATATGCAACAAATATTTCTCCAGATGCTGTATACTTATAAATGTAAGCAAAAAAACAGCATTTTCTACAACACTATATAAATCCACCAAAAAATGAAAAATTATGTATGGTTTATGAACTTTTTCTGTTGTTTTTATATTGTGGAGATCTGTTATGGTGAACTAATGTACCTCTGTTACCTTAGCCTGAATGCTAGATGCACGAGATTGTAGCACCCACTACATTTGATGCCGATTGTAATTTTACATTTTACTCTTCGAATTGTCACGTGTTCTTGTGTCTGTAGAATGAAATTTGCTAAAAAAGAAAGTTGTGAAAGTGAATGTTCATAATAATTAACAGATTATACATGTAATTGAAAAACACAAGCTTCAAAAGCAAAAATATTGATGATAAACATGTCTTGAAAAAAATTTCATTTTTAACATTAGGTGATATTGATGGTGTAAGTGTACATGGCATCTCTAACTTAAATTTGCACGTCTGACTACATGTGATGGGGAAGGGTCGTTTTTCATTACACGATATTGTTCAGAGATAATCGGCATGCATTTTAAATCGGCAATTTCGAAATGTAATAAATTGAATGCAAGATGCATCTAATGTCCTGGTGCCACTTGTATCTATTTTATTTTTTTTTTACAGTTTTTGAATGGAAATATTTTTACTTTTAGCCACATATTTCCACTGTTTTTAGAACATATAAAATAAATATTTTTCAGTTTTTTACCATCTAAAAATTCGCTCCCTAGTGATGATACTATGTACTAGTTCTATGCACAACTATTTTGATAGTTTAATAACTAACAGTATCGTTTTTTCTTGAATGCAGACAGTAGTTCAGACTCAGACTCCAGTGCTGAGTCTGCAGCCCCTGTTCCAGCACAAAAGAAGAAACAGAAGAAGCCGAGCTCCACTCAGCAAGTTGCCGATAGCCAGGTGAAGACAGCGCCAGCATCAGAGAGCGATGGGGAAACAACCAAAGCTCCCGTAACAAGGAAGCTCACAAGGTCGGCCAGTGCAAAAAGAAGTAAACATTTGGTTGGAAAAACCAGTGACACAGAGTCAGATGCTGGTAAGTTATGTTGTAAATTCATTTTTGATTCTTCAGTATTACCCATTGAACTATATATAACATGGAAGGACTGCTTTACGGCGCAAAAGTGAAGCCATTCTCTCTCTTAGTTACGCCAGGGAACGAGGAAAGAAAAGCTTAAGCAGACAAATTTTTCTGTGGTGGCAAATTATTTTTTACCGCAGATTATTTACGAAATGAAAGCCATAATTTATGAGAAGACATTACAATGAGTACATCAGCTGTATTCAGACACCACGGGATTTAAGATTAATCTAACAATATCAATGTATTTTTGAGAACTTCTTGGCAAAAGTTTATTAACATTGAAAATTCTGCAGCTGCTGTCAGCATCGTGTTATAACTTGTGACAATATTATTGTTGATGTTAGTTAGGTTCATGCAGGGCTCCCGTTATGCCAAATTTCATATTTTTTCATGAGGACCCATCAGAGATATTTTACCGTGAAAACTCAAAATTCCATAAACAGGCATGTTTAAACTCATGTTGAAAAAAAAGGTGCATTTCGAAGCACTGAAATTTTATTTGCAAACACCCTGCAGATAGGTCTACACACAAAAAAAATTTCAAGCCTTAGACTAAAAAACCCTTTATTAAAAAATTCTGGCTTAAAAATCCAATTTTTTAACTATTGTTACCCAAATTTCCACCATAATTTTCATACTTAGGATGCAATTTTGAGCAAAGCATACTTAACTATCATAGAAAGTATACTTAATTAGCTACAAAATGAATTTTGTTTCAGGTCTCTAGCTCTAATAGTTTTTGAGATATTAAGGTTTCCGTAAACTGCTTCATGAGCAAAATAGTCATTCGCCATGTTGGAAAAATGGAGGCCCCAGGAGAATGAAGGACAGGAAATATTTTGGAGCATTGGTTTTAATATCTAGAAACATGTACAAACCAATGTACTAAACATTATTCTAAAATGGTCATGCAACCAATTATTTTTAAATTGGTTGAATTGACATGGAATGACCTTGGCGTTAAACATTTATTGTGCGTAAATTCATTTTAACGATACTTTTCACAATAATAATAATTATTATTATCATTATTGATTGATTGATTGAATTGCTTTACTTTACTTCACTTTTGTGCCACTTTTGGCTATTTGCGAAGATGGGATGAGTGATGATGTGATGAAATTGATGAACAGACACTTATAAATATCCATGCCCAGGCTGGGATTTGAACCTGGGACCCCTGGCATCGTAGCACAATGTGCTTACCATTCTGCCACGGGGACTGGCTATTATCATCTTTATTATCATTCTTTTCATTATTATTTAATCTATTTTTGAGAATGTAATTCAGTCTTCCAAGAGTATTGTTTAATATTATTGTGCTCAGAAGTGTGTATTGAAATAAGTGAAAATTATATTTTTTGTATATAAATCTAAAAATAAACATCTTGTCAATTATGTGGATCCAAAGGGTCGATTTTCCCTTAAAAATGCTAATGTTACACATTTTTTATTGATTTAGGGGTTCAAAGGAGAGCTGATTTTTGCCGATTTTTTTTAACATTCTGGATCACTATGAAATGTGACTAATGACACAATGTCCTCCAGTCTGTAATAAGGAATTCACTATGCGAGAGTGACTACAAGACTGAGATGGCACGATACATGCCAATGAGAAAAGTTCCCGGTCTGAATGTCGCTTCATTCAAAAGCTCCCCAACATTCAACACAAGTGGCCACTGAGGCAGCTCCCACTTCCTCTGTAGACTAGATAGTACGAAGTTCCACATCTTGAATCTGTGTCTTGATAGGTTAGATACACTTGAATAAGTGTATCTAACCTGTAATATTTTCAAACCACCTGAAGATTTTTTTTTCTTTCCAGAAAACAAAGTTGTGAACAAGACTCCTGTGAAAAAGCCCACACCACGTGCAACGCCACGGAAAACCAAGAGTCGTCAGGCAAATAACAGTGACTCCACCCCACCACAAGTTGTAGAGGAGAGGAAATGCCCAGTAGAAAAATGTGATTCAAATGGCCACCTAGGAGGAAGATGGGACAAGCATTTCACAGTTGAAGCTTGCCCCTTATTTCACAACAAAACTGCAGCCGAGTGCAAGGTAATGTAATATTCAAGATATGTGGTGAATGTGCAGCCCAGTAATTTCTAAACCTCCTTTGTACATGAACTAAACCAATAGTTCAACATAGTCATGTCAAATGTTAGGAAAAGAATTTCATGCGATATATGCACATTTGGCTATTACTACATTGTTGAACGTATTTTAACCATTTTATTGTAATGTTCAGCTTTTTCAAAGTATAACAAGGTGTCTGACAGTCTTGAAAACCTATAAATCCAGGAAAAGTCATAGAAATGTCAGGGAAATTTACTGCGTTTCTGGAAAAATCAACATTTTTGTAGTAGTACACTAAAAGAAGGCTTTTGAACAAAGAAGAACAAGCAAGTAATTTTTAATTTATTGTTGACAAACTATGTACACTTTTAATTGGTACACTGAGTATAACTGGTAGTTACAATAGAAATTGTATATTTACTTTATGAAAAGGCATGTTTTTGACTATTTTCATCTAGAAATCTACTTCAGTAAGTGGCTATTGCAATTTCTCACTTGGTTGTTGCAATTTTTGGGTTGTGTTTGCTAGATATAAGAATTAATACAGATTTTATCATTAATTTTACTAGAATTATGTATTGTTTATACCAGGGATCATCAAACCATCGATTGCAAGCTACTGACCTTGCACAGTCACTTCCAGTAGCTTGCGAGGGTTTGGCTGCAATAAACTGTTAATAAGTGCAGCAGTATTGAGGAGAATGTTGAGAACATTGCATCTTGACGTTGATTGCACCCTCAACGTTCTTCCTGGTCCCAAAGTTATTTCTCTTTTTAGTTTTGCTGTAGTTTCACACTACAGATGAAGTATGTCCCTCATGTAAAGTTTCTAGTAATGCTGTTTTGTGTTTTAAAGTTGAAAGTGACAGGAGGATCATTTTTTTTTTTCAGGTTAAAGGTGAATGTACTTGCTTGTTAGTGCTGGAAGTGGAAAATTGTAACTGGGGGAATTCTTGGTTGGGTTTTGGGATAGGTGGGGACTGCTTGTACGGGTCAACATGGAGGGAATGGAGCACCATTGTATTTTTCTTTAACTTGACATGGTTGTAAAGGATGATTTCAAATGTACACAGGGCTTAAGTTTTTAATAGTTTTCACTGATATTTAGCTCTTATGGATTAAAATAGTTATAATTTCGAACCAAGGAGAAGACATATAGCAATATCAACAATAAAATAATTTGCTTTCATCAAAGTCACACATATCATAAATACGAAACTTACTTAAATTACAAATACGTTATTAGGTCCACTATAAAAATATTATAACTTTTAAAATGCGCATTACAGATTTATGAAAGAAATATTTTATAAAAAAAACTAAACTGTTCCAAATAATTGATATGATTCAGATCAAATTACATATATTTAAGTGTAATACATTTTTAATGTTGCTTGTAAGGCATGGTGTCTTAAAGCAGCCTTACATGTGCATACCCAATTAAAAATCAAACGAATTTCTATGTGACTACAGTTATTTATATCTAGTAGAAGAAAAGTGTGTGCTTCTCTACTAGATCACAGTTCACATCCAGGTATGAGAGTAAAATTTAATTCGAAACTGCCATTATGAACACTGCTGCATGTAAACATTGGTATCTACAGTAGATACCACGTTTTACATGAAATAGAATGTACGTGGCCATGCACAGTTTGGCAACCTCTTCATTCTCCTAATTCTTAGTCTGTGGTACATATTCCGGGTCATTATGGGAATCATATACACTTTCTAACTCGTTCTTATCTTTGCTGTTGCCTCAATACTCGCGAACTTTCTGAGACACGTTGCAATTCAGTAACAGCTGTTTCGCTGCCATCTTTGCTACTTACCATACTTTACATGAAACAACTGGTAGATACCATAACTTTCAACATGTCTAGCCCTGAAATCTGTCAACGAAACGAAATACCTAGAGTATGATTCAACTCCATTTACGATGGACTACACAATGCACATTGTAACTCCAAAATGACCAAAATGTCACTTACCATGTTTACACCCGAGCCCATCAATTTTTAAAATAAGAGTGAAATAATTTAACTGCCGATATTTTCACTTCAACTTGATGAATGAACAGATGTTGGTACTGTTCAATTGGCTGTCTTTAGTGGTTTCAAAACAAGAGGGGGAGTTAATGAAGGCCATTCCTCTAAAATGGAATATTGCGGGACAGGACATATATTCAAAGATTAAAACATTTATTTCCTTGTAGAATGTTCATGTGTGCAAAATGGTGAGTTGTCAACAGCTGGTGGTGGTTGGGACCATAAAGATAAAAAAAGCTTTCCCCAATGTGTTTCTTACCACTGCACAGTGGTCCAAGTGAATGCAAAACCTGGTCAAAATCCCAAAATTGAATGATCAGATAATAGGTTTGGTACCCTTATAATTTGAGATTAAAAGGTCCATTCTACTAAAAGCTAGCTGATGTTACACAATAAGTGTTGCCGTCAGTTAGCTATCAACCTTTCAAGTGTGGGAATGATGTGATCTTTGTTAGTTTTCTATGGTAAGGACTTTTCCACGTAGTTAGTTTTGTGTCTTTATAAACATTTATCGGATGCCAATTGTGGTTTGAGACTTATTTTTTGTTACTTTTCAGCTTAATTATAAGGAGATACTTTTGTCATCTGGTTTAATCAAATATTGAATTGTTAATGTGCCGGAACTCAAGTTAGTGCTAAAAGCCACAGGTTTCTTCCTTTTCAATACTTCTCATAGACTAGCAGAATGTCTTAAACAAGCTCAAGTTAAGATTAAACTATCTTACGTTAGCATAGTGTTACTAGTTTCAGGATCCAAAAGTAGTTTTTGCTTGTTCTTACCCCTTTTCATAGAAAGTCATAAAATGTAATTGGATACGTGAGATCTTCATTCTACGTTGGGTTGGGATGGACATCTGAGCAATTTCAATGTAAGCAGAGGGTCAAAGAAGAGGGATTTCAAGACGCAGACATTTTCTTCACATCTCTTGTGCAGCTTAAAGTACACTATGAATATAAGAAATTAGAAAAAGTTGCTATTTGACAAAATCTTTTACCTTCAACAACAAGATTTGCTATAAGCCTTTTGGGGACACAGCAGGCACAAACGACACTAGCACACTTTTCACACCACAAGAAAAACACGTAGATGACAAAAAAGTCCTTGGAAGTCTGTCACTTCACTCAAAAAATATCCTCGCACTTGGGCACAAAACGACTCTCACCTACGCACAACTTTCACAGACGAAAAGCTAGAACGCAGTGAAAAATGAGCGCTGATTCTTGCAGCTGCTTGAAATTCTATTTTTACACAATGCAGGGTAACCTGTGTTGCAACTTGTGGAACACTTGTGCTCAAAAACAAAGGTTTCCTTCAGCGTGCCTCGAAATTCCATTCTCACAACGCAGATTCAAGAACCAGTCTTCCCTCTCCCCTCACCCCCATTCCCTGCTTGCACCTGCACGGAAAACTTTCATTTTGACATTGGATACTGATAAACAAGCTTCTTTCGAATGCAGTTATCAGGCGGGAGTGAAAAGCATTGCTTTAGAACAACAATGCCGGTCTTCCTATGTCGGCAAAAATTTTCCCTTGAAAAGAGACGCAAAAGAAAAGTCCCTTTTCTCGCCTTTTCCCCTCCATTTTCATGAAGAAAAAAAAAGTGCAAAAAACATTTCTGTTAAATACATGTGTTAGGAACAATAGAAAAAAAATCGAAATTCTAGCCAAAAATAGAGAAGTTATAACGTAAAAACTACGACCTTGACACAGCATCTCGATCGAGACGCTTGGGACATTTGAGTATCTCGACCGAGATGCTTGGGATTTTGGTAGTTTTTTGAAGAAATTTTCAGATTTGGATAAATTTGTCAAAAAAGTATTCTAAAGTACTGATCTGAAATCTACCACTATTTTTTGAAGAAAGGACCATAGCCGAGAGTCCACCTTGCTGTTAGATTTTCATTGTTATTGAAGTGGATATAGTGAGGTGCCAAATGAGGGGGGGGGGATAGAGGTCATAACCCCACCTTTTGTTCCAGTATTAAGAGAATGTCAAAAACGGAAAAGATAACAAAATGAGGGCTGACTACAAAAAAGTAATAGTAACCCCTCCCCTCCTTTTTGAAAATCCTGGGCATGCCACTGAGTGAATAAATGGTCCTTGTTGCCATTGTTGTTTACATGCACACAGATATACACACTTTTCATTTGTTCAGAACCAATGTGAGTTATTCTTTGGTAAACAGTTCATATGCCAAAAACTAGATAGCAACATGTTCTGATAATCCTTTCTTGTACAAGGCGACTTTGCTCTGCATCAGCAGTGACGAAAATATTTAAAATCGACTACAGTCGCTTTCTGTAGGTTACCAATATTTAAAAAGTATATATTGAAATTGCTTACAGCAGTGGAAGAGTTAATTAAATTTTCTTTTGCTGTTAGGGCATATTTTTTTTATTCTTCAGTGCTTTATTTTGCATATTTTGGTTATTTTTGGGTCATAAAAATCCTGACTGTATTCATGAGACAACAATTTATTTACAGGAGGCATACATGGAAAGGAAGAAAAAAGAAGATGAGAGGAAAAAAGCTGTAGCATCCCTGAGCAAGAAATCTTCCAAACCTCATTTCACAATCGACCAACGACACTATCAAATGAAAGTCAAGGAGTGGAGGGTGAAATCTGAGAGAAAGGATTACAAGAATAGTGACGAAACTGACAGCACATCGGACGAAAAGGACCGTGAACCGAAGCTGGATAGCATCACACCGGAATACGACCTCAGGTTGTTTCAAGAGGCCCAAGCAGCAGCCAGTGAGAGAATCGTATGTTGAAAATTGTATTTTTAGTGTTCTTTGTTTATTAGAGGGTAGATTCATGTGCACTAAAAATGGCGAAGTGTGCAGAAAGGTCAAGAAACTTGTGACATGAGGTCTTGAAGGGACCTCCATTTTAAAGCATTGCCCATGGGATAATATTTGTTATGTTAATCTGCTAAAATTAAATTAGTTTCATTCTTGTTACTTCCCCATATTGGGAGAAGAGTCCAAATAGCTTCACTGCGCCCATTATTTTTTTTTTAAAGATAATGAATAAATCAATTAAGAAAGTGTTTCTACTTGAACATTAAATTTTGACAATTTATCAATGGTTTCGGAATATGAACGTGATGTAAAATTGTTCCTTGTAGCCAGGCATTTGATTTCAATGTTTAGGTAGCAAATTAATTTCCAGTACTGATAAAGAAAAACTGGAAGCATTCCAAGAAGACCCCAAATGACTCATTAACTTCTCTTTCCCTTCTCTCTCTCCCGCTCTCTCTCTCTTAATCTCTTTAATTAATACAGTGGAATCTCGATTTTATGTTTTTCAGGGTGACAAGACAAGGAAACTTAAAACGCTGTAAAATGTAAACTGTGGGGAAATTTTATAAGATGTTGCTGTATTTTGACCATGAAAATTGAACGAGTAATGTGGGAAAATGTAAGTCCGGTGACCATCTGGCTGCAACATGTCTTGCCTTAGGAGAACAAACTATATGTACAGTCACACTTGTTGTAACCCCCTTTCACTTCCAAGTGTCAGTTACTACCTAGGCATGGATTAAATCAGGTTGTATGAGTTGTAGCTGTATATTCATAAAAACAGAAACAAAATTACAGACTTTTGCAGTATATTATTAGAAATATCAGATTAGTAAAATTATGACAGTTCCCAAACTACACTTAAAAATGTATCTTGATATTAGAGATGGGTAGGGGCATGCACATTTTGTTTTTCACAAAAACACGAAATGTGAGATAACACATTGTAATGTTGATTTTTCATGTTTTTGAAAGGTGTGAAGTCCATTTTGATACCATGTTTTGGCACGAAATGATGCGAAATGAACTGCAAAATGCGAAATAAACTCTTAAACACGAAATTTAGGGTTTATTTACTGAATTATTCTGTGAGTTATGCAAATCACAGAAAATTGTTAATTCTGCAGTAAATATTTTAGATGCAAAAATGAACTCCTTTACACAGGAATAAACTTAATACCCTGAAAACTATAAATGTGATGTTAGAAGTGAAATATTGTGTATTATGTATTAAGCATAGTTTTTACATCAAAATTAGGTATTTATTCACTATTTTACCACCAAAATGCCATTTTATATGCCGCATTTGATCCCAAAAGATGCCCAGTTTTTCGTACTAAATCTTGATCTTTTATTCACCGTAAATATGTGGCTCTAGGGATGGGTGTTTGAATCTGAATATTAGATCCATTATCTCCTGCAAATCTAGAAGTAGATTTGTGTGCGTGTGGAGGGGGACATCCTGGTTCAGAAATATTACTGCAAAATTTCTTGTAACGTATTCTGGTCGAATAAAATCCCAGCTTGTTACATGGTAGAGCCCAGATTTTGGAATAGATTCCTATTTTGATGCTGTGAATAGATTCATATGCTTTCAGAACAGAAGTGTGTTTCTGGGTACTGCAATCTTTTTAATGTAAATTATATTATGCCTAAAATTGCGTATTTTGATTTGTAGTGCCTATTTGAATTATTATAGCATGTGTTAACCCCCCATGGTGCAAACAGCCCAAGGATGGTCAGGGGCTGCCAGACGACTTTTCCTTGGGTGTTGAATGGTCAGCACATAGTGCTTGTTCTTTGACTTTTGAGACCAGAGTCCATTATTATTGTTTCCAAGTAGCTCCTCAATTGTCCTCTTAGTGGTGGGTGAACACTATAATTTTTGAAGTCTCATGGGGAATCAAAAACTAAGGACCTCTACCTCTTGCACCAAAGGCACTAATCATTGGTCTATCTGGGAGCTGATAAGTGCCTAAAATGTTTTTAAAGACAGAACAAAATAGTGTTGTATGAATGTTTTCATGACCTTGTTGCTGAGAGTTTACCACATGCTGATTAAGGGGGTGCAGTACGTATATTGATCCCCACCCCCTTGATGGCTAGAACTTACTACAAATATTTTATTAAAATAAGTGTAAAGGGTGACCACCTCCTTGATGGCATTTCCAGTGTTCATAGTAAGTGACAACCAGGAAATGAAACTTCATACCTTGAGGAAGTACCTTTGTATTTAATTTGGATAAGGCTTTCAGGTTGAAAGATAATACTCCCTCTGTCCCATAATTATTGTCCAGTACACCTTTGTTTGTTGTCATAATAATTGCCCAATATTCAAACTGTGACACTGGTGTATACAGAAGAAGAACATGAAACACGGGAATGAGTCATACAACTTTATTACTCAAGGATCAGTACAAATTGTGCTTTCCATCTGCCTCTTCGTCTGTCCTTCCTGTACTACCATTTTGGCATACCGGACTATAATTATGGGACAGAGGGAGTAGTTTGTTAATTGCAGTGGTGTAATAGTTATCTTGTCTCCAGGGCCCCCATCCAACCACTATGTTTGTAGAAATTTTATTGTTATTATAGAATTCTCAAAAAAATAGGACGATTGTTTAAGAGCTGATGTTTTATTTTTGCTTTAGTTGATTTAGTGTCATACTCATTAATGTTATAGAAATATTATTTTTTTATGACAGATTTTGACTTTTTTTTTATTTTAGTGCCTTTTTGGCTGCCTATTTTTTTCAATTCAGAGCTCTACTACTTAGCCTATGGTTTGTTATTATTCTGCTGTACAACTGTGCTGGGGCACCATAGAAAGAAGACCATAACATTAGTAGCACTTTATCTGCAGAGCTCCTTTAATTGGCACATTTTCAGAGGCACAACCAGTATGTAGCATTAAACTTGCTTGTTTGTGTTACAAAAGATGCATAGTTGCCAAATGTAATGATTGGACATTACAATATTTTCAGGAAGAAGAGTTAAAGAACCAGCCAAATGTGAAAGCCACAAAATATATTGAAATGGGGAAATTTGAGATGGAAGTGTGGTATCAAAGTCCTTATCCAGATGATTATGCTCGCCTCCCTAAGTTGTACCTTTGTGAATATTGCCTGCGGTACATGAAGACTCGAATAATCTTAAAGAGGCATGTGGTGAAATGTGTATGGAGGCACCCACCTGGAGAGGAAGTGTACAGGTAATATATTCCTTTTAGCCATAATGGAATTATGAGAAAATTAATTTGCACAGTCACAAACACTTTTTGTAATGATCTCATAAAAATACATTGTGGTTGTTACAATCCAGAAGTGTCCTACTTTGAAAGTAATTAGTGTTGCCATATCACTGGCTGAATACAGTTTTGTTATATGTCCGTCTGCACTAACTCTTCAGGAGAGCTGATTGAAGGTGGATTCATATGGATTTTGAATACACTACAAACATTTTATTAATGTTGATACTTCACACTACTTGACATCCAAATATTTAGTTTCAGAACATGACACATTAACACGTGGAACCACGATAATGTCATCAACTTGCTTCCAACAAAAAGTCAATATACAACAAGGCAGTATTCAGCCAGCAATATATCCTAAGCCACTTACAGTACTATATCACAATTCCGGGAACTTTCTGACTGCCCCTTCAAGTAAAACAGTTCTTTTTTTGTAGGTACTTAATGCTTGCATTGTTGATAAAATAAAAATTTAAAGTTAACCCATGCTCATTGAACTGTACAATGAAGACGTATAGCAGAATGTCAGGGTAGGGCTCCACACATTCACAATCTCAACCACTTTTTTATGCAGGAACAGGGTGTTAGAAAATCCCAACCTTAGATCATCCACTCTGAAGATTGAACCTGGGTCTTGCTGTACTGATTAGATTACCATGGCTAAGTACTTTTTTTCATGTAACATTTCGTCAGGAATTTATTTGTAATATGTACATATTTTTATAAATTTAACAAAAAAAAATGCACAATGAATTTTATCAATAATGTTTACATATAAGGCTTTGTTACATTGTTGGAGCCTAACAACTGCATTGATAGTAAAATGAGGATTTTTTAAAATATTTTATAACTGTTGGAAGTTACTAGTTGAGAATCTTGTTAAACATTAATTTTATTATAAATATCATCATGCAGTTCAAAATATTTTTCTTCTTTACAAAGTTTCTTTACCTTTTTGGTTGGCTTTACAGATTGTGAAGAAGATAACTCAGTTGTGAGAATATCCTTGCTCATTATTTATTTCTTCCAACATTCTCTTACCTCTCACACATTTAAATCTATTTCTCCAGTTACTTTTTTTAAAAATACTTTTCTTTGATCATATACTTATTTTCAGCGTTGAGTTGATAAGCTCTCTTTTTGAAGTAACCCATCTAAAGCCATCCATCTTGATAAATGCACTAAAATTTTGCAACACATGTGCAAGTATGACTTAGCGTGGCATAAATGTCATCGCTAATCCTCTGTTTTGTGTCCAAGTGTGGATGTCACACTGAAAATATTTTGTTTCTGAAATCCTAAACTGTCAGGTTGGGAAATCAGGTTACCTAAATTTTTGACGGGACTTCCACAGAATCATAATTTTTGAAAAAGATCTCTATACCAAAGGTTTTGGAAGAATACACACTCCTTTCATCAGACATTTATTTATAATTTCAGTGTTACAGTTATAACAAAAGTGAACAAAGATGAAAGAAAGGTTTGTTTGTATCCCCCCTCCTCAAGGATTTTTCATATTATATTAAAAAAAACATTTAGGGAATTTGATATTAAAATTGTTTTAAAGTAATAAATAAAATAAATAATAAAGGAACTTTAGATGCCTGTGATCAGGGTGGCGACAGACCTGGAAAACCAGGCAAAGTCAGGGAATTTAAGAGGTCAAAAGAAGTCTGGGAAATGTCAGGGAATTTTGTCTTGATTGACCTTTTTTTTATGCGACGGAATGAATGTGTCAGGCATTTGCTTTGAAAGATGTCATTATGAAGCACTACATAGGAACAGGAAATCTTGTTGCTAAGTCTGAGCATCAACTTTTAGGTCTCTTTTATACACAACACAATTACAGTGCCAGAAACTATTGATGGGAGGTGGGGAGGGAGAGAGAGATAGATTTCCGGACGAGCAGGAAAAAATTATAAGCCCCTAAATATTACGTGGAAAATGTATTGAATTATCATTTTTTTTTGTCTGTATGGGAGTAGTAAGCGGACAGGACAGTCAACAAATATTGATAGTGGAGGAGGAGGGTGGGCATACCCTGATATATATTTTATCACTTATTGATCTACTGTCTTTTGTTTTTCGTTGCTATGCTCAAAATAAGTATAGAAATTTATACATTGCAATTTCACATTATCAATAATTAATTATACATCTTATTAATTCAACAACGTTTTGGAACATAACAAAATAGTAATTGATAACAACATAAATATCATAATGCATGTTGAACACAAAATTAAACAATAAATAATAAATGAAATTAATGAACATCTTTGGGTCAGTCACAAGTGAAAAGCATTGCTTTAGAACAACAAAGCCCGTCTTCCTTTATCGGCAAAAATTTGACATTGAAAAGAGCCGCAAAAGAGAAGTACCTTTTCCCGCCTTTTCCCCTCAATTTTCATGAAGACAAAAAAATGCAAAAAAACATTTCTGTTAAATACATGTGTTAGGAACAATATAAAAATATAAAATCGAAATTCTAGCCAAAAAACGTAAAAACTACGACCTTGACACAGCGTCTCGATCGAGACGCTTGGGACAGTGAGAGTTACATTTGGGTATCTTGTTCGAGACGCTTGGGCGGCAAAAGGTTAATGTAGCAATCCCTACAAAGGTTTTCTTTCTTCCCCTTGGCTTAATACTGATTTTGCACAAGTTACTTTTATAACGACATTGAACTATTGTTCGATATGAAGAAGAATCCAACAAATCAAGATATATATATGTTGAATAGTATCAATAAAAGGTGAAACAGAAACATTGGTAAACGTTATAAAAATTTGACAAGCACATGCTCCCAACCTCAAGTTTTCTATAATATTTGTATTGCAATTAACACCCTCTGTCCTATTTGTCTAAACTCGTGAGAGATGGATATTAATATATCACTGAGTCAAGTTAATGTGCAATGTTATGAAAAAAATACTAATAATAAAATATGTTAATATTTTAATATTATAATTACACAAATCATTCAGCCCTAAAAGCATATCACTTTCATCAGTAATTGATGTTTCTCTGCCAGCCTTGCTAAATTTTCATAAATTATTATTATTTTATAAAAAATTTCATAAATATGCATAAATTTCATCTACTGATTTATACGATTGGCATCCAGAAAGTAAGTTCGAATTTGCAGTGACCTTGATTTTTTGCAAACGTGATAACAGTGTAATATGTTAATTGCTGCGAAGTAGTGTTTATGAATGTGTAGAGATGTCTGGACACATTTTTCACCCGTTCAAAATAGTGAAATAACGTGAATATGGCATAAAATGTGAATAGTTGGCATGTTTCGCCAGTTTTAAAAACTGTACGTAAACAACTGTACTTTAGGCTTACAGAAACAAAATGTTGCATATTTGTGTGTATAGAACGTGCAAGTTTTCCAACATTTTTATCCAATAGAAAACTATAATGCATGTTATACATGGGAAAATTTCGATATACTCATTAAATCACATATTTCCCACGATTTTTTAACTTCTATCAAAACAATTTGCACCACAGAGCAAAGTGGTGGGGTTCTGACAGGAGATCGAGTGCATATCTACCGTCACACGGTAGCCGCATCATCAATATTTGTGGCGCGAGAAGTATTTTGAATTACCAAGCTAAGTGGTGTGATTTTGGCAGGGATCGAGTGCTCACCTACCGCCACAGGTGAATCATAACATCGGCATTTGTAGAGCGAGAAATAATGGAAAATAACTTCTTTAAAAATCGGTTTGAACATATGAAACTGTCACGAAAATACGTAGACAATTATTTTCCTGTAGTTTACGGTTATTACAAGCATAAGAAAACAGTTTTTTCTTTGTGACGTTTCAGGAGAACACACGCTCCTTTCATCAGACATTTATTTTCATTTTGACTAAAGATACAGTTATAACAATGGTTAGTAATTTTTAAACAAAAAGAATCTGTTATATAATGGATGTTGTCAATGTTACATTGTTGTAATATAGCAACTTAACTGTGAAAATGGACCTACAATTGAAAATGATAGTTTAAGAGCACAATGGAAGTGTACATTTTGGTATGTTTTGCAGGAAAATGTTCTAAAATAAAAACACGAATTTTGGAAAATATAGCACTAAAAAGTAAAAAAAGAAAGATAATGCTAATTTTTGGTGCCGTAATATATCGGTATCTGTCATGTGAGATTGATTTAGAATTTGTGGGTGCGCCGCCAAGAATGGCCCTTCAATAAATATCGGGAAAAATCCCCTTATCTTAAAATTAAAAAGGGGTATGAACTTTCCCAAAATAACTTTCAAGGTATCAAACTCTCACAAAGAGGCATAGACCTAAAGTTTGAAACAGTACTTTAAAAACACCATGAAAGTATAAATTTAGGTATATTCTCCAGAATTGCACTACAATGAAAATTTGAATTGGGGGGGGGGGGGGAGAATGGCACCAATTTAGAAAAAATATAGAAAAATCAAAGTCCTACCAATTAGGCATAAATAAAACAAGAATATCAGTAGTAATTTATTTTACTTAGATTATTAATGCATAATTGTCAGGGGAAAATGTAAATTTTGTCCTGGGAAACCTGGAAAAGTCAGGGAATTTCATTTTTTCTTGTTTGTAGCCACTCTGGTGATGTTCCTAGAGTACTTCGAAAAGTAATACTTTTATAAGTGCCCATGTGAAATTCTAGCATCCATCCAACACCTGGCTGCATAGGTCTCCTTTTTATTGTTAATTGTTGATTTAGTTTTTTATAAACCCCATCTAATTTGCTGCACTCTTTGACACTAGGTGAAGTGTAAGTGTATCCCGGTGTCAGGCTGGTGCAAGGAAATGACGTTCAACCAAGTAGACAGACAGCGGTGTTCAAGTTCAGAAGATTCAACAAATGCCTGTCTGCTACTTTATGTTCATTTGATTAGTTAGCATGAACACCCCACACACACTATACTGCTCCAGAATGTAGTGCAAACAGTGCAGACACGAAATCAACGAAGTAGACGAGTTGGTGTTGACTGTGTAACGCACTAGATGTGCGAGTGCAAAGTAAAAAACTGCAGCGAACTAGACAGGTCTATAGACACAAATTCTTATTTATTTACTTTTATGTTCTGATGCATATGTTTCATGTCATAGGTATATTGAAAATTATATATTAATTTTTTTCAGTACTTTGTTGTTTTAACATCATGAATTTTGAAATTTTCAGGAAAGACAAAATTTCAGTCTGGGAGGTCGATGGCAAGCGATACAAACAATACTGCCAGAACCTGTGCTTGCTGGCAAAATTCTTCCTGGACCATAAAACATTATATTATGACGTGGAACCATTCCTGTTTTATGTGATGACAACTTCCGATTCAGAGGGCTGCCATACCGTGGGCTACTTCAGCAAGGTAAGTGATTGATATGCTTGTTTCTGCTTGTCGTGCATGTTAGGTTGATATTCATTGGTGAAAGTCTGTTATTTGCTATTGTTTTTCATTAAGGCTGAGTTGATAGCACTATGAGCCAGTGCTCCTAGAAGTACCTACTGATTTGGTTCTGACAGTGTAGTTTGGCAGTTTTGATGAAATGTAGGTCTTCGAAATTGACTCTTCCTTGCTTGTTACCATGTGAAACATGTTCCCAGGGAATGGATTTTTTCACCACTGGATAAGAATATTCAGTCTAGGGATGACAAATAAAATCTTGGACCCAAGTTCCGAAATTATCCAGATCCAGATCTGATGAGAACCAGGTACCCTAACATTTTATAATTCGGAAGATGCAAGAATGAATGTTTTAAAACTGGGCTGTATATAGTATAAAGATGAATCTCGATCCAAAAGATGGGGAATTATGGACCTTGGGCTGGGCTCTGTTGATCAAAATATAACAGGTTTCTCAATGTCCCCGAAACCAAGGGCTTCCACACCCTCTTTTCCTGGGCTACAGGGACATTCTTTTGATCTGTTGTCTTGAGACTGCCTCTTGAGCGATTAGCCTCCGTCCGATCTGAGCATGAAACAGATTTTGTTACAGCTCATTATTTTGCGACCTGTTTAGATTAGTGAAAGTATTATGATACTCTGTACGCAATGCTGTACATTACAGACCCTGCTCAGAAGTCTGAACATGGCTTTGGCTAAAAGGACCAACATCTGATTATATCATATCATGATGTGATACAGATACCAGGCCTAGGGCTGAATGCAGTCTTACAGACAGACATTTCCTTTGACCTATTTTATGTACTTTTTGTGAATTGTTTTAAAATTATGATATAGCATGTGGAATTAGGACACAAATATCCAGGGTTGCCAGGTTGTCAAGATGAAAGTATGGCACAAAATCACTATCACAAGTTGAAATTAAGGGGCAGAATTGACAAACATTTCTACTCACCTTTTCATCTTCAGAATAGTTCTTTCTTATCAAAAAAAAAAAAAAAAAGAGAACTACTAATAGATTCTGCATAAAAGAAAAAAGATACTTTGTTATTCTTGTGCTGCATTCCTCGGGCATGCATCATTACATTCATGCAACTGCCATGTGGCATTGAAAATTCTTTGTTGCAGTATTTGCAACCTGCTTTATTTTTATTACCACTGTCCTTCAATCCCAGAAGAAAATCTTTTTCCTCCTACCATGCCTTGTAAAATATGCAGTCCTTTCGTCCTCTTTGTTTCAGAAGACTTTTACTTTATGCTTCTCACTCATCTTGAAACATGTTGAAGAACACTCACACATCATGTTTGCTGGGAAGAAAGTACAGTACCTAGGTATAAAGAGGCAGAGGAGGTAGCGGTTACAAACAGGTTGGGAAGTGGAACTGGACCGTCCCACACTGCACCTAACCAGTGAAAGACAAGTAGGCATTTAGAAACATGGCTACTTCCATGAAAAATGTAATTTTCATATACAGGACCAATTGACATCCCAGGAAAGATTATTATGGGGTTTGGGACATAATACTTAAATAAGAGACTGTTCTTTAATAATGCAGAATGCCTGACAGGGCTTCAATTATCAGTCAGCTCCAACCTTGCACTTGGGAAAAATTATTATAAGGCATCCTTGACATATTGATGAGAATGTGTACTGCAAATCGGTTTTTGAACAAATTAAACAAGTTTTTCTACAGTAAAACCTCGTTAATCCAGACTAATGGGGGGATAAGTTGACCGGTTTAACAAAAGTCCGGATTAACTGAAATAACCTAAGAGGACAGTAAAAAGTACATTACAACTTTGTTTATAACAACAAAACACGTTTATTATGATGTATTTAAAGGGCATAGGCGTAAATACACTATACAGTACAGTACAAAGTCTGCGGGAAACAGAATTTTATCAGTGGTTGACTGCCTTTTTTTTTTTTTTTTTTTTTTTGAGAAGTTCTTTTGTTGACTTCTAGCCACATTTAAACCTTGCATTCTGTTTTTTTTTTGCCTTTTGCCTGTCCGGATTAAGCATTTCAGGTCTTTCATTAACAGTTTTATCTACAGATTTTGGTATTAGAACCTATTACAATTAGGATAAAGAAAATTCACAGAACTTTCACAGAGATTAGACATTTTCATGCTGGCTGGGGAGTGGAAACATTTTAAATCCAGCTATGACCAGTAAATGAAACCGATTCAAGTCTGGACATGGCTTAAGGACAAAGGGTACAGTTTCCTTCAGGAAATATGAGCAGGTGTCAGATGCAAGCTATAATTTTAAGTAGGATAGGTGCATGTTGATTTGCACAGACCACATGATTGGAAAGAAGAATTGACTTACGTCCTGAATTTCCCACTGGAGCAAAGGTCTGCAAACAGAGTTTCGCTACCAGGTCCTATTCTTGCCATCATGTGGAGATCTGCCCAAGACTCTCCCATCTTCCTCGTCTCCTTCTCCAGCACATCCTTGGCCTTCCCCAACACCTACTGCCTTGCAGTGGCGCAGGAACGTTTTTCATTTGGGGGTACAAAATTCAGCCTCCCATATATATATATACAAGGTGTACAACTTTGCTTCCGCCGTTTTTCCCCAAAAATATGATGCTGGAATGAAAAACATTGCTTACCCAGGCATTATTCAAAGTATTGTCCATCGCTGGCCACTACTTTCTCCCATCTTTCGGGCAGCGTACGAATGCCGCGTCTAAAAAATTGTTCATCTTTGGAGGTGATCCACGAATCGATCCACTTTTTGACTTCTTCATAAGATCGGAAGTGTTGGTCAGCCAGTTCATGAGCCATTGATCTAAACAGGTGATAATCAGAGGGAGCGATGTCTGGAGAATAAGGCGGGTGGGGTAGGACGTCCCATCTTAATGTTTCCAAGTACGTTTTCACCACTTTGGCAACGTGGGGTCATGCGTTGTCATGCTGAATCATACCCATGGCTTTCAGACGTTTTGAAATGGCTTGCTGTGTCACTCCCAATGATCGTGCCAATTCTTCTTGAGTTTGACGCGAGTCTTCACTCAGCAATGTCTCCAATTCTGCATCTTCGAAAACTTTCTGTCTTCCACCACTATGCTGGTCTTCGACGTTAAAGTCACCGTTCTTGAAGCGTTGAAACCACTCACGACAGGTTCTCTCACTTATAGCGTCCTCACCATACGTAGTGGAGAGCATTCGATGAGCCTCAGCCGCAGTTTTCTTCATATTGAAACAAAAAAGTAGAACCTCCCGCAAATGGCGAGAATTTGGCTCGTACACTGACATTTTCAATCGCGAACAACTTCACGATGCACACACCACTCGACTAATGTTTGAATGGGGTTATCTTGACAGAGGTCCAAGCTAACTGCGTGACGTCTGCGATCTGCTTCTTTCGACCGCTACTTCCTGCTGTTGCCACCTGTCGGAAAACGGTGGAAGCAAAGATGTACACCTTGTATATATATATATATAAATAAATATAAACAAACACACACACTATATATATACTACGCATATACTACTTCAAAGATAGTACCTATAGGTATGATGTGAAAGCATCGGAAATATTCCATTTTAGAACAGCACACAAATTTCCCATTTTTAAAATTAAAAATTGACATAAATAATTTTTATTTCTTTGTTTTCCTTAGTATTTATGGTCATTTTAAAAACAGATTTTAACCAGATAACAATTCTGAAAAATATAAAGCTCTGGACCTTGTTCATGGGCTCATTTTGAATTTAACGAAACGGAATATCACGAGTTCGAAATGTGAAAATTGCGAACAAAGATACAGCTATTGATTTTTAATGCAGGGTGAGATTAAAGGGGGTGAGGATGATTCCCCCCTCCTCTATCTTCAGCTATCCCAACCAGGAATAATCGTCTCTCACCAACTGGATATAGAAACCATATTATTGAATATATCATACTTATAGAGCCCACATCAGTTCAGTTCATTTTAATTTTAAAGTCCCATACCTAAGCATAAAAATATCTTTAAACAAATTATGGCAGATGTGTACCACATCCAATGCCTTTTAAAAACCATGTATTTGTTATTTCCTCAGACATCTATAGGGTGTTGTATTTTTTTAAAAAAATATTAAGTTGAGATGGTTCCCGAAAAACTCGTAAGAAATCTAAGTTTGGAATGTTTGTAAAACATTTGACAAAGCATTTATTTGTAACATAATTATTTGTACCTAATGACGTTCTTCAAGCACTGAAAATACTATCATTACATATACAAAACCGAAATCCTTCAGATCTCAGAGCAAGCAAGGAAAGCCAAACGCTTAAAAGTTGTTTTATTTCTCTTTTTAATCTTCGGTGGATAATATGAAGAGCCGGCCAAGGTTTCTTTTCGTATTTAGTAGTATCAAATGCATATACATGCATGTTTTAAGGTGACTTGTCAATTCCTCGTTTACGTGAAAAGGTGAACTTTAATGTAAGCAAAAGCATGTGCGCGTCTCAGTTAAAGATTTTCGCATCTACAAAGAAAATCCAAAACACATTCCCACCCCGACTCCGTGGCGGAGGACTTAGCAAAGCGTTCTATGACGCCAGAGGTCCCCGGTTCGAATCCCGACCTGGGCATGGGTGTTATTTGTGAGTGTCCCTTCATCAATTTCATCATACCATCACTCATCCTCATCTTCGCGATTAGTCAGAAGTGGCTGAAATTTGAAGTAAAATAAACCAAATCACTCAATCAAACATTCCTATCTTGCTCAAAGACCTTGTGAATTCAATCAAAAATCTACCAATACCTACCAACCGAATGTGAAATGTCATAAACCTAACTGATTAGAAAAATAATTTAGAAGTTTTAAACATACTTTTACTTTCCTTCCACCCCCAGTGCATTGCTTTCATGCAGAAAAATTTGCAAGAAATTGAATGAAGTCTAGTCTAGATAACACAGTGGCCTTGACAAGCCAACTGGCAAACCATAGGACCTGCAGTGAGTCTCATTTATCCCATGCATTCATTTGACTAATGTAATTTTCTTCCAGTTTTACTTTAGGGTTTAACTTCAAATGGCATTGTGTTTGTGTTGCATTCGATATGAAAATTAGATTTTAAGCGATTAATGTTTAAGTCTAAGTACTATATCTAATACTTAGGTAAAAGTAAGTTATCGTCCTCGGATAAAATCACAAATTATACCCTGTTCTAATGTCTAGGAAAGAGGAACCTTTAATTTGACCTAGGAACAACATCGAGATGAGACGAGTCGAGAATTGTCACAGCCTCATCTCGTCTCCTGTGTGGTGAGTTTGAGTTTGTTTGAGTTGGTGTTTTATGCACAGTTAGGATTTTCTGAGAGTAAACTTTATCTGATTCCATCGTTTCACAGAAATTTTACACAATTTTCATCTCCTTAAAAAGGTTTCTAAAAACACAGGTCAATGAACTAACTACATAGTAGCAAGCACAATGTAGTAGAATAAGTTTACAATGGTTTGAATTTCTGTGGTAGCTAAGTAAGATAAATTAGATAATGCTTGTAAGTTATAAACAATATACCTAAACCTTTTTTATTGAGTGAATTGATATGTTCCTTTAACAGTAGCACCTTGCGTCTGTCAAATTAAAGGGGGTACAGGGGGTACAACAGGATTTTCGGTACCCCCCTTCAAAAATTTGAAGGGGTACAACGTACCCCTGTACCCCCCCCCCCCCCCCCCCGTTCCTGCGCCACTGCTGCCTTGGAGATTCAATCTGGGGGCTTCTCTCTCCACCACATTCTTCTTCCCCAGGCTATGTATGACCTGTCCAGCTCCCTTTCCTTCCTCTTATTTACACGGTGATGGGTTCCTCTTGAATTTGTTGCTGGCTTTCCTTGTTACTGATTATGTCAGACCTGTAGATTTCCCCTGAGCCATTGACTTTGAGCCAAGACTTTGAGACTCTTCTAGGTCTCAGTAGTCACTTTCCATGTTTTGCAGCTATACAGAGGTTGTTCGCTTTATATTCGACCATTGTCGATTCGGTGCTGCCACCTGGCGTATCATGCTGGAACTATGGGTCTGCTGACGGGAGCAGTGTTGTGTCTGACCTTGTAGGTGCGTGAGTGTTGGTAGTGAATGTTATCAAATGGCGCCGAAAATCAACCGGTATTGGGAGGGTTACGTAATGGCCCTTTTCCATGCTAAGTTTTCATACGTACGCATTGTGAAACACTCAAGCTGACTACTGCGAAAGCTATTGTGGCCCGTTACACACAACAGGCTCTCCTTGCGAAACATTCATCCACGAAAACCACCAGGAGAAGGGCTGCAAGCAAAGTGTCACATACCGTAACATTGATGGCAAGGGGCGCAGCAACAACTTTGTTCGTCAGTGCAGGGAAAGTTTCCCTCGTGGCTTTATGGTTGTGACGGGATTCGGATATGAGGGTAAGTTGATGATACGCAAGGTGGACAAAAACGTGAAGGTGAATGCCAGATACTTCCAAGATTCCATTCTGACACTTATCTATCGGAGAGACATCCCACAATTGTATGGAATGCACGCGAACCAGGTGATGATCCATGTGGACAAGGCTTCGAGTCATACCGCCAGAACATCACTACGTTTTTATCAGGAAATGGCAGAGGAATTAGGAATTCGTGTCATTCCATTTGAAGACATTCCTGTGAAAAGCCCAGATGCCAGTCCAATGGATTTTTGCACATTTGGACTGTTGAAACCACGTCTTCAACATGGCTGCCCATGCACCCTGGATGATCTATGGAAAGCATGCAGGGAGGAGTGGGACAGAATGCCCATGCCTGTCCTGTGCCGGAGCTTGCTGCAATGGAAACTGCGATGCCGGGCGATAGTCTACAATGCTGGGGGTCCAATAGAACATGATTGGTGGTGGCGGCGCAGTATCTCGTAAGGTGAGTACCCATCAAAAATGGTCGGATATAAAGCGAACAACCTTCTGTAGAGCAGTACTGCTAAGATCTTGCCGTGGAAGATTTTTAGTTTTGTAATAAGTGAGATGTCATGACCCTTCTGTATTGGTTACAACTGTAGCAAGGTGGCATTTACTTATTTTATGCAGCTCTTGACATTGGCACTGGCTCCATCATTTTACATGACACTGCCCCCAGGTATTGAAACTGACAGAGTTTCAATATGTTCTCCAATAATTTGAATTTTCCAATTTGAGTCTCTGGTTCTATTGATTCGCATCTCTTTTGTCTTCTTACAACTGATTTTCATGCCTGCTTTGGCTCCTTCATCTTGCAAGTGAGTCAGTTTCTCCTCCATACCTGCAAAAGACAGAGTTCACAGACGTCATCAGCAAAGTCAAGATCCTCCAGGCATGGCATCATTTTCCATTGAAGATCTATTTGTGCTCCAAACGTTACATTGCTTATGACTAGATCCATAGTGATGAGAAAGCTTGTTGGGCACAAGATGCAGCCTATTTCACTCCTGTCATGACATTCACTGGGTCAGTTAATATGCTGTCATATGTATCTGTTGCTGAAGCTTCTTGTAAGTTCTGTAGTCTTTTCAAGTATCCCATACGTTGACGTATCAACTTTGCTAGATCCTTCCACATCAACTTCATTTTTAGTGAGTCAAAGGCCTTTTTTAGCGAGTCAAAGGCCTTTTGAAAGTCAACGAACATGAGATACAGTGCTGCATGTAACTCATTGCATTGCTCCACTATTCTACGCAGGGTACGGATTCGATCAATACAAGATCTATTCCTCTGGAAGCCTGTTTTTTCTTCTGATCAGTGCAATCTTTTATACTCAAGAACACTTTGCTCAGTATGGATAACAGACTAATTCCTGTCCAGTTGTCGGAAGTAGTCAGGTCCCCTTTCTTTGGCAACTTTACCAATAAGCCCTTCCAATTATCTTGAACCTCTCTTTGTTCCCACTTTCTTAACCTTTTTTTCTGCTGAAAGTTTGATGTCTTCTTCAGTATCTGGGTGGATGCAGTCTACTCCTGGTGCTTTACATTTTTCATCTCGTACTTGATGGCGTTGATGATTTCCTCCTTTCTTGTCACCTCAGTATTAATTCTTCTGGTAGTTCCTCATTTTATACTTTCATTTGATTTGATTTGATTTATGTTACTTCACATTCTTGCCACTTTTGGCTAATTGCAAGAATGAGGATGAGTGGTAACATGATGGAACTGATGAAGGCACACTGACAAAGACCTGTTGCAAAGAAATTGTTTTAGTTTCAGTAATAATCAAATCTTGGAGATGCGATTTATTGGCTCACCGTCCCATACCATGGTAGAGGGGCTGCCTCAGGGCACCTGTGCACGTCCTCTGGCTTCTTTGCAATTTGGTTGTTCACAATCACTACTTCTTGAGATGACCTCTCTTTAGGTCCCAATCAGGCTACATCCAGATTCTTACCTAAAAGCAAAGTGCAAACTGGCTGCCCTGTACTCACTCTTTGCATGCAAGGAACTCATCTTATGAGACGGTAAGCCACTGGTGAGGTGGCCTCAGAACCAGTAACTTCACACAAAACCCCAACACATGACATCAAACCTCCCAAAATTCAACGAACACCAAAATATTTTTACCTTTAGAGTGGTTTCATGTGACCCGTCCGTAGCACTGGATGCACAGGTTGGAGTGTGACAGACTTGCAAAATGACTGTTTAGTAAATTACCAAATGAAACTTAAATACACCTCCGTCTATGATATCAAAACATAGGTCAATTAACTCATTACTCAAAATCAATCTGAAAAGTCTATGAATATCCTATGCCCCACTGATTTGAGTGTGGAAACAAGTTGTTTATTCACCCTTTGCTGCAATTACAATGAAGAATAGTATATTTATAAAATCTATCTCCAATGTTTTTTACTCATCACATATTCACCCCTTATTTGATAACAGATACTGGGTGAGTCTTTTAAAAGAGGCCCCGTGGAAAATGAGTTCCTTGCATGTAGGCAACCTTGGTACACCGAAGAGAAGAGCGGGTTGGAGAACAGTCCAGGATATCGGTGCCAAGCATATTCGACAACATGACATGACATTACATTTCCTGGACTGTTCTCTGCCCCGCTCTTCTCTTCGGTGTACCAGGGTTGCCTACAAGCAAGGAGCACATTTTCCACGGGGCCTCTTTTAAAAGACTCACCCAGTATATCTGGCATACACATCTTCATTGATTCAAATGTAGTTTATCAGCCTCTTTATGTGCACAAGAATTCCCCCCCTCCTGAAAGGGAATTGTATGATTAGTACACACATGAGCAAGCAAAGCACTTTGGGTGATATTATGTAAGTTGTGGAAAGTGAATGCAGTTAAACTTTGGCAAAATGTTTTATTTGTAAACAGACTGGATTGTACTGCTACTTCATTCTTAGTAATACATTTCCTTTGATAAGTCTGTATTGATAATATTGCTACCTTTAAGTGTATTATTTTACAATTAACCTTTATAGACTTTACTCACAACTTCACTGGCAATATTCTTTCATTCAAGTGTACAAACATGTGATTACATCTCGTGAATTTAATATCATAAGCATACTCGTAATACTGTTACATTCGAGTGTACACACACGAGAGATTACAACTCGTGAACTTGATACAAAATGTATACTGCCAATATTATTATATTTGAGTGTACAAACTTCAGATTACAACTCGTGAACTTGATACAAAATGTATACTGCCAATATTATTACATTTGAGTTTACAAATGTGAGATTACCACTCGTGAGCATGATACAAAATGTATACTCCCATTATTATTACATTCGAGTGTACACACACGAGATTACAACTCATGAATTTGATACAAAAGCTACATGATGGCAGGCGTGGTTGGCCATATAGCGCACAGGATCAGTGAACCTCCAGTAAAATACGGCATTTACCTCGAGAATGGACCTTTTGACAATTTTTCGCTAAAATTTCTACACAATAAGTCATGTATTTATGTCCATAACACAGAAAATTCTTTTGCTGAGAAAGAGAAACTGAAAGTTGGCCGCCATGGTGCAGACCCTCAGTTGAACCCCCACAGGAGAGCTTCTGCCATAGTGAAGGTTCTGGTGGCATGCAAAACCTTGGGGTGGCTATATGGGCAAAATACATGGAAGAGGATACTGAGGAACCTCGATCTCCAAAAAACTGTCATGCACAGTTTGTGCTCTCTCAGGAGCCGCAGCAGAAACCAGAAGGCACCGTCCTCGCTGTGAGTGAGATCCAGCTGGTTCCTACCTTCCAGTGTTGCCCTGTGAGGTCCAAGTTTGAATCGCATTTGTTACATATTCAATCTTCTCTGTTGAATAATGTTTGTGCCGAACTTCTTGACATAAATGCAAAATTGTGGCAGAGAAGGATGAGTAGAAATGAATGAAAGCTGGAATTAGTCACGATGAATTAAAATAAAAGAAATACATTAATAAAATAACTCGTGCATGCATTCAGAATTTTTCCTTAAAGATGGAAACACTTCGGATATGTGAAAGTAAAAGAATGGCGCGGTCTTAGACAAGAAAGAAACGCCTGTCTGTGTCAATGTTTCAAGTTTGGAAGTTTTCAAATTGCTTGTATAGTTGTTGCTGTTTGCGCAGGTAAGAAATAACCACTAAAATGCATACAATTAACAGAAACAACTTTCTCGTCTGTTGAAAGATAATTAGAGATAAAGCATGTGCTGGTCGACCAACTCCAAATTTGATAGTCTGTTCCTGTAGCATCCCCAGGTATTATTCCGCATTTAAATTTCCTTGAATGAAAAAAGAACTGATTATGTGTGTTCCCCATATGCCTGCCCACACCATAATCTTCCCTGCACCGGTCGTTTTGGAGGGATCTGTCCATGCGAGGTTGTCAGGTGACCAATAGCGCATGTTTTGCCTATTCACCTCCCAATTTACGTAGAAGTTTGCTCCATCGGAATGGAGTATCTGCATAGCGACGTTTGGATTTAGCCGTACTTGCACAATAGCCCACTCGCAAAACTGCACGTGGCGATCTGGATCGTTCTCAGAGAGATGTTGCTGCATTTGCATCTTATACGGATGCCACTTGTGCCTCTGAACTGTGACCCATAGAACATTGCATTGCTATACGACGTGTGCTTCGCTGTGGTGATGTCGAGAAGGAGGCCAACACTGCTGTAGCTTGTCCTTCATCCGTGACTGTCCGTGGGCATCCACTACGTGGTCTGTCCAAGACTGTGCCCGTCTCCTCGAATTTGTTTAATAACTGTGCCACTGCAACACAGGGTGATGTTATGGATGATGCAGGTTGAAATCTGCAGCCACTGCACGGGCACTTCTCCCACCCCACAGTTTGACGATCTGGATGCGTTCCTCAGTTGTTAACGGCATGATTCAGCACCTGCAACAAACAGGTAAACAGCACTTTCAGTTGCCAATAACTTTTCACCAAATGAAGTTACATGAAATCTGATTTCAGATTTGACATCGTGATGAAATTCTAGCCTATGTTCATGTATCAAATGACCCACCTATCATTTTAAATATAAAAGTTGAATTCAAGATGGCAGAACCAATATGGCGGCCGTCCACGTGACATACTCCAAAAGGTGTCCCCCTATGCCTATTATGTATCGCCCATATGAAATTCCATGAAAATACATCACTGCAGATTTTATAAGGTGTGTTAAGGGACTTCTGATACACCCTGTATTATAAAAGCATTGAAGGGACTGAAGGAGTGTTTTCTGAGAGAACAACACTATTACAGGAAAGAATGTGCCTCGTTTGTCCCCCCTGGAAAAACAAAAAGATCTTGCTTCCCATCCCTGGAACAAATCCTGAGGACGTCCATGATTTTCTAATAAAACCCCAAATTTCTTTCATAGAGGCACAATTTATTGTACTTAGTTTTAGCCCTAAATTTATTTGCACACCTCTACTATGAAACCTCATTCTATGAAAAATTATGTACAAATGTTTTAACTCCCCCCCCCCTCACCGAACCTATTGTGTTGTGAAGAAAATCGATTTGCGGAAACTGAATATGTCATATGACTTCAGAGAACCCCCAGGAAAATAATGCACAAGTTGGGCTGATTACATTTATTGAATAAATAAAATTCTGCATTTGTTTTTCTGAGTTCAAATGTCTTTGAATAAATTCTGGTGAGTATCAAATTGTCTGCAGGATTGCGATGTTTCGATGCAAAGTCAATCCTACAAATTATAGCACAACCAATGAGCCGCAATAACCATTCGTATCACATGGTTATTTCTCGTGTTTATTTTTAACGCTTATCCGGGCAACCAGTGTCTATTATATTTATTGATTATATTTTTTGTCACACACTTCAAATGATACTTCCTGCGAATGTGATATTTTTTTACTTTGTTTCTCTCTTTTTTCTCTTTTCACAATATTTGACTTTGTTTGATAAAGTATGTGAGACATAAAACAATATTTTCCATTTCACTAACGTAAACGGGCAAGCAGTGTCTGTCGGACAGTGTACAAACAAAAGTTGTAATATTACTTGAATATGTATTATCAAATGTTTAATCAAAAATAAAGTATTTAATAAAAAATCACATAAAATATTATTAGCGATAAAATAGAAAAAATGAAAAATATATGAGCAAATAAAACAATTTCCTCACACTACCTTCCGGCCTAACATGTTTCATATACTATGCTGCAAAAATTACAACATGCAATAATGATGATGATGATGATGAATTATGGACATAACAATGATGATTAGGTTAAATATCATGTTACTCGGTTGTTTCCACATCGATGAAACATAAAAATCTTGCATTAGAAGGGCAAGATACATTTAAAACAATGCAGTTTCCAACAGACACTGGTTGCCCGGACACCTTTACAAAAATAGCTTGCCCAGATAAGGGTTAAGTAACTTGCATGAAGAAGCAGTAATTATTCTTAACCAAAAGGCCTTACATTGTGTAACTTGTTAGATATACAGTGTGTCCGGATGAAAACATACCAATAAGAAATTTGAATAATTCAGCAACCGTTGGTGATAGAAATGTCCGGTTACGTTTATTTGGAAGAGGGAATCATAGAATTTTATGATGAGCAAAAGAAAATTGCAGTACTCGCCTCAGCAGATCTCAATATGAGATCTTTTAGTGCCAAAACAAACATCAAGTCCGTACTCATACTCAATCCATACGTTGCGCAACGTTTGACGTGTCACAGATGCACATGCATTGATAATTGTTTCTCATAGATCGTCCAACCCTTGCACAAGTGTTCAGTAAACAATAGTCTTGATATTTCCCCACAGAAAAAAGTCAAGAGGAGTCAAGTCGGGCGACCTTGGAGGCCATTTAAGAGAACCCCCTTCCAATCCAATTGTCAGGGAAATGGTTATGAATGAAGTTCTTGACACAAGGGGCATAATACAATGGGGGGAGGGCATCTTGTTGGAACATGTAGCCACGAGGTATACAAGGTACAGCATACTGTTCTAACATTTCAAGGTAACTTGCTTCCGTAACTGTAGCCCTTCTAAAGAAAAAAGGCCCAATTATAGAATCTCGTGTCAAAGCACACCACTCATTTAACTTTGGGCTGTCGCGTTCATGTTCAATAACTGCATGTGGATTTTGGGTATGTCAAGATTATTGTCTACTGAACACCTGTGCAAGGGTTGGACGATCTACGAGAAAGAATTATCAATGTATGTGCGTCTGTGACACGTCAAACTTTGCGCAATGTATGTATTAAGGTTGAGTACAGACTTGATGTTTGTCGAGCCACAAAAGGAGCTCACATTGAGATCTACTGAGGTGAGTGCTGCAATTTTCTTTTGCTTATCATAAAATTATATGATTCGCTCTTCCAAATAAACGTAACCGGACATTTCTATCACCAGCGGTTGCCAAGTTATTCAAATTTCTTACTGGTATATTTTCAACCAGACACAGTGTATTTAATCCTGTTGTACTTCTTCCACAAACGAAGCAAGGAGCTTGTAATAAAATTTTTACAAGATGGCGTCGTGCTGTTATTCTTATACATACAAAGCACAATGTGACAAACAAGTCACTACAGCAGATCACAGTGTTCTGATCACATAGATTGAATAGAGTTCTTCCGAGATGGGAACATCATATATTTCTGGACGTGTGAGTGTTGGAAGTAAGGGGCTTACCTTACAGCAAAATCTCAGCTGCAAAGACAACGATATGTTTCCTTCCGAAACTTCTGTATTGCACTTACCTTCTTGGTAATACAAGTGTCTGACTGATAATTTCAATCAAAGTCAGACTCCAATGTAGCTGCTACAAATATAAATTTGTTTGCAGCAGCCTTCTAACACCACACAATTTTGTGTCCACCATCTTAACTGCTGATTTTCCCCACTCTCGGGTCTGCAAGCTTTTTTTATGGCACTCCAGCCTCCGGCTGCACAATGGCACTTTTCACCGGCTCGCTTCACCACGGCGCTCCAGCCTTGTAGTAACACACGATGCTTCTGCATGCCTTATGTCGCCAGCGCAAGCTGAGTGAAGAACCTCGAAATTGATAAATTATATATTTACACCACATTCATTGTTCGTAAAAGCTATGAGGGTCACTATTTATATTTTGAGCTTAATAATGAAAAACAGGAATTTGTCATTGAAAACTGCTTTATTGTTTTTCGAAGTATTCTCCTTTATGGTCAATACACTTTTGCATTTGTTCGAACCATTTGTCAAAGCAGTTTTTCCAATCTTCTTGAGACACCTCCATAATATGGTTTTTGAACGCATCAACGGCGTCTTCCGCCGACGAAAATCGTCCATGCAATTTATTCTTGACATTCGGGAACAAGAAGAAGTCATTGGGTGCCAAATCAGGACTGTACGGTGGATGACCCATCAATTCGATTTTTTGACTGTTCATAAAGTCGGTTGTTAGACGAGATGTGTGACAGCTGGCATTGTCTTGATGAAGAATGATCCGACGGCGTTTGTTTGTTTTCCGTATTTGACCGAAGACCTCTGGCAAACAAATTGTTGTGTACCATTCAGAGTTGACCGTTCTACGTTCCTCTAAAGGCACAGTTGCCACATGACCAGTTTTCCCGAAAAAACAGGCGACCATTTGTTTCGATGTGCTTCGAGCGCAAACAACTTTTGTTGGATTGGGTTCATCTTGAAACACCCATACAGTCGACTGCTGTTTACGTTCCGGCTCATATGCATATATCCATGATTCGTCACCTGTTACAATCTTATATACGTCTTTTGAAGCACCACGATTGTATTTATTGAGCATTTGTTTGCACCAATTGACGCGAGCATCTTTTTGAGTTTTTGTCAAATTGTGTGGGATCCAACGAGAACATACCTTTCTCACAGCTAAATGATCATGTAATATTTTATACATGCTGGTGGAACTAATGCCTATGGTTGCCTCAATGTCACAGTATGTCACATGACCATCTTGCAGTATTAGGTTTTGCACAGCATCAATGTTTTCTTGAACAACACCTGATTTTGGAAGACCTTCGCGAATCTCGTCGGTGAGCGAATGGCGGCCACGATTAAATTCGTTATACCAGTGTTTCACAGTGGCAAAGGATGGGGCTTCATCGCCAAATCTGGAAGTAAGTTGATCGATGCACTCTTGTCTTGATAATCCACGTCGAAAATCGTAAAAAATCTTCGCACGAAAATGTTCACGAGTTAAATCCATTTTATTGTTGTCGCGCAATCTCCAAGGCAACATAAACAACACAAATGAAGCTATTGACAAAACATTTGAAGTACGTTATGGTCAATAATGCCAGATGATTCCATGCAAACGTCAAATCGCACCTAACTTCAATCAGTGTTGCCAAGGCTCAAAATATAAATAGTGACCCTCATATACCTTCGTTAAAATACCTTATGTTATATGGTTAAACACTTAAAAGTACGGCTTAATCCCAATTACTGAATGACATGAGAGCCACATAGCGAGACACTCTCAAACTACATGCAGCAAATATTTTGCTAGTGCACCGTAAAGGTGCTCCACCAACGTGAATCCATCAAACTACTTAGACAAGACCTTCGTGAATCTGTCAAGCCACCTGGACATGACCTTCGTGAATCTTATACCAACTCAAATTATTATAAAATAAATAAACTTCAGATTGGTATTTTCGGGTGCTTATGACAATATGTCATAATCTGGTACCATAACATGCTATGTAGTTCATGAGGGAAAGTCTAATTTGCAAGGGCAGGCATTTCTACAATGTTTGCTGGAAAGCCAGCCTCACGGTGCTTCCTACTAGGGAAAATAGTCTTCTTGCGGCATTCATTTCCCGACAGGAATAGCAATTCATTGTCAAATATCATAAAACAGTGCTAAGCTATTCTTTACCATAGATTTTCCTGTAAATATAACATTTTTATGGTGTAAAAGATGTTACAGCATTATTTTATATTTCCGTTACTTTAGTATGGCTGGTACATAGCTCATTTGTGTCTTGCAAGTTATCCCCTACTTCAGTAACAGTAATGTATTATATACACGCTGTGGTGGTTCATTTTTGTGGGTTAAATTAAATGCAATGCTTCTTAACATCACTACCTTAACTTTGACTAAGATATGGAAGATATGCATTTAAGTTATTTCATGCTCTTGTCAGATTGGCAATTGGTGAATAATCTTGGATGAGGGTTCAGTAACTTGCTCTGTAGTATGACGTGATGTGTGATCAAAGTTTCAGAAGGCTTCACCGAGTCCAATGCAAATTGTATGATATGGCAATTTCACTCCAAAATTAGAGGATGGCACACTTTACTTTGTAACTCAGAAGTAACCAAAATGTCACTTACCATGTTTTACACCCGAGCCCTTCAATTAATGATTCTCGATTGTGGGGAATTTGTTAGCAAGAAAATTTCCAGCAGAAAGTAACTGTAAAAGTAACTTTCAGTTACTTTAGGAATACAGGTAACTAACTAACTGTAACTGAGTTACTTTTAAAATGAGTGACTGTAACTCTGTTTCTTTTTTGAGACAATTAACTGTAACTTTTAAACAGTAACTTTCCGAACACTGGTAGTTTTAACATCTAAATGAGAAAGTAAATGCAACCATTTTTAAGAATACCTTGTGCATTTCTACTTTCCCCAATTTTATACGCAGGTTAAATAAGTTGGCAATTTCTGGTATATAATTTAAATAGGTGTTGGCATCCTTAATAACACTGGTCGACATGGGTTTGGATGTCTTGCAGATGACTGTTGTGTCTGAATAATTTCAGCATGCTGATTCCAAAAATGAAATCCATTTTACCCATCAAGTCTAGTTTTTGTTTTCAGAAAACATATATAAGCTGCCTCAATTTCACAATAAAATATGTAGTTTCATTATTTCCCCAGTGGATAGTGGTAAAATATTGATTTTCTGCAATACAAATCCTCCAATTTTGAACTATAAATGCATGTAGAATTGTATGGACTTTGATTACGTATTTTTATTTTCGAAATCCCTCATGAAAATTTCCTTCAAAAAATGTCCAATACTCAATGTCATAATATCGTGGGTTGATTAAACTTAATGACGTGGAGAAAAATGCTGACGTGATGGGAAGAAATTGATGTCATTATCCTGATCACAATTCAAAATACAGTGCGTCCATTTCGATCTTCAGCCAAGAGATCGGGAGAAGCGTGGCGGGCGGCGCTGACGGAGATGCCGACATTTGCGGTCTTTAATGTCCGCTTATTTTTATGGGCATATGCAGACATTTATATAAATATTGCAAAACGAGCACTAACCTGTGTTATAACATGCAAAAGTTCTTCTGTAATTCATCACACAAATAAATACGCTTTAGAAACGATGTTAAGAGCCACAGATAATAAAACATTTTAATCATAGTTTTGACCAGTAACGTCCTGCTTAAGTTTATATCCTTGAAAGAGTTTTGTGTCGATGGGATCGTTTGGAGGTTTCGAATGTGCAACACTGTATCAAGATTACGCTGTAGACGAAACCGTTAAAAGTCAATGGTGTTCGTGAGCTTCCTTGCAATCCGAAATCTCCGAGCTCGAGTTTTTTGTTTCTTCGCGACAGAGCTGTGAATATAGTGGCGAGCAGATGTAAACCAAGAGTGTGTTAATTTCGTACTGTGCGCAAGAGTGTTATTATTGGTTACTTGCCATTACTTGTTTGTGTTATTGCAGTGTGTATGTGTGTTGTGTCAGTAAGAGGATTGGAATGCCAGCTGCAAGGTTCACGTAATGGGGGGGGGCCTGATAAGTTCTCGGGCCGACCCAGAAGGACTTTAGCTACAGGCACGAAAGTTTCAGGCTATTCAACGTATTCTCCCCGAAAGTCTACACACTTGGCACTTGGTGGATATCAGTTTGAACAACTCTTATAACACAGGTTAGTGCTCGTTTTGCAATATTTATATAAATGTCTGCATATGTCCATAAAAATAAGCGGGCATTACAGGCCGCAAATGTCGGCATCTCCGTCAGCGCCGCCCGCCACGCTTCTCCCGATTTCTCGGCTGAAGATCGAAATGGACGCACGGTACTTCCAGAATCACCTATTGGTTTGTAATCAATCGAAATTTCCCTTGTATAAATTTCTCTTGTTGCGTTTTGTAATAGGTGTAATGGAATGGCGAATATGATAATTTTGATTGTGAAATTGTGAAAAATCCTGACATGGTGGGAAGAAATTAGTGTCATGTGTGAGATCAGCATTCAAAATACTTCCAGAATCACCTATTGGTTTGTAATCAATCGAAATTTCCCTTGTATAAATTTCTTTTGTTGCGTTTTGTAATAGGTGTAATGGAATGGCGAATATGATAATTTTGATTGTGAAATTGTGAAAAATCCTGACATGGTGGGAAGAAATTAGTGTCATGTGTGAGATCAGCATTCAAAATACTTCCAGAATCACTTATTGGTTTGTAAACAACCAAACTTTCCCCTGTATTATTTTTTTCTTGCATTCATGTGATGTAATGGCAAATATGAGAATTTTGATTGTGAAATTGTGAAAAGTCCTGATGCGAAAAAATAGATGTCATTTCCATGATCAGCATTGAAAATACTTCCAGAATCACTTATTGATTTGAAAACAACCGAAATTTCCCTTTTGTTGCATTATGTAATAAATGTAATATAATGGCGAATATGAGAATTTTGATTATGAAATTGTGAAATGTTCTTACATGATGGGGAAAAAGTGGATGTTATTTCCATGATCAGCATTCAGAATACTTCCAGAAGCACCTATTGATTTGAAAACATCCAAACTTTTTTCTCAAAATGTTGACCAGTGTAATTTTTTATAATGTTATTGTGGCAATGTGGCAACTTTCTTAGCTTGCAGGTATTTGTTTCATACTTTAACACATACGAGGTGTGGCTAGAAAAAAAAACCGGACTGTTCTTACAAAATCTTTTATTGGTTATTTTGTACAATACAAACATTATCCTCTTCAAAGTATTTCCCTGCACTATTGATACACCGCTTCATGTGAATCTTCCATTTCTGGAAGCAGTGCTGGAAAGCATTTTCTGAAACCATATTCATGACATCCGTCGCTTTTGTTTTCACAGATTCTACGGTCGTAAATCTGGTTCCTTTCAGTGCTGATTTGACCTTTGGGAATGAAAAAAAGTCGCATGGAGTGATATCCGGTGAATAGGGTGGATATTCTAACACTGGGATCCTATGCTTGGCGAAAAAAGTCTTGACTGACAGTGCCCTGATGAAGAATCCATGACTTGCTTTTCCACAAATCAGGTCGTCGTCGTCTTCTTACTCGCTCACGAAGGGTCGTCAGCACCGTAATTTAATAATGTTTGTTATTTTTTAATAGCTCGAATACACAAGGACGATCTTTTCGAATCAATTCACCGACATTTGCAATGTTTGATTCCATTTTTGACGTGCAAGGCCGTCCAGGACGCGAGTCGTCCGTGATCTCTTCTCGTCCCTCTTTAAACCTTTGAAACCACTCAAACACTTGCGTGCGTGATAAACACTTATTTCCGTATACTTCCTTCAACAAACCATAAGTTTCTGGGGTGGATTTTCCGAGTTTCATAAGAAACTTCAAATTGATATGCTGTTCCACTTTCACACTTAACATTTTTTCCGACGGAGCAAAGATGTACGGTTCACTTCATCCACAAGCTACAGTGGAACTGAGCGCTGCGCACCCTGGAAAATCTCACAGTATAGGCAGGATATCACGTTATACACTCATGCACCACTTAACCTTGACGTGCTTGTCGACAGCAACATCAATCCATTTTTTTTCTAGCCACAACTCGTAAAATGCTGCTTGCTTGCTTCTTTAAGAAATCTCAGTCGTAACCACATCAACTCCATCCCATTCACATGCCACATTCAATGGCACCACTCGTCACTACTGGACAGCCGATGTCCATAGTCTAGAATATGTTGCATGCTCTGTTCAGTATCTGTACACATTTCAATAGATTTGAAATAAATGTGACCCTCATGCAAAACTGTGCCTAATGCCAATAAGGTGTTCATCTTTACAACTTTAATGAACAATCTCTCCAAGTTGTGATATTTGATCAAAAATTGTTTGTTGCACTCCTCTTGTAATTTTTTTATCATTGTTGCTGGCTTCCAAACTGATGCATAAATCACCACAAATTTTCCAAGCATCACATGCATTGATCAATATTTCAGGATATTTTCAGCTGGGGCCGTTGCCTGATTATGCCAGTTCTGATCGCTGATTACTCCTGTAAAATGTCAACTTATTAGTTTTAGGTGCCTCCTGGGGGTGGGGAGTTGCCTCCTGTTGCAGAAGCATCATCTAAAAGGGTTTATGAGAGCACATGAATCCCCAACTGAAAATGTCAAAATTTCAAATATATGTATATATGCACAAAAACTATACATTTCAAGATATATCTTTTACATGACAGTTCTTCATTCATAAAGCCATTGCAGTGCTTCAAATTTCACAATGTTACCCAATTGTTTGCAAGAAAAGTGCACCAGATTAGGCAGCAAGACTGACACATAACATGGTCGGATTGACCATTACTGATTTTGGTAATATGTTAATTAATTGCTGGCCAGCTGTGTAGGGTTAAGTAATATGTTTCCATGTGTGTACTTTTATGTTATTATTGCATGTAAGTGTATGTGCGTAATGAATTGTGATTTTTGCTGGATATTAGATTCCCCTGTTTTTAGCATCCCGCTTGGGGGAGCTAGCTGCCTTTCAAAAGTCGGTTACAGTGGAATTTTCCAGTTCTACGGGGGTTCACGTCCACGGACGTTTACCCCGACTATAAAAAAGGCCAGTGGGCTTTAAGAAGAAAAAAACAGTTCTTTTTACTACCTCCACAACGACGAAGACCCTTCGAAAGTCTTGTCCACTCAGGGTGGCTAGACTCAATGATTGAGAAGTAAATGTAATACTTGGCAAATGAACATCTTCAAGAGTCTTGTCCACTTATGGTGGCTAGACTGATGTCTGAAATTAATGTATCATTTGGCTAAGGAACCTACTTCAAAAGTTTAGTCCACTTATGGTGGCTAAACTAATGATTGAAAATATATGTAGCATTTGGTAAAGCCAACCCCTGTTTGAAATCCCCAAGTTTCCCAATTAGCGAAAGATTTGCATTTGTAAGATATTGCCTGGTCGCATCATAATGCCTAGCGGGCTGAATGAGGATGCTGCGTAAGGAAACGCAAGACTGGTCGGAATATCAATTAAGTCGAAGGTAGGCCACAGAGATAGTTAGGCTAACTCTGTGTTAATGAAAGTACCAATGGTTAGGCCATAGGTACGCCTTTGCTTGAATTAAGGAAATTAGATGATTATGTAAATGAACATATGGAAACACTTTGTAAATACGTAAATAATAGCAACGTATAATAAACCCATATAATCCTACTAGAAATGTTATGATTTGCTGAATTAACTCCAAGAATTACAGTACTGTCCATTTAAAACCAAATATTTATTCACTTGCTGTACATGTGTAACAAACCAGGGACTACTAAAAATATAAATTATGTGACCCCCCCCCTTCGTAATTCCGGCGCAAATATAATCTGCTCGCTTGGCACCCAGGGTGAGGTGAAAGGAGAGATTTGAAGTATTAAAGTAGGAAGTAATCCAGAGGGCCGGAGAGAAACGAGGGATAGGGGGGCCGACCTTTCACACCTGCCATAGCTTCCTACATCCACTGAGAAAAAGACAGGAGGAGCCATTGAAAATAATTAGAATTGGTGCATACCGAACCACCATAAATGTTTTCTTGATTCGAAGTTACATAACAGATGGCACCAACTGTTAATGGCATGGAGGTTGGTAGAATGGGATTTTCTGCTATTCACGAGTATTTTATTTCCAGTTTCATTTAACTTTTATAATTGCCTCTACTCTGTATTGTGGGGAAAATAAGCAGCAACACTCTTTGCAATAAATTATGTGATAAATTTTGGCCGCCAACTCCCTCAGCAGCTGGATATCATATACATAGTGAAGGTTTTGCGTTATTCAAAAACTAATTTCAAAAATGACCCAAATTATACCTACGTTGATATTTAAAATTTGTTGCTTAAACTTTTTAGATAATATAGTGAGTTATGATGTATAGCTTGCCACACAGAAGTGCTTGGAACCTGCTACAGTTTTTAAAGATATGTGCCAGTGTGCTGAACTGCAGTGATATCCAGTGCCTGATTTAGTCCTGTAACCTCTTAGGCTGAAACGTTTTATTGAGGCAAAGTTAGTGTATGTAAATATGACAATATTTTCTGAAGAAATTATGGAGTGTGTGGCATCCTGGCAATTTGACATGAGCTATTGTTTTTGCTCATCTTTGATTCAGCAAATAATTTAATTATAGTCATAAAAATAATAGTATGTGGTGCAACAGCCCATGAGGGTCAGGGCCTACCTACCGACTGCTGG
This sequence comes from Lepisma saccharinum, assembly GCF_977018435.1. NCBI lineage: Eukaryota > Metazoa > Arthropoda > Insecta > Zygentoma > Lepismatidae > Lepisma > Lepisma saccharinum. Next base: position 47,135,651 of record NC_139233.1, read on the forward strand.
CAGAGATTATCCCACCAGTTAAGGGATAACGTGTGGTCAGCAGGATGGAACCCCAGTCATTGTTGTAGGTTTCCATGAACGGGTTAAGCTACTCATTCGTGGCTCCTCAATTTCCTCAATGGTGGGTGGCCATCAGTCCCACACACTGGTCAAATCTCAGGAGAAAAGTTGTTACGCTTCCTGCACGAGACTCAAACCTGCACATGTCCCATAGCCGAAGCCCAAACCATAATGCCTTAGACCGCACAATGATGTACAGGACAAATAATTAATTATATTGTCAAAGTCAGTGTGTTCATTATATCACTTTGAGTATAAAGTAGGGAAAGAGCACTGAACTTTTTTTTATTTAAACTGGATCACAGATAATTTCTTGCATATTTCTTCCTTTGTTATGTTCCTAATATTTCACAAGAATTCAAATTTGTTGGAAATTTCTACATAGATTTTGCTTTTTCAATTCAGGTCAGCTACTGGTATGTCGATAACAACATAACAATTTCCTATTGTAAATATCTGTCAAATTCTGTTTTTCTGTTGATTCCTTGACAAGTTTAACTTCCCTTTTTTTCTTTTCTTTTTCAAGTCCTTTTTGTAAACACTTGATCCATACATTTGTACTACCTCTTTTTCTAAAAATTTTTGTCATAAAATGAATTTAGAAATGTAACTAAATAGATTAGTTGCAAACCAACACTTTTCCAAATCAGTGTTTTCTTTCTGAATCTGAATTTTGCTACAATGAGTCTCCAAAAATACAACATTATCCTAATTTCAAGTTTCACAAATTTTAGTGCAAGATAATTGGCTTCGTTTCTAAAACTTGAGAGTAGATTTCTGATGCTTGTATATTTTGCACCCTCAGATAAACTGCAACATACTGGTTAATATAGCACTGATGATATTCTTTTGTTTGTCAAGTACGATTCAAAAGTTTGAGCTCTTAATGTTGATTAAATTTGCACATTGTTTATGCGCTCAGCAAGACACTGTAAAACTAGCTGTAATACTTCAATTCTTGACTAGTTGAACCTCTAAAAATGTTCTCCATGTGTTCTCTGTTGTCCCCTTTAACCCACCTATGGTAGTGCATTTGCGTCTTGTGGCTCTCAACGTTTATTTTTATTTATGTATCCCTTTAAATGTTAAACTAGTTTGGCCATTGTCTAGTCTTCAGTGATCAAGGCCATCTGCTTCTGAGTGGCAGTCAAGGTTAAGAAAAATCAATTCATTCATGCCCATTCATTGACAGTTATTCATGATCCGAAGTTAACAGATTCTAAAATCAATTACAAGCACACATATCTACTAATCAGACGCTATTTTTTCTAATATAGGATCACTGGTATATGCAATGAGGGCGGATGGGGCTACAGCCCCATTCGAAATTTTGAAAAAAAAATCAACATTTGCAAATAAAAGCACTGAAGAACTTGGGGAAAACCAGAGTGCAATATGCAAACCCGCTTAAAATGACCCCAGATAACCATTCTTTGAGAGTGGAAAGTTCTAAATACAAAAAATACCTTGTTGTGTATGCTGCACCCCTATAATGCATCCATATACCATCTACCTTTACAATTCCAGCTCTCCCCAACAAAAAATCTTGTGTGCGCCAATGCATGCTATACACTTTGGCGGTGATTGCAAGGAATGAATGTATCATATGAAAATAACACCCATTTAATATTCCAATATATCTTAATAACCAGTAACCAACGGAAACCAACTATGGAATGGGGAATATTAAATAATTGTACTACAAAACCAGTTGTGATTCCACTCGGGATTATTACAAATTGTTTTCTTATCGTGTGATGCCATACAGTATGATGCAATCAACTCAACATTGGTATTTCCAAATAACCTAATTGCAGATTTATAAAGCTTTTGTCAATTTACGTATTTTGTCCGCAATATACAGTATCTCGATCTGATATATATATATATATGTATGTGTGTGTAATAAGCGGAAAATGTTGCAGAGTTCGAATCCTGGCCTGAGTATCAGTGTTCTTTGTGAGTGTCCCTTCATTAATTTAATCATATAAGCATTCATCTTCAATTTGGAGATTAACCAAAAGCCAAGTAAAATGAACCAAATCAATCAATCAAACAATATATGAAACATAGAATAAAATAACCTTTATTGCTTCATTACTTATGTAGATTCGTACGATGGGTAACACTCGCCTTGTGATCAAGGGATCCCGTGTTCGATATGCGTTGGAGTCACAATGCGCAACGATTTGGATCCCAATCTAAACTGTAACCCCGATTAGCCTATCTGAACATAAAATTGACTCAATGTGGACTTGAAACCGAATTTAAGGCATAAGTCGTGACTTATTAACATTTGAAGGTATTAATGAGACTTCCACGTCCCCTCGCAAGTAGATGTCATGCAGAGCTAAAAAGAAAATAAATGAAAATCAGTGCATCTGCATTTCTGGACTGCGACATGGTGATGCAAGATAAGCGACAAACTGCGCAAATCGAACTACCGACTCCAGATTGTCTGTGGAGGTGTTTCTTTTTCCTCCTCCTCCACTGGCGTTCAATCAAGGGGTAAAGGTTCCACAGTTTGTCTTCGTCACATAAAACGCCTGTTGACAGTGTGGGTTTCCCCTTGAATCGGACTCCGCTCATTAGGTTCCTCGTGGAACGGACTTGGCAGAGGTTTTTCGATCCTCCCACATATCGATTGCGGATTTGTTTTTTAGGTCACCAATCAGCAGAATAGAAAAAGCCATGTGACTTTTGTGTCTGACGGTGTCAAATGTCAAAATCTTAAAGACACTATCAATGTTACCTGGCTACTCTACTATTTTAAATTATTAAATATATTTCGCCGGGATCTTAAATAGTGGGACTTATAAAATAATAATAATACGGCTGCTGCAAGCAAGTAAACGAGAACCGCGATAGCCCAGTCGATACAACGTCTGACCGTCACGCGAGAGACCTGGGTTCGATTCCCCGGATTGGCGCTTTCAAGAGTAAAGGCAGCTGGAGCGTGGTGCTGATTACATCGCCTCCCCAAATGGGCGTGATTGTGAATGTGTAGGGCGGTAGCTTTACCTTTTCACAAGCAAGTAAACACCTTTTATGCCGGAACGGTGTACGGATCACGCACTCCTTTCATAAGACAATTATTATTAATATAATCAACGTAACAACTTTAACGGGAGAAATTTATGTAAAAATAAAGAATTGTAGAATGAATCTTGTGAATAATGTCTTGACGTAACAGTGGCGTGCTAAATGGGTGTTGGTTGGGGTCATAGTCCCCTTTTGATCCAATATTCCTTGAAAAAATAACCACAAAGGCAGGAAAAGAAAGCAAAATGAGGGCTGACTGCTAAAGAAAGTATACGTACTCCCCCCTTCCTTTTACGAAAATCCTGTTTGCCCCACTGCGTACGTATTATGTATTAGCATGTATGTATTGTGTATTGGTGGAGCTTAACAATGAAACGAACAGTTTTTATTTCTTAAAAAATCCAAAATTACCAATTGTGAATCTTAGTAAACTTTAATTATAAATCTTATACCACTGAAGTAATAGAAAAGTTCTACAATACAAGCAATACGTACATACAAAAAGAATTATAGCTACACCTAGTGTTGCCCACGGGACGAGACGGGACAGGCTTTTAAAAATTCGAGACGAGACGAGATTGACCATGTGTCTGTCATAAGACAAACGAATATTTTCGAGACGAGACAGCATTTCCACGAGACTCGTCTCGTCTCGTGGGCAACACTAGCTACACCTAAAATGCAATAAAAGGCCTATCAGTTCAAACACGAACACCAAGTGAATCTTCCGCCATCCAGGCACATACCTGTAATGTAATAGTAACAAAGTTGGGTGTTATTTCCCGAATGTGAATTAACGGATGTTAGGGATTTCCCCCACAAGACCACAGTATCAATAGGGATACATTTTCATCCCTGCAAAATACGATTTTATCCTACCCCTCCCCCAAAACAATGTAATAGTACATTTATAGACAAATAGTTACAAATGTTAATTTGGATTTTTGTGCGTTCCGATATACGTAAGTACAAGTGCCAACATTAGAACGAACTATTCTGAAACTGACAATACCCTGTGTACTCAGCTTATTGACAAGAAATACTTCTCAGTATTTTGTGCGTTTTGTTCTGTAAATGCTTTGAATTTAGTGGAAGGCTTCGATTTCCAAGGAATTTGAATACTAATACCGTAAAAACGTTTTTTTATAACGAGACTTGTAGATGTGTAAGTGTATCAAAAATGCAATAATAATAGATGAAACGTAGTAATTCAGTAACCGCCCTCCGTGGTGGGGTGGTCAACATCACGCACTACGAAGCCAGAGGACCCAGGTTTGAATTCTGGGTTAGACAGGGGCGTATCTATATGTTTGTCCCATCAGCATTTCATGAGTTCGCGATTCATTCAAGAGGTAGCAAATGACCGAAATATAAGAAAAATAAGTAAAGTGGTACCGCGAATACTCCAAATAAAGGTTAGCGAGAAAATTGATTCACTGTATGGTTAAGAACAGGGGTAGAAAAATACAAGGCTCCGGTTGCCATGCAGCCTGAAAATTTTCACCTGTTGCGCCAGGTGAAATCTAGTTCGCTCATGAAAATTCCCTTTACCTTCTATTTTATTAAAAAAAAATAACGAGTGCAGTATGTGTTTTTTAATGTTCGTATGTTGTCTATGTAATTGTATCAGAATTCAGCACGTTGATAGCCGAATTTTTAAATCTGCAGAATCGACCATACATTAGAATATATTATGTAGTTATTCAAAGGCCACTCTGGGGCAAGAATTAGTTACTTTTAATCGAATCTTGTATTAATTAAATGTGTAGCTTCATCTTTTTGATCTTGCCCAGAATAGGGACAGGTGGAAGGTTTGTGTTGCTGCAGCCATAAACCTTCGGGTTTAAGAAGGCTAGAGAGTAGCTTTATCTTAGTTGGAGTAACTTTCTTAGAACGTATTTGAAAAAATGCTGGCTCCTGAAAAAAAAGGCACTGGCGTCTTAATTATTTTTTAATTTTTTTCTACCCCTGGTTAATGATTATTTTAAGGTTTTTTCAAGCCTTCGTTAGTTGTAGTACTGTTGGTGGTTCTGCTGTTGCTAATAATAATAATAATGTGCATTAATATGCTCCATTAAGAGAACTGCATGCACCCGCCAACTCAAGAACAATGCTCATCTCTATGCACTTCAAACCAAAACCGACTGTCAATATCCATTCCATTCATCTTCCAATCCGACGAGAACATGCAGCGACTTACTTACTAACCATTCAACAATGAAGACAAGGATGGAATTCGGTGCGTCTTTAGAGATGGTATCGAGGCGAGACTTCGTTTCGAGTTGTAAATACTTCCTCGTTCTCAGTCTCTTTATTTATAAGCACCAGTCTCCGTTTCTTCCAGTTTCAGTAATTTTTACGTCGCCTTTCTACCTAACACATTGATGACACGGAACACGTAGAAGTTACCATAAATTTTACATTATTCTACCGTGTTGTATGATTTCTTCCATTATTTAAAAAATATATATATATATTGAAAATTTGGACGACCCAGGACGCTGGGACTCGCAGCCTGAATACTCCCGTGTCTATAATATTGTTGCATAGGTCTTTTTCTCACAGGCATCGGGAGGGGGGTCGAACAGATCCGTCAGCATCCCCCCCCCCTGTGAATTGGCATTTGAAGTAGCAAAAAAGCTGAAACTACGTTAAGTCTTGGCCTGAAAACGAGGTATGCAAAAGTTAACAAAATACAATAACTGTGCATTTCAGTACACTAACTTTATGAAATGTACAATAATAAAGAAAAGTACAAGTTAACCAAAAAAGTTCTTGCCGTTCTAGAGCAGTGATAAACAAAGAGCAATACAGTGGACGGTACGTACCTTTAGGTTTCGAAGTAATCTCCATCAGCATCCAACACCTTTTGCCAACGTTCCTGCAGCTGCACAAGACCCTGGTGATAAAACTCGGCAGGCTTGGATGCAAAGAAGTCCGTGAGTGCATTCCGCAGGTTTCCCTCATTTGCGAAGGATCTCCCACGGAGGTGGTTGTCGAGGGAATGAAACAGGTGGTAATCTGTTCGTGCAAGGTCCGGTGAATATGGTGGATGGCACAGTGTCTCCCAGCCAAGTTGCTGAAGGGTCTCCCGGGTCCTCTTTGCCACATGTGGCTTGGCATTGTCGTGCAGGAACAACACACCCTTGCGATTCACCAATGCCGGCTCCTTCTGCGGCAATGCACAGTGCACCCTTTGCAACTGCTGAGAGTAGAGGTTAGAAGTGATGGTCTGACCAGGTGGAAGGAGCTCGTAATGCACCACTTGCCGACAATTCCACCATACAGAGAGCATAACCTTTCGTGGGTGCAGAGGTGGTCTTGAGGTGTGAGGAACAGGGTCACGTGGCGACAACCAATGTCGGGTACGCTTGGGAGTGTCATAGAGGACCCACTTTTCGTCACCAGTGAGCAAGCGATCAAATATGGGTGTGTTCAGGTGCCGAGTGAGCAAGGACAAACAGGCTGTCACTCGTTGTTCCTTGTTGGCTGCCGACAATGTGTGGTGTACCCACTTGCTTAACTTGTATGACTTCCCTATCCCACGCAAGTGCAGTCTGACTTTTTCAGCGGAAACATGGAACCTTTCTTCAAGTTCATCACACGTTAGACCACTGTCCTCCTCGATGGCTGCTTTCAGGGCCTCGTCATACAACAAACACAAGCGAACAAGCTGCTTCGATACCTCCATTCCTCTTCGACACTGGACGAGCTATGACTGCTGTGTGTGCGCAACGTGCCTGTATTACTGACAGTCGATGGTCAGACTAACTCCCGATCGCTTGGCAGGCACGTGCGTCATTTCGTTTCCTCTCTGTGAGCGTCAAAAACATGAAGATCTTTTTTGGTTACCTTGTAGTTGTGCTCGTCTGGTGAATCGAGTAGCAAAATCTCATTTATATAATAATAATAGTAGTACAATTCGAAAAGTTTGTTAATTTTTATGAGTGTATATTAATATAATAACATGTATAACCGTGGTAATAATTAATTAAACTATTTAACTTTAAAAATGTCCTGACATACCCAGATTTCTTAAAAATTAATAAAATGTAGCAGTGCGACAACTAAATGATGAGCCGTGATCCCCTCCCACCACTGCGAAATTTCTGAGAACGCCACTGGCCCCTCAGCGTCAAGATGTCTGTCAATATTGAAGCACATTAGTTTTGGGAAGATGAGGGGAGGGGCGTTACATAACCCGTCTGGACTTTTGGGCTTTCACTTACCTGGATCCTAAGCGCGTGTGTGTGTGTGTCTGTGTTTCGAAACCGTCAGCGGACGGTGCAGACCATATATTTAATTAACATTCACATGTCCATAAGGTCTGTTGATTTTATTGTTTGCAACTTCCCAGAAGGGGGTCCCTGTTTGCGGAACAGGTTGATGGAAAAAATAATGATCACCGCAGTCGGTGTAGGAAAAGTGTCTGTCACATGCTCAGACTGCGGCTCCCAGTGTGGCCAACTTTCTGGTTCGAAATTTCCCTCCAGCTGGTAAAATATTTCCCGCTTACATATGAGATTCTACATGCGGTAGTAAGTACATGGTGTAATGACCTTTTGTTGTTGAAGGCGGGTTGCGTTATCTCATCTCCTCCCCCCTTTCTCGCTAGGTTCATTGAAGATTTGTCGCTTATTTTAAAAGTTGTTTCTAAGGGCGATCGAGTTTTTAATATGAACGGGACGGCGATCATCGTATTATTATTTTATTGTTACTTTTAGACGTCAATAGAGGCGTATCAGATATATTTTTCGGGTATGGCCCCCAACATTCGATAAATAAAATATTAGGGGAAAAAATAGCACCGAAATAATTAGAATGACCACCATATTCATAAAATACTATTTTTGAACCAATACAGGCCTTCTCGATGGTGTAGTGGTAACATTATTACCTTGTAATCAAGGGACTGATGTTTCGATTCCAACGGAGAATCGAATCCTACTTTAAACTGTAGGTCCAGTCCCGATTAGCCTATATGTACATAAAGCGGGAGGATTTAAAGAAAAGTTTGACGAGCATTGAACTAACCATTAATTCAGTTGGATCTATTTTCAGTTGGGCCATTCAAAATTAGGACTTCATTGCAAACAGATTGTGGTTATTTTACGCCGCTTTGAACCTTTTTGGGTTAATCGCAACGATGTGGATTATTAATTAACTGATGCAATGGATGGTGGGACAAACACAGTGATACATTCATGTTTTGCCCAGGGTTCGAACCTGGAACATCTGGCTTTGTGTGGTGATCGATCCAATTTGGTCAAAACTTGTTCCTTGCTCTGAACAAGTTCTTGCATCGTACTAGTTGCTCACTTCCGTTTGAATTTTTCTCCATTGTTGGTTGCTTCCAAACTGAAATTTCAGCCTGATGAATGAAAGCATGGTTTTCAAGAAAAGCATTGTACGTATCATAGAGATTTTACAAATATCCTATGTCCGCTTCATGCACAGAAAGGCCAATCGGGTAAAAAGGAGGTAAAGGCACACCCCTGTTAGTGTGCGCACATACCATGAAGGCACATGGGGGTGATGTGGAAGTTATAGAGCTCCACGTATTCTTGATCTCGGCCATAGTTGGGATGGTGTGATCAACATCACGTTCGGTCGCCTTTACCTCGAAGGTTACCCATTTATGCGAGGCTGGGTGAACCTCAGAGCCGATGGAAATGACTGAAAAACTCCTGGTCCAGATCAACTGCCCGGGTTTCGAACGCGTGGTAACCAAATGCTATAACAACTTGGGTACCGCGGCTCTTAGGGACTGAACCTACAGTTTTTAAGTGGGCCACTGTGGCCCTAAAATGTGAAGTTATGGGTGGAAGTGAGGAGGTAGGCAAGCCGCCATTGAAATGACTATTGACAACTACTAGATACTTTAGAGAACCAATCTGGGATTTATCACATCATTTGATTGATATCAGCCAACATGTATGCGGACTTAATTTGATTTATGCAATTATGATATTTAACGTTGCTTTTCTGGCACTATTGGCTAATCGCGACGATGAGAATGAGTGGTGATATGATTAAAATGATGAAAGGACACTCACAAAGAACAACCATGCCTAGGTCGGGTTTCGAATCCGAGACCCCTGACGCTGTGCTAACTACTTCACCACGCTACAGAGGTCGGCTTATGCGGACTTTAAATGTACCTCAACTAAACTTGAGCAGATATACTTGGAAGTTTTGATACGCAGCAGACTACAGAGCCATCACGAAGTTTGTTTTAAGTTCACTTTATGCTCATATAGGCTAATCGGGACTGGACTACAATTTGAATTGCGATCCGAACCACTGTGCAATGTGACTCCTCCGAGAAACGAACTAGGGACACCATGATTATAAGGCGATAGCGTTACCGCGGAGTCTAAATAATAATAATAATAAAAATTAAGGATATCGCCCGTGGCTCGGATTTCCCTCTTGAGCGAAATAATCTTCCCGAATTTCCCTCTCTTGAGGATAATATCCCTTTCTCGGGCAACACTGCGGGTTCCGTCCATCTCCCTCCTCTCCCCCTTTCCCCTCCGTCGCCTTTTCGGATCGATGTGAATAGTCTAGACGGCAAGTCGACTTGGTTACGCTATTTTCGGTCGAGGGAGGCGAGGAAGGGAGTCCGGGCCAAAATGTGGATGTGAAGGCCCCGACTGTGACGTTATATGTATGCTATTCATAAAGTTGGATGCATGCTTGCCTTTATGGTCGAGATGCGGAGATGTTTCGTTTCTTTGCGAAGCCATGGGGAAAGCTTACGGAGTTGAATGTGCGCTAACTCCACCCATTGGGATAGGTCGGAAGTGATCTCATAGCCTTTGTATGCAATTTTTCTCATTTTCTGGTTCGTTTAAGCATTCGGGGTCGTAGTGGTCTTTAGGGTAAGGGGAAAATTGACCCCCGAGTCCTCTTCAAAATGAATTTTCGGGCGCGCAGTTTTCGAAAAACCGCAATGGTGTTTTTCGATCTGTTCAGAATTCCTTCTGGAGCATTTTTGTGTAACTTGCTTTAGTTGTTATCTAGATAATAGAAAAGGGTCCCGGGTTCGAATCCCGGTCGGGCTTGGTTGTTTGTGAATGTCCATTCGTCAATTTCATCATTTCATCACTCATCCCCATCTTCGCAAATTAGCCAAGAGGCACAAAACGCGAAGTAAAATAAACTAAAAATCAAAACTAGATAATATAATTCCGGGAAAGATGCCCTGGAATTGACTAAAATTGTTCAGGATAATAAAAAATACATTAAATTACATGAAAAGATGGGAAATTTATTCAGTTTTACTGTTAAAAAAATATACGTCTTATAATATCATTTGTCTTAGTTTGAAAGGTAAAAAAATGTAACATCTTTACGATTGCCCATCTCTCCCGAGTGTCCGGGTGAGATGACCCACCTACTCTGGAGAGAGGCCTCACCGACACATTACGTTTAGATTACATTACGTAATAAAATAAACTTACTACAAATGCCTATTTTCTGCTCTTCTTTCTTCCCTACCACACATAGACGTGCGCAGACACTCTGATTAGGGGCTGGAAGGCAAAAGCCTTCAGGAAAGTTCAATTGGAGAAAGAAAAACCTAATTTCTTCTCACTGTTTTCTGTATTGGTGGGTATGGAACAGGGGTGTACGTATATAGTGTGTGTCTGGACCCGCCGAAAATCACTGCATTAGATTAATTCAAACTTGCCATAAATGTTCTTTGCCCCCCCCCCCCTTGTTTCCCCTCTCTGTGGTTCAGAGACTATTTTTACTCATAAACATGGTTTCGTACAGCAGATTCAAAATAAGTACATATAATTTATTCATTTCCAACATTGACGGCGATCAGGGGGGCGTGGGGATCAGTTGTCCCCACACACTTTTTGCCACCGCTCTATGGCCTCTTAATGCTAAGCCTTGTCTACAAAGAAAAAGTAAACTGTCCTTGCCCCCTCCCCACTTCTGTTGCCCAATCGCCCGCTACTGATTGCCAATGTAGGGGCAATTTATTCTGCAAACGCACAGAGCTAACACAAGTAACGAGTAAACTGTGTGGGAGTGTTAATAACAAGAAATTTGCTAGAGAACGAAGTGGAATAGTTCAATTTTATGGGAATGCAACTCCCCCCTCCCCCCCTCGTAGTAGTTGCTTAGAATTGTCGTTAGCTTGAAATTACGTAACTTTCTAAAGCGTTTGACATTATTTAAAAATGGCGATAAGATTCCTCTACACTAAATTTCTAAGTGAGAGTATTAGTGGGGCAACTGCCCCCCCCCCACCTTCTTGCGCCCGCCTATGATTGCACATGTTTCCGTACATTGTTCAGGAATCGTTAAAATACTTCGTACAAAATGAGCATCTTTCTTTTCTGTACTTTTCATTTTCTTTTGTTCTGCAATAATTTCCATAGCATTCGAAGCAGCATAGGCGCCGACTACTTGGGGTTTGGGGGGCTCGATGTTAACGTTGTGGGGGCAGAGCCCCCCAAATAATTTTGCTTAAGAGGATCTAATGTATTATTTTGCTTCTCTTGTAAAGTTTACTCTGAATTGTACCACATAAACTTAACTTTAAATACACATTTGAAATGTTCTAGGTCATCAACTTTGGGGGCTGAGACCGCTAAACCATCAACTTTGGGGGGGGGGGGGGCTATGACCAGAGACAGCAAAACACATGACTTTTTACTATATATTAAGTATGTAATTATGAGTATTGTTATTTTTATTTTTTTTATTTTTTTTTACTAAAAAGAGTTTCAAAGATGATGTGCATGAACTAGGGTAGTGGATAGGACGTTCGGGGTACATATGGCTCTCGCATGACATTCAGAACGAGATCATTGATATAATAGGGAGATATGTTTTGCGCTCCGTGGTAGCAGATATTAAAAGGTCGGGAATATTTTGCTATTGTGGTTGACGAAATTTGTGACATATCCATCCATGGACAATTAATATTCTTCATTCGAACTGTGAATAAAATTTTTGATATTTTTGAGGAATTCATGGGCTTTTATGAGATTCCGAACATTGAGGCCAAAACTTAAAAAAGGGAGAGAGTGAGTCATTCATTAATTTATTTCAGTGATCAGAGCCCCCCCCCCCAAATAATTTTGACAAGTCGGCGCCCCTGCGAAGCAGTTATCATTTCCCTCATTGCTCCCGTCACTGGCATTATTCAGTTGGATATTGAAGGCATTTTTTTTAAATGTTTACAAAACCTGTTTTAAAGTTAACGTAAGCTTTATATTTTGGTTATTTTACGTCACTTTCCTCCCACTATTGGCTAATCGTGACGATGAGGATGACGTATGCCGAGGCCGGGATTCGAAACTAGAACCTTCGGTGATGAAATCGTGAGTCGAGCACCCAACACACTCGGCCGCCGAGGCAGCAATTACGTTTAAAAATCATATGTTTTACTAAACTGCACAAATATTTGACAAATTCGGTGGGGCATCTCCTATTGTATACGGAAGAGATGCCCCATTAGTGATTACCAACCCAACGTTAACAAAGATGGCCCACATTGCACAACGAGTAATAAACAACACTCACGAATGTGTTCTAATTGATGGGACAAGAATATAGACTCAAACATACAAATCCTGTGTTTAAGTTTAAATCAGTGGCGCCGATTAGAGGGGCGGTGCTACTTTTTCTCCCGCATTCTGCTAAACCTTATTCTATGTATAAAGAGAAATTATACTGTCCTTACCCTCCCAGTTTTGTCACCTTGCCCCCGCAGTTTTGGAACCCAATCGCCGCCACTGGTTTAAATGTATGCCTTACAACAAGTGAGAAAAATGCTGATATTCACCATGAATGGCCTTGTAGCACCTATAAATAATCAGTTCAACACTGTGGTTCCTTTTGCCTCAGACTGGCGTTGTGTGTTTTGCCTAATTCAAAGGTTGAGACCGATATTGGCCTTGAAGATTTGTTATTGAGGTTCGCTCATCGGCACAGTGTTAGGCAAGACATAACGCCATGCAGGGAAGCGAATATTTCAGGATCTAAATGTCCCATTTTTATTGCCGCTGACTGTACCTTGTCACAATAGAATTACAAAAACCAAGAGTAAAGTCTGTTAGAAAACAACAGCGCCCTCCCTCTCTTTAATAACACGTTAAAAATATTTAGAGAAAATGAGATTTTTTAAAAAAATCTAATGTTGATTAATATAGGAAATAATTTATCCTAAATCGGATAGAATTACATCTTGGCTGGTGTAGAATTGTTCCCGTGAAATTGAATCGAACATTTTCACGTTGGTTTATTGAGTTATTGTATGTTTTTTTTATATTTTCTAATTACATTTCCGGTCTTTTTTTTTGTGCATGTTACTCATATCTAATACTATAATTCTCAGAATGTTAGCAACAGTGGTTCTTTATTATCATGCAATGTTAATTGGGCTTTGGTATTTCACACTTATTACGTACTGGTTTATGTAAAGTTCACACAGACAGACACACAGAGATCCCAGGTTCGATACCTGCTGGTTCGGATTCCACTTTTAACTGTATGTCCAGTCCCGATTAGTCGTACTGTGCATAAAGTAAACTTAAAAACTCAAACACAGAACACATTGAGTTTGGGTTTTAAGTCCACTTATGCACAGTAAGGCTAATCGGGAATGGACCTACAGTTTAAAGTGGGATCCGAACCACTATGTGCCTCCACCGGGTATCGAACTCGGGACCCCTCAAACACAGAACACATAAAATTTGACACTGTGTAGAGGCCATTAAGGCAAACAAATTTTCGTGAATATTTTTGGAAGTTGAGACCTGGTTTCGGCGCATCATGTTTGTATGCAACCATGCACTAAAGATTCTGTGTTCCCACTGATATTTATTTTCGACACAAGTGCATATGCGCTAACTAGACGATTCCATTTGAAAAATAGGGGTGACAGCTGCACGTGGAACGCAGATGAGGAACAGGTTGGTGCCAACAGAAAATCGCAGTTTCAAACGAAGTTATGTAGATATAAAACAAACAACCATTATGAATGCATAGAAACGAACTCTCACCTAGAACACGCGATGTATTCCAGAATGTTGTCTACCTACTTTCCCTTTGTTTCATTAGGATACGTCCACTCAAAGCTAGGCACGTCTTCCTCGGTCGGACAGTATAGAATTATTCACATATTTTCACAAATACGTGATACACTAATGCCCAGGGGTAGAAAAAGTACAGGGCACCTGAAAACTTTCACCTGCCGTCTGAATTTTCAAATTCAGTGCTAACTTTTTCTTCATATTTCAAATTCACTTATGGAAATTTTCATTACCTTTTTTTAAAAAAAATAACCGTGTACAGTATATGTTTTGTTTTTAATTTGTGTGTTTTCTGTATCACGTGTATCATTAAATCAGAATAATAAACATATATTATAATTTTTTGCACTGTTGCTAGCCGAATATTAAAAATCTGTGGCTATATGGCAGAGTCGGTCATAGAATTTATTGTATAGTTATCCATGCTGTTATCAGTAGAGCCATCTTTAAGAATACCACTCTGGCGCCAGAATTAATTTCTTTTTAATCCAGTCTTGTATTAATTAATGTTTCTTAAGATCATATTTCAAAGTGTGTAGTTTTATCTTAGTTTGATTCATGGCTTTCTTAGACCCTATTTGCCCCCCCCCCCCAAAAAAAAGCTGGCTCCTGAGAAAAGGGGACTGGCGCCGGAATTAGTTTGTTTTTCTACCCCTGCTTTTGCCATTTATGGAACATTCAAGCCTGCATATTAATATCTAAAGTCCCTTTCTGATGCTCATCAGGTCATCCATGTACTTGCGGGCTTCAAACGTAGGCCATGTCGTGAGTTTCGACATCATCCCGAAAACTGGGGCTGTCGTTGCCTGTCGGACCGTATCGCTCGAGAAACGAACACGTGGCCCGTGACAGTCGGGTGCGTGCATGTCGGTGTGACGGTGCGTGGCGCTCCCGCATGCGGTGGTGAAATTGGCCATAAAAGCACGGTAGAGCCAGTCCGTGTAGTGTACGGCACAATGGTACAGGAAACATTCCATCTTCCGTTTCGTTGTGTGACTCAATAGCCAGTAACGCGCCTTTTTTTTTTTATTTCTGTGATATGTGTGTGTGTGTAATTATCCGTTACGTTTTATGTCATTTCCGTTTAATATTTTACTTAATTTTCCCTTCTTTCTATTTTACTAGGTTAATCGCGACGAAGTGAATTTTATTATTAATTGTGCCTTTATTGCCGACCTCCGTGATGGAGTGGCTACCACAGCGCGCTACGACGTCAGCGACCCCGGGTTCGAATCCCGGCCTTGGCATGGAAGTTCTTTGTAAATGTCCCTTCATCAATTTCATCATATCATCGCTCATCCTCATCGTCGCGATTAGCCAAAAGTGGATGAAAAATGACGTAAAATAACCGAACTCAATCAATCAATCTTCTGTTGTTATTTTTTACCTAAAAAGACCAGTTTATCGTAGGTTGACCAGATTTTCCATGGAAAAAAAACAACAAGGTACTCTAGTTTATATTTTGCTTTGACACGTCAATGTTTTCACTGCAGCAACTTCAAAAGCACACTTAGCGCACAGATATCAGTATTTAATATTACGTATAACCCACATCGTATAAAGGGAAATCTACATTACGCAAAATATCAAATCAAGCAAAATGTTATAAACAATGTGAGAGATGGCTGCATTTTTGCCCAATCTTAAATACAAGTTTTCTACAGCCCTAATCTTAAACCTAAAGAACTCGAACAGAACGATTCGTTATATTTATCAGATGGCCTGATCTTATAATGATTATTTTTAAATGAATATTTTCTTCGTGGATTTTTTAATACGGAAATGAAGCATATTTGGAGAACAGAAATGAGAAGGGGACACTCTCTCTCAGCAAGAGGCAGAAAAATAAAGAAAGAGAGACAAGGAAGAAAAGAAAAAAAGACAGGGAGATGCGGTTATCTCTTTCCTTATCCTTCCTTAGTGAGAGAGAGGAGAGAAAGGAATTTGGAAGAGACAGTGTCTCTCACTCTGCCGGCCCGGAGTGAGAGAAAATCTCTATCAGGGTAAGATAGAAGGAAATTGACAGAGATAGTAAAAATGAAGAAAGAGAGAGAGAAAACAGGGAGAGGGATTAGTATTATTATTTTGTAAGCTTTTGGTATTTTGGTCGTCTCTTAAGTCAGTAAGTTTGACCCATTGACCCTTGCACTTTGTGTAGTTTCATTTATATTTTTCTTATTGTAGGTTGCGTAATTTACATAAAGCTACAAGTTTAACAAAGGAATGCAATTTTTTTTTTACTTGGGAAGAGACTGCTTCAGTTTGAAGTTATCATCTTCTTGCAGCCATTTATAATAATTGACACCAGTTAACTGTGACTAAAATTAAATCAAACGTGTGACATAATTTTAGGCACACAACGATCCCCTCCCCTTTCCCAAACCACGCGTAAATCGACAGGAACATTCAAAATTTACAATCGGATTCCAGTTAGATCTCTCAGTTTTTCTAGTTTTGACCCATTACTTGGCGTGAGCTGATTGCGTCGTAGTGCATGACGTCAGTTACGCCATACTTGCTTTCATAAGCTCCATTATTTAGTTGGTTTTCGTTGGTTTATGGTTATTGAAACGTGCTCAAAGTTTAATTTGTTAAATATAATAGATTGTTCATTATCTGGTTGCAATTGCCATCACGGGTGTATAGTGGGTTACAAAAGTATTACCAAGCAAATTGTCCACACTACCGTGTTTATTCTCACAAGGGGAAAACGATTGAAAGTAGTCATGGACAATTTGCTGAGCAATACTTGTTCATCCTACTGTACTGCACTAAAATTTGACGTTTGATTAATATATACAATTGTTTAATTGTATTGAGACTCGAGTGTTATGTATTAAGTTTGGATGTTGATTAAGAGAATTAGATACCCAGTTGAAGAGTTTTACCACAATTAATTAATCATAATGCAATCATATAACGTGCTATGCATATTATGTAACATACTCCAATGAGCGTCGTTTGACATTGCTTTCGGCGACGGCATGGGTGTTCTCTGTGAGTGTCCCTTCATCAATTTCATCTAAAGATCACTCCTCATAGTCGCGATTGGTCAGAAGTGGCAGAGATGCGTCGTAAAATAACAAAAATACCATTACAAAACACATTGTTTCCATCACTGGTTGATTGATGGATTTTCTTTATTTTACTTCGCTTTTTGTACCACCTTTGGCTAATTTGCGAAGATGGAGATGAGTGATGATATTATGAAATTGATGAGTGGACACACAAACATCCATGCCCAGGCCGGGATTTGAACCCGGGACCCCTGGCGTCGTAGCACGATGTGATAAACTGGCTTTTATAATTTCATTAATGACATAGGAAATATATGTAGGCCATGTGTTTATTCGACGTGCTCCAGATGGTTGTTGATCTTTCCACATTTGTTCGGACTTAAAATGTTTCATATTGAGATCGTGTGCTATTATTTTAAATACGTATTTTTATCATTAAATAGTATTTTCCGTAGTAGCATCATGTCACGTGTCGCCCTTCTAGCATCAAATCTGTTCATGCGGAACTCTGATATTAAATTATTGCACAGATCTAATTTGGAATATACGCCTTCAAGTTTGAATTTCATTCATCACATGTTCAACTGTATTCGTTCAAAGTTTGTAGTCTGCTTTCTATCTATCACTGCACCAAACGACAGGAGCAAATTTATGTTTAATAACTAAGGAATAATGTACTATCATCTTCAATACTCCGTCTGTCCCGTCCCCATAGTAATAGTGAACCGAAAATCATCAAACAGCGTGAGACTTTACCGAGACAACGTCGATTCCCCAGCCGACTATATTTTTACAAATTTTAGTACAGGAAACTTGATTTTTTGAGACACTGCTTACAATATAGCAAATGGGTGCGGATAGGCCTTGCAGTTGTGGCATTTTTGCGATCTGCGGAGTTTGGCAACGTTGCTTCTGCGGGTTCCGGCGAGACAGGGAGAGCATGCGGTAGCTTTTCCTGTATCGATTCTGGCTGTTCGCTTGAAAGGGGGCGCAGCGGAATGGAATCGACGAACGACGAGTCCGCCCGACTCGCGCCGAACCTTAGCAGTGTTGCCAGCGTGCGGGAAATTTCCCTCGTGAAAGGGAAATTCGATTTACATTCATTCGCATCGAGAAGCATTCTTTGAGAGTGCATAAGGGAACCTTGATTTGTTAAATGTGATATTTCTTGTCTCGAGCTTAGCTAAAGAGAGAAATCTGACAGTAAATAAGAAAGATCTCCTTGCCCAAGTATGTAAGAAAATGTACTGTGCATACCTGCATGAATTGAAACCCCCTCTATCTAAGTGATATATAAGGGTTTTTGAGGGGGAGGGTTCACTTTTATTACTGGAGCGGGATTGCACAGTGGTTCGGATCTCACTTTAAACTGTAGGTCCAGTCGCGATTAGCTTATCTGTGCATAGAGTGGACTTAAAACATAAGAAAACAATGATTAAAAAATCAAACTGTCTATATCCACAGGGAGTGTACACATGTGAAAATCAGATTCTGAGAGCATTCCGACCCTCCTAACCTAACCATAGAACAAGGTGTAATTGTATATATTTAAAAAAAAAAAAAAAAAAAGTACATGCAAGTAGAATATAGGTTGGGTGCTTAGTATTTTTTTTTTTTTAGATCGATTGATTGATTTGGTCTATTTTACTTTGGTGTTTTGCCACTTTTAGCTAATCGCAAAAATGAGGATGCGTGATGATGAAATTGACGAAGGGCCACTCATAAAGAACACCCATGCCCAGCCCGGGATTCGAACCCGAGACCTCTGGCGTTGTATCGCGCTGTGCTAACCACTCCGCCACGGAGATGGGCAGCATTTTTTGAGTCCCTAGAATTCGTAGTGAAACTCGGAGATTCTTGATCGAGTTCGGGGATAGGTGGAGGAGGATGCTTATGGAGACAAATCAGTAGTTTGGGGGGATTCTTGTGCAAATTAACCTAGCTGTGTATGGTTTTATGAGCGTCCTCCCACTTCGATCACGTGATGTATCGATGGCAGTGGTGGAGAACGACGCTCCGTGTGACAGGAGACTCACCATTCGGAGGCCTCGCTTTCTTTCTCCGTTTGACTGTTCATAGAGAATGTATTAGATCATCGGTTCTTAAACTTTCATTTACCACGGTAAATAACTAGTGAATATCTTTTGTTGCAGACTTTTCAAACTTTAACTCATTACTTGAATTCCAAAAAGTTGCTCTTCATTACAATTATACAATACAATTTATATAACTCGTATATTTATTTTATGAATCAGGATGGTATTTGAAAGATGGATAAGAGGCAATTGCCCCTCTGGCTGCTAATTTCGAGCACTGGGGGGACTTTTATGTGTAATGTAATGTACCGATGCTTCAAGAGGAGTTACTGGAAATTCCTCCACACAGCGAATATTAATTTATTATTTAGATGGGCTAATATTAATTTAATGAGAAGGTTGTTGTTGCATTTCGCTCTCGTTTTATCGGGTGTATACTGATTCCACGTTTGCGAAACGCTTTTTTGTGTGTGTAAACAGAACACCGAACAAGCTGCTGATAATTTCAGCACCACCATACATAAAAATCTCAAAAACACATAGGTTGCAAGAATAAGAATATATAAAGTTAAAGTGGAACGGAAAATCATTTTTACGTGTTCGTCATTGCCTTGTAATCAAGGGGTCCCGGGTTCGATACCCGGTGGAGGCACAAGTGGTTCGGATCCCGATTAGCCTTACTGTGCATAAAGTGGACTTAAAAAAACACCAACCCAACCATTTTTACGTGTTACTGTGTCGTTACGAAAAGCATCAATACCGTCAGATATCTTCGGAAATTCTTCTTGAAAGGAAACCCAGAAATTCGGAAACGAATTTTCCTATGACGACCTGGAAATCTGAATTTTATAATAGTGGACTTATTAAGAATTTTTTGTAAACAATTTCTAATATTAATAAAGCCATTAAAATATCGTCACGTTTGCACCACTAGCAATCCGTGGAACACTCTTAATTTTGTTATCTGTTTGTATAAAGATTGACCGTCTTATTTTTCTTTCCGACAAGTATAGTAAGCTCAGAACATATCTTCCAGCCTTTTCACCCCCTAGGGGGGCACAGCCGCTCCCGAGTGGTCCACGGACCACTGGGTTAATTCATTAGAATTTCCAACATAGTTAGCCTTTGATCCATCTCATGTTACGAGCACCCTCATCACCATCGTCGCGAATAGCCAAAAGTGGCAGAAAAGTGACTCTTCCTAAGTTCAAATACACGAAGGGATTTTTTGGGAAATATTTTACCTGTGGGGGGAGAATTTTTCGCATGCGGGGTGTGGCAACACTGCACCCAAGTACAGCATTGATTGTGACGTCTGGGAAGAGTGTCTAGACGGCCGGCTTTCCAGAGAGCACAGCGGCGGCGGTAACTGACCCCATTGAGCGAAGACGAGCCCCCCCCCCAGTCTTTTTGTTCGCTCATTTGTGCGTCTCCTCAAAAGAAGCGAAATGTGCTTTCCGCATTCCCACGCTTGCCCCATCCTTTCAGTGGCCATTTACCATTCCGATTGCACTTGTCTGCAGTTTGCGGGTACTCCACTCTTCTTCGTCTTCGATTAGCTTTCGACTACGACGCCAGAGGTCCCGGGTTCGAATCCCGGCATGGGCATGTATTTTTGTGAGTGTGCTTTCATCATGTCTTCACTCATCCCCATGTTCGCAAATTAGCCAAACGTGGCACAAAAAGCGAAGTAAAGTAAAGAAAATCAGTCAATCAATCAATCGATTGGCTTTCGACTATATCTTGTTCACGCAAATGTACTAATAGGGACTGGACCCCCACAGTTTGTAATTAATCACATTCCCGGTCCCCGGGTGACATATCTTTCATTCCCCGGCACGGGGCCAGACGTCACAATAGGTAGGGGATGCCGGTCGTGTGATTGCAAACGATCCAGGTTTTTAGTTCGGGTACTGAGAGGGTCATTGTTGTCGTACTAGTGGTAGGCGGAGATAAAATACCTTGAAATATTACACTTTTGGCTTTACCTTAGTTGTGTCGACAAAACACAAATAGCCATATACCTGATACCTGAAAATATCAAATGATAACTCGGACGAACAGTAAAATATCAAATATTGTATCAAAGAAAATATTGGAATAACAAACATCTTACAGGTCCCCCTGATTCTCTCACTCATTCTCACTCCTGGGGAAAGTGCCACATGGGAATATACATACAAATCATGGATCTAATATTTACGCAACCACATACCACAGGCTCAAATTTGCCACTCGAAGACTGACGTTGTAATTATTTTGAACAAAGAATATCATCTTTCTATAAATAAGCAGATGCACATTCGTCTGGTCTCTTTAATTTCGAAACATGACCCAGGCTGAATTTGCGTCCATCTTTAAAAGCGCTGCATTTAATAGAATACGTAAGGAAGTGTAATTTTTTTCTGATAAAGAATAAACACAATCAACTGTTTGGTTCATTTCCGTCAACGAGGATAAAATGAGAGATGCGCCCTTATGAAATTTTTGGCGATACAGATAAAGTACCGCCAGTTAATATTCATAAAGTAATAACACAATGGTAGAATTTGTCACTAATTTACTGTCTATTTATGTAGACATTGGGCCGGCAAGTTTATCGGCCCAATGTAAGCTGATGTACCTACCGGCCGGTACCCCGAGAATACCAATTAACAAATAAAAATTCATGTATGTGGCCCTATTTTACAAAACTTCGAATTTAATTATCACAATAATTGATAAATATTCTGCCTAGGTATGGGTGCTGTTTGCGATTCTCCTTTCATCACTTTCATCTAATCAACACGCATCGTCATCGTCTTCATCGCGATTAGCCAAAATGTGCATAAAAGCGACGTTAATTGACAAAATGCACCGAAGACTGATTTGCCTGACTGATCCACGGAGTTCTTGGGTTGATTCCCGAAAGCACATTGCACGGTGGCTCGGATCCAACTTTAAACTTGTCACGGTATCCAGTCACGTATAAAATCACAGTTTGATATTTATCATTTTGTTTATTTAATCATATTATGACTTGTGTAAAGTGTGAAGTTTGGTTTATGTAATCTGAATATTTCCAATGCATATATGGTAAAATTGATTCGTGCCACATGGCCTGCCCACCTAAGTCTTCTTGATTTAATTATTCTAATAATATCTGGACATGAATACAAATTATGTAGTTCTAAATTATGTAACCTTCTCCACTCACCTGTCTCCTCATCCCTTTTAGGTCCAAAGATTATCCTAAGGATCTTATTTTCAAATACTCTCAATTTATGTTCCTCTTTCAATGTAAGGGACCAAGTTTCACACCCATATAATACTACAGGCAAAATTACTGTTTTGTATATTTTAACTTTTAGTTTCTTAGATATTAAACGAGAAGACAAAAGTTTATGAAGAGAGAAGTAACATGCATTTCCTGAATTAAGTCTACTTTTTATTTCCTGTTTAATATAATTTTCATTTGTTAATATTACTCCTAAGTATTTGAATTTGGAAACTGGTTCAAACGAGTTGTTATCAATAATTAGATTTTGATTATTACCTAACACTTGGTTTCGGCCTGTAAGCATATATTTAGTTTTCTCTTTGTTAACTTCCAAACCTATCTCTTTAGCAGTTTTGAAAAATATTTTAGCATTATTCTTAATTGTATTTATATCATCTCCTAATAAGCCTACATCATCTGCATATGCTAACAACTCAGTCATACCTTTTAATTTTAGTCCTTCTTTAGTTTCTTTTACCTTCCTAACAGCATGTTCTAAGGCAAAATTAAAGAGCAATGGAGATAATGCATCTCCTTGTTTTAACCCATCATGAATTGTAAATTTATGTGAAAAATTTGATCTGTAGTTGATCTGTTACGTTTAAATCCACATTGATAATCACCTATAATTTCATTAGCATATGGGGTTATTCTTGTTAAAATTATGTTAGATAATATTTTATCTGTTGTTGAGAGTAGATAAATTCCACGATAATTATTGCAGTTCATTTTATCACCTTTTTTAAACACAGGAACAATTATGGATTCTTTCCACTGTTGAGGGATTTCTTCTTTATTCCATATACAAATTAATTTATGAATGTGATATATTAACGAATTTCCACCATATTTAATTAACTCAGCTGGTATTAAATCAAAGCCAGGTGCTTTGTTATTCTTTAGCCTTTTAATAGCATCTTTAACTTCAGTCAAGTTAGGTTCTGGAACTAAAGGTTGTGCTGTGTGCACTTCATTTACTTCTGATTTATCTCCTACATGAACATTTAAAAGGTCATTAAAGTAGTTCTTCCATCTATTTAGAATATCACTTGGGTCAGCTAGAAAATCACCGTCCTTATCTTTTATCAAGTTTACTTTAGGTTGCCACCCCTTTCTAAATTCATTTACACCTTTATATAAATCTCTGATATTTTTGTTTTTGCTGTTTGTTTCAATTTCGTTAATTTTGCTTTTCAAGTAATCTCTTGTTTTATTTCTAAACGTGCGGTTAACTTCTCGCTTTATTCTATTATAATTGCTTAGATTTGTATCATCAGAGTTATTTAACCACCTAAGTCTAGCCTGGTTCCTTATTTCTATTAGATTATGACATTCATTATCAAACCATGGCTTACCTTTTCTTGGTTTATGGTATCCTATACTTTCTTTAGATGCTGATTCTATTGCATTACGTATGTGCTCCCAAATCTTATTTACATCTGTTTCATATATATTTTCAATATCATTTAAATCCTGCAAAACATCAAATCTATTTGACATGACTCTGTGCCGATATCATCCTTTAATTACCGTGTGGCTTGGATCAGGTGTGAGGTGCTGCAACTCTCTGGCTACAACGTTAGGCACAGTGCAATCGGGCTAGTAACCTAACCTAAGGTGGTGCCCGAAGTAATGACGGACTGCATTCGTTGTAACACAAGGGACGGTAAGATACCGGCCCGAAGATCGGGTATTTGGATTCGGAAGCGAAAACCGGGTACCCGGATGTTGAGCAGATAGTATTGTATCTAGACTCGGAACCTAGAATCGTATACCCGGATCTGCAATAAATAATCGGGTATCCTTATCTACACTGCTCACAAAACTTAAGGAACACCAAGGGATTATGAAAGCAAGTAGAGTATTAGAGAAATTGTAAATCTTGAGAATAACATTACAATAAAATATATCTTTTTCACATCATCGTCCCAAGTTTATTTAAGCTTTGTCATGCTACACTGGCGTACGCAGAGGAATTGATGAGGCTACAACCCCATCCGAAATTTAGAAAAACAACCATTTGCGTTCATATGTTCGCAATTTCCGTGGAGCATTTGATCCGGAGTTCCTGTTTATGGATGACAATGCTCGCCCGCACCGTGCACGTCGGAATTCCTTAAAACAGATGACAACACCCGTATTAAGTGGCCTGCATGCTCACCGGACCTCAATCTTATCGAGCATGTTAGGGATGCTCTTGATCAGGGTTATGAATACCAATAAGGTACAGATGCAACGAAAATGACCAGCAATATTGCAAAATGGTACACATGGTGAACCCTGTTTTTTGTGTTTGTTTCCTTCTGTTCCCTTGGTGTTCCTTACGTTTTGTGGAGCAGTGTAGAACAGATAAACAGCTATCTGTATTCGGAAACGAATGTGCGTTCTCGGATCTGGAACTCAAAATCGGGTATCTGATTGGGAACAGGAAGTCGGGTACTCGAAACTGGACAGACAATCGGTTGCGTGGATCTGAAATTCGAACAGTTCATCGGGTATCTGGATCCGGAACCGAAAACCGGGCACCCGGAACTGGACAAGATAATCGGATATGTGGATACAGAACTCGAACGGATAATCTGGTACGTGGATGCGGGACCAAATATCGATTACACGAATCCAGAACCGAGAATCGGTTACCCGTATAGTTTAATTGTTGTCTTGGACCCGGATGCGACAGGGTCCGGATCTGACCTTCACTGCAGCCATCAACTTAACGTACGAGTTCTTTGCTGATAACTGTAATTAATGTCTTGCTTGACCAAACAAGCTCCTTTCATTTTGAGTCGCGAATTTGAATGAATTGCAAGCTTTGCTGCGAAAAAAAAAGTTCAGAGGCGGAGGAGGCATCATCACGTGGGCGTCCGTCGGCGTCATCAGTACGTGGTGGGTGAGATTGCATTTCTCTCTTCTTGCTGCCGGTGGGTGGGATGATCAAACACACTACAGCTGCAACATCGCAACTACGACAGCGTTTCCAACCATGCTAATATGTCCCTATGCGAACTTTTGACCATATGCTAGCCAGCCAGGTAGGAACGTCTTCTGTTTTTGGACCTGGGTCCCGAGCATGTCCTATATTTCCATCATATGTTCGGCGTTCAAAAAGAACTTGAAAAAATCCTAAAACCCGGGACCCCTCGATTACAAGGCGGCCACGTTACCACTACGCCATTTGGAAGTCTTTTCTTCCCTCTTGCACAGATGCTGGTTTCAACTCGGATAAATTTCTCATACCGGTAATGGCAGGCCTCACGTGAGAGGATTGGGCACATCTTTGATTTCTATAGCAGTCGATCTAACAAGGGTAATTCTCGCACGCTTATTCCAAACTGCTGGCGGGTAAATATAGTTATAAAAAAACGAAGCGAAAATATGCAAAGGGAAGCGTCCAGATCGCATTTTACAATAGAGCATTTTTTGCCACCCCAAATTCGTGCGCCCCTCCCGAGTATTTCCCTTAGCTTGAATAGTTTATTCTACCAAACATCCGATTCTGCGGAATTTATTCAAGTGCGTACCTCTTTTGTCATTTATGAAAAATTCAATATTTTTATTAAAATATCTAAAGTTTTATTGGTTTTTTTAAAGAGGTCATTCTTAAATACTGAAGATCAGTTTTATACTTTTAGGTTTTCATCTTCCGACCGAGCCCCATTTATGACCGACCTTTGTGGTGTGGTTGTTAGTATATTACTTCGAGGTCGTGTAAATAATTTCTCTTTTGTGATTGTTTAATAACTGCATCCCCCCCCCCCCCCACGGTTAACCTCAAGAGGTATTAAGCCATTGTAAAGTTTTAAAAAGTACGAATTTCTTATTTACACTCAGATAGGCTAATCGGGACTGAACCTATAGTTTTTAAGTGAGACCCGAACCTTTTTCTGAAGTGCGAATAACTAATCGGGTATTGATTTGGACAAGAGAGAGAGCAGCAGTACACTCATATTGTGATTCAATTTTGTGTATAATAAAGTAATGAAATACACCGTTTAATTTGTAATATATTTTGGTTGGTGGGCGAACTTCCAGAGTAATTAACGTAGGGACAGTTTATATGCATCCTTGGGGTTTTTATGAATGATATTGTTGGCAACACTTCAGTTGCGACGCATCAGTTACTCGTGGGTGGATTTCCTGGCGAATGAGAAAAACTATTTCCCATATTGGATAAAGTGCATTTTTTATGACAAGAGTTGTGTTTTTTTTTTTCGTGAATTCAATTCAAGGACGTGTTGTGCATATTCCTTGTTCACTTTGTTCCTCCCACACCCTTTCTACATAGAATGCTGTTTTTGCTACTCTCGAATATACAGGATGTCCACGATATGTACCTAAAAATCGAGATATGGGAAGATCTAGGCGAGGCTCGTCTGATTGACTGGCCTACTACCCACACAGCGCACAAATGTTTGTGTCGGATGTTCTGGATATATAATAGATATCCGTGAATGTCCAAAAGACATCTGCTGGGTATCCACTTGTGCGCACACGTGATATCCAAAAGATATATTTTGGATATTTGTGTCGGAAGTTCTGAATATCGAATACATATCCAGGAATGTCCAAAAGACATCCACTGGATATCAATTTGTCCGCATACGTGATATCCTAGAGATATCCAGAAATAGATATGTTTTGGACTTTTTGGATCACTTTTGGACATTAAGTGGGACGTAATCTGTACATTATGCTTTGATTTAGACATTTTTTGTACATACTTTGTATATTGTATGGACACGAAAGGTACAATTTTTGGACGACATAGTACATTTGGATCTCATCTGGATATTATTTCGATATGAAAAGATGCATGCAACAGTCAACCACCAATGTTTGTTGTTAATTTTCTTGTTTCCTCTTAAAATAGGTGTCAAGTTGGATAGTTCAATGAACTATCCGATCTGTAACTATGCATTGGTGATGAATAGGCTATAGCTTCTGATTATATAGTCATGAATCAGAAGGGTTGGTCATGGGAGATTCACTTTCTTTCACTGCTTTAAATTTTCTTCTCATCCTTGTAGCTTAATGTTCACACATCTTTCGAAGCGCGTTAAAATACATTTTTTCATTATATTTATAATCAAATATACCATTATTTGTGTTACGAAAACTTTATTTTATTTTATACATTTTGCTAGTGCCATCTAGCGACTGCAGCCCACACAGCACACAAATGTCCAAAAGACATCCATTGGATATCCCTCGGATATTTGGGTCGGAAGTTCTGAATATCCAATATACATCCATTGGACGTCCCTTGGATATCCATTTGTCCGCATACATGATATCCAGAAATGTATATATTTTGGACATTTCCGAATCACTTCCAAGATAAAATATGAGAAAGTATACACAACGGGAATACTATGACCATTTTCTAAGATTCGAACCACATCCTATGTATTATGTTCATTGTTGGATACGAAGTTCTGATCAGTTCCAGACATGTATTAGATATCCAGAATTTGATGTATTTTGGATATCCCGTTTTGGACAAGATCTAGATATGTTTTGGATATCCTGAATTGGAGATGTTTTTATATTCCGTTTTGGACAAGATGTAGATATGTTTTGGATATCTAGAATTGGATGTGTTTTGGATATCCCGTTTTGAACAAGATCGGGATATGTTTTGGATATCCAGAATTGGATGTGTTTCGGATATCCCGTTTTGGACAAGATCGGGATATCTTTTGGATATCCAGCTTTTGAAGAGATCTGGCGACGTATTGAATATTCGGAATTGGACAATGTTTCTGACAGACAGTTCTACACACGTTTAGGCTGTGCATTAGATACCAAGAATTGGTCGAGTTTCAGATATGCAATTCTGGATATCCAATAGACGTCCCAAGGTTATCCAGAAATGGATATCTAATGGACATCCAATGGATATCCATAATATTTATGAATCTGATCTGGACATTGTGGATATGTAATGGATATCCCTTGGAGATTGGTGCTGTATGGTCAATTCCATTCCCCCACATAATGGAGAGACACAGTTTATCTTCCTTCCTTTTTCGTCTGTACTTGTTTCCCAAGAAATCCCAAGATCAGGAATTGGAAGTGTCTGAAGAATCCAGTGAAGTGAAATTTTATGAAATGGGCCCTACAGCATTAAACAGAAGGAAATTCTACAGGGTGGCTCAATAAGTCACTTAACACCCTCAGTACAAGGCCACTGCGGCATGGAATTTGAAATTGGCGATGACCAATCGTTATCTGGCCAAGGGGGAACCACATTGACGCCACCCACACAGTCGGCGGCCATCTTGATGTCCGCCATCTTGAATTCAACTTCAGAATTTTAAATGGGAAGGGGGTCGTGCGACATATCAAAATGGGCTAGAATTTCACGAGAAATGCAACGTATCTTTAACCAGTAAAAAGTTATGACTGAATTCTTGTACCAATTTGCTCCTTTTCGAGGTGTTAGAAAAGTGCCTTAAAATTTGTTTAGCGCTTCGGTAATGCATCGAGATCAAAGTGACGTCTATGGAGAGACGTTCGCATGCCATTGCACATTATTTTAATCGGATACATCCATGAAGAGCTGTGCATTACGAATGGTTGTCGCGAACAATTTACAGTGTGACGCTTCCATTGAATTAAAAGTCCTTCACAGTGACAAGGCTAATGTTTATGTTCATAAGGAAGTTTATAAACAGAATATGTGACCCTTGTCATCTGATAACTAACTTTGGACAAAAACTGGTTCATAACGTTCCCATAAGTGTTCTGGTGTTCTTCCCTATTGAAAAAACTCTGTAAAAAGTACCTTCTTCCATAAGCAAGGATGAAAAAAAACTGTTTATTTAACAAATCCAAGTAGCCCTAAGCATTTAAGGTTCCGTTGATGGAAAATTGACTAACCAATCGTGTTCCACACAGCACGCCACACCATTAACTTACCAACACTAACCATTCAGCTTTGATCTGTCGAAAATGGGTTATCAGATAAAAATCATCGAATATTCTGTTTATGAACTTCCTTATGAACATAAACATTAGCCTTGTCACTGTGAAGGACTTTTCTTTTAATGGAAGCGTCACACTGTAAATTGTTCGCGACAACCATTCATAATGCACAGCTCTTCATGGATGTATCCGATTAAAATAATGTGCAATGGCATGCGAACGTCTCTCCATAGACGTCACTTTGATCTCGATGCATTACCGAAGCGCTAAACAAATTTTAAGGCATTTTTCTAACACCTCGAAAAGGAGCAAATTGGTACAAGAATTCAGTCATAACTTTTTACTGGTTAAAGATACGTCGAAAAAACCTTCACCATTGCATTTCTCGTGAAATTCTAGCCCATTTTGATATGTCGCACGACCCCCTTCCCATTTAAAATTCTGAAGTTGAATTCAAGATGGCGGACATCAAGATGGCGGCCGACCATGTGGGTGGCGTCAATGTGGTTCCCCCTTGGCCTGATAACGATTGGTCATCACCATTTCCATGTTGCGTGCTGCAGTGGCCTTGAACTGAGGGTGTTAAGTGACTTATTGAGCCACCCTGTATATAAAATCACTACGAGGGACCATACCAGAAGACTCAACAACGTAACTCTAGCTGGTGTTGGCAGACATGACAACCAAGGAACCGTCATGGACTAAAAGACGGTCCGCAATTGGCCTTAGTGGACCTCAATGGATAGTGTATTAGTGGAAGACTGTATGAGTATCCCTAAGTGTAGATTTAAAAGTAAAGTGTGGTAAGTGGGTCCTGAGTGTGATCACTCCAAGAAGCCTGGAAATGGACCATGGACTGGCGAGACTTCATCCACGGATCTGTCATGAACTTTACATTCAGCCATTGGATGACGTCCAGGAACCTCTAGATGTGGAAGACTAAATCCAAGTCGAAGAAAGAAGACTGAAGAAGAAGCCATCTTCCGGTCTAGCAACTCCCCTCACTTTGGGAGGTTAAAGATCTAAGGATCCACAGTATTAATCGTAATTAAGTATCAATGTTCTGTGCTTCGTATACTGTATTATATTTCTTATATAATCATTATATTATTTATTCTATTTTATATCATATCAGATTCTATTATATGTTGCTAAGCAAGGACAAGGATTTCTAAATTGTGATGTCTTAAATACTTTTACTAGAGCAAACATCATTGGAATTGGTCTAAGGACCATGACTGAATAAGCCAATCATTTCTGACATATCACTTTCATATTATTTTCTATATTATTTATATATGTTGTTTGAATTTATTAATAGTATTTATTCTTTCATTCTTTCTTATCTTTGTTCTGACACAAATACTATACATAGGGAAAACATCCAAACAGTAAACACACCTTGGTTTTTCAAGATAGGCACCAAGGTTAATTACCTCTCCACCATCACCTGCATCCTCCGTTCATCCTTTCCGTTGGGACAATACCGCTCCTGGTAAGATTATAGCTAGATTAGCAATCGACGCGAGGAGGCTGGAGGACCTTGTCCCTCAGTGTCCCTATCCTGTACTTGTTTCTTCTCTCCCAACCTGAACCATGGCAGTCCCTCCTTTCCTTCCAACCAGTAACTCAGTGTGACCATCTAGAGTTTTGTTTCTTGCCATTTTGACGGAATGGAAGGAATTGTAGTGTTTCCGGTTCTTGCATTCTCGTTCTAGTGTGAGATTGATCACTTATGGTCACACGTTTGAACTTGCCTCCGTTCCACAGAAAATCACCATTTGGATCATTATGTCGTCTCCCTATCCGTATGTAGCTCTTTATACCTCTTTTGAATGTGGATTTAAATACCTTTTTCTATCGTTAGCTATTTTGTTGGGTAGTGACTGGTGACAGCATTAAGTATACACCAGTGAAGGCAAAAAATTCTGAGTCCTATTTATCACAGTTTTGTAAGTTTTAATATGCAAACGTATCATGTAAAAACAATATTATCATTTAAAAGGAAAAAAATAATTACCACGTGGGAGACCCGGATCTATTTCTGGGGTTGTTCATATGAGGTAGGATTTTTTCTGGGGCTCACCCAGCCTGTGTTCAGTGAGTATCTGAGGACATCGTTCGGGAAGACAGGCGGAGTGTGGTGCTGATAGCATCACCTCCGCTATGGCTTAAATTGATGATGTGTAGGACCTTACATCCACACTTCTCATGCCTTTTTACAGTGGGTCACATGATGACCCGCATCTACAATTTGAAAATTAAATGAAATTCTCGTTTGACGATCAGTCAAACAGTCTCTCTACAGGGTGTCTCTCCATCCAAATGGTGAAAACAGTGACTAATGTTTATTTTTCCTTTTCAGGCAGGTGAACCAATGAAAAAGAGATGCCACTAACGAAGGAAGAACGGATTGACATCATTCTGTTGGCTGGGAGTGGTACCACCCGTCATGTAGCACGTACATTCAATGCAACCCACAGAACGCAGATAACCCATAATATCGTGGCCAAACTTAACAAGAAATTCAGAAGGACAGGTTTCGTCGCCGACGAAAGCAGGCCTGGAAGACCAAAGACAGCAACAGATGAAAGGGGGGTAAAGCAGGTGCCACGGTGTCATGGGTTATCTGCGTTCTGTGGGTTGCATTGAATGTACGTGCTACATGACGGGTGGTACCACTCCCAGCCAACAGAATGATGTCAATCCGTTCTTCCTTCGTTAATGGCATCTCTTTTTCATTGGTTCACCTGCCTGAAAAGGAAAAATAAACATTAGTCACCGTTTTCACCATTTGTATGAAGACTTATGACTCACCCTGTGTTTTCATTTTCTATTGTGCAAGAAATAGCCAGCCTCCGTGGCACAGTGGTTATTATACCGCGCTACGGCGCTATGAGTCCCGGGTTTGAATCCCGACTTGGGCATAGGTGTTATTTGTGAGTGTGTATTCATCAATTTCATCATATTACCTATCACGCATCCTCACCTTCGCGATTAGCCAAAAGTGACAGAATAGCGATGTAAGATAAACCAAAGCAATCAATCAATCTATTGTGCAAAATTCGTAGGAGTCACGCTCCCGAGACGTGTCTACTGGCTGACTAATGTTGGATAGTATTCATATTTTCCAGAGACAGCTGATAGTCAAACGCAGTCTTCCACTGATCTAGACGACTCTGTCGTTTGTGTGAAGGTGGCTACGATAAGATTTCCTTCACCTGAAGTGTAGCGGAGAACCTGTTTCCCCAGGAAGACCCTTCTCATGCAACGAGTCGATGATTCCCACGGCTCCGCGCTGTCAACCGTGAACAACCGGTGTCATAATCTCATCACCACAGCCTCGGTCACCTTCTCGCGTATTCAGAGGTACCAACCACCCTCGGCGGCAAAAACTTTCCACTATCGATTGCTCAGAGACCGAACAAGCAGTGCCGTGAATCACCTGGAGATTTCAAGGAGAGAGATGCGTCATGACTCGTGAACAAGATCCGATCTCCTTGAGGGGAGAAAAGATAACCGTCAAGTGATTGAGCAGTTTTCATTTCGCTCCCTGAGCGAGGAAGAAACGGAAGTTAACGGTTGCCACCCTCTAGTCATATTGTACTTATTTAAAAATGGATTCGATGTCAATAATTCGTGTGGTTTTCTTATTATATACGTGAGTCAATTAAACACTTACTGCAATAACTTGCCACGAAACCTATTTCCGGTTAGAACAGATGGATCAAGTAGATCAG
The DNA here is from genome assembly GCF_977018435.1 of Lepisma saccharinum. Lineage (NCBI taxonomy): Eukaryota > Metazoa > Arthropoda > Insecta > Zygentoma > Lepismatidae > Lepisma > Lepisma saccharinum. The sequence goes on from NC_139233.1 coordinate 47,168,792, forward strand.
CTTCGGTGAACATATGCATTGAGCCGACTTGCTCTATTGAGTGGATGCATCGAATGGACGAGCCGTAACAAAGATAAATGAGATAGAACAGTTCCTGTTAACAAATGCATCGAGTTAATTAGCTACAGCTAACGAATGCATCGTGCAGATGAGTTCTTGTTAAGAGATCCATCTAGTTAATTAGCCTCAGCTAACGAATGCATCGTGTAGATGAGTTCCTGTTAACAGATGCATCGATCAAATTAACCCCAGCTAACTGGTGCATCGAGCAAATTAGCCTCACCTAACTGGTGCATTGCGTTGATGAGTTCCGTTTAACAGATGCACCGAATAAACTAGTCTTAGTTAACGGATGCATCAAGTAGATGAACCTCACTGATCAAATAAGGCGAGTACATGAGCTTCAGGTATGGAGCAAATAAGGCTCAACTAAAGGGCATCAAATAAATGAGTTTAATCTAACGAGCGTATTGAGTAGATGAGTTTCATTTAACGGATGCATCCAGTGCATGAAACTCAGCTAACGAGTATGTGAGAAGATTGATCTGCGCATTAGTTCTGTAACCTTTTCCAATCTGGGGTCCTTTTTTACTTCACTGTTGGTTACCAAGAACTGACCACGCCACCTTTTTTATCGGAGGATTGTTATTGAAGACGCTGCGGAAGTTTCGTTGCACCTGAATGATCGATTTTTGCTTCTGCCTACCCACAATCTCTGCTCGCCACCTCTTGGTAGCCATTTTAGGAAGTGATTGACTGCAGTGCTGCTTCGGTCGTATTCTATAACATTTCTTCACTTATTTCAATGAATGGAATGAGAAGGATAGAACAAGAAGAGGTGTCGAACCGAACAGTATTCGTGCAGTGTGTTCCTAACTGCTACAGGTGGCGAGAGTGGCTACTCTGGGTGAATGACATGATAATTTTGAGAATCTCAGCTTTGGCTATTTGCAACAGTCACCTTTTCATAACTAAAATCAGTGCATGTCTCTCTGAGGACTAAAATATCCTAACCTAGGTTAAAAACTAAGGCTGTAAATGGGCACACAGCCTTACAAGGAATTAATTATTCTGAGTGTAGGTCCAAAGACCAGAGCCCCGTTGGCCCCTGAAACATAGCAGTTACCGGGGTGTGCTGCGTGGAAGTGAGATTGATTTTTGTGTGCCTTCTGGAAAGGTAACCCCTTTACAACCTCTATGCTCTAGTCAAATGCACGAAGAACCGGGATGAAAGTTTTTGGGGTTTGCTAGTATTTAGAGAATAACAATGCGTGTGGTCTCTCGAATGTGGAAGAAGATTCAAATCAATGGTGATGTCCCAACTCTGTCGTCCCAATTCAGAAACGATGACGAAAGTTCCCAATTCAGGAACCGCTGCCTCATGAGGGAAGGGAGAGACAGGTTTTAGAGAGGTTCTTATCGTTACTGCATGTACCCTGAAATACTGCGTCCATATATATATATACGGGGAGTCATTTCTTTTCTCTAATTCATTTTGAGTACATTGGAGATCATTTGCTTGTAGGTTAGCAATTTCGCAGGTGTGCGTAATGTCAACTATATCAATCGCCAATTCCTCCTCCCCGAGGCAATCAGTAGGACGTCCTGAGTTGGGAAACATTTCACTGAAATTTGCAACTGGTATAGAACAGTTCCTGAAATGGCAATGTGTGTTCATTGGAATTTCCACAGTTCCTGCCTTGGGAAGTCCTGAATCAGGAATAAATCAAGCGTCCTCTGTTTTTGTTTACAAGATCTTGGGCTAACAGCGCGGTGTTTTGTTTGTTTCTTTCTTTTAAGATACTCAATACAGGGACCTTGTGGATTGGATATGCTGTAGGTTCGCACACAGAGTCGTGTTTGCCAGCGGTGTCCTTGTGTGAAAGATTAGCACTCCATAAGCGGGTCATTCATTTCCTACGCAAAGGTGCAGAGACGGACCACGGTGCATCGCCCCGACAGTTGAATCCTGTTTGAGGATTGTGACCTCGGAGGCTGGCGTGGGCCGTCGTTACGTGATCATGGCGGCGAAATGTGGGTCAGACGTTTCTGAAGGCTTTTCCTTTCGGGACAATCTCCCCTTCCTCTTGTGTTGCTTTGACCAGTGGCGTGGGAACGTGTCTGATTTGGAAGGTAGGTGTTACAAAGGCGCCTTCAAGGTTTTTTTTCTTGCCACTGTGGATGTTCGATTCAGTTGAACGAATCGTTCGATTGAAGAGTCAAGAACCGCTCATATAGATTCAGTTGCACGACTCTTTCGATAGAACAGCCAAGAATGGTTCAGGTTATAATCGATTGAATGAATTATTCAGAATTATATTCAGTTGGAGGAATCATTCGATAGAAGAGTCAAGAAACGAATGATTCGACAGATTCCCATCACACTCCTGAACTCTTAACAGAGCGAAAGAGACGGCGGTGCCCCTAACTTCCGGGAATCAGTCATTAACAGCGTCTTAATCGCACGTCATTCGCATGTTCGTGCGAAAACCAAGTTGCTTCGTTGCATCCTCAAGTTTTTCCTCTGTGCATAGTTTCCAACCTTAGTTGCAAATCACCAACTTACCTCCTGTTCAACTATAACCAAACAACTTATTCAACCACCCAATCCTTCCAATCACGCAACCCGGAGCACACAACCAGTGCTAGGATTTTTATTAATATAACCTTGAAATTTGGGGGATTTATCTTGTAAAAACTAATTGGACGATTCAACATCTAATTTCAGCTTTATTATCGGGCCCGATAAGTAGTGGGTTTTAATAGCTAATAGAGCAACGCCACGTGACGGTTATACTGGTGCAATGTTTGCCCATTTTAGTACCAATTTTCATTGAAATCAGAGAACTCGAATTTGCTATGAACAAATAAATTGATTATTGATAATAAATAATATTAAATAACCCGGCATATCACATACAACACAACATAAATAACCCTTATGGCCATAAGTTTTAAGGTTAGAGGGCTCCCTTACCTTTTAGTAATTTTAGTGGTGTACCATACACCGAATCATTTCCATGTCTAGCCTCACTCACACGCACTGATCTTCCTTTAGATTGGGGGGGGGGGTTGCTTTTTGTTGGAGGGAAAAGTGGGGCGGTGGATAGGCACTGGGCTCGGCTGCAGGTCTCAACTCTTCCTTATGCCTTCGTGCGGGCTGGATGATGTTCCGGGTTCGAGCCTCGGAACGATCGTAGTCCTCTAGGTCGGGGTGGAGTGGTATCAAGCTCTACCTCCTCCCACGCATCATCGCCACCTGCACCAATCGCACTTCACCTACTCGTCTCCAAACCGTCGCCCCTGCATCCCTGCACGCAAAGATGAAGCACCCCTCGTAACACACACACACTCACAATCACACGCGGTTTTCCCCCTCGCCATGCCAAGCAAGCGACTGGGTGCGACTTTTGACAAAAAGGAAAGAAATCCTATGATCTGTTGTGTGTTAAAAGAAAACCAAAATAATAATAATGCAAAATTTAAACTAGGGTAGCACTACAATTCATCGTTGGTGTTTTATCCAGCCTCACATCACCGACGGCACGTAGAGTCCGTGTTTGAACCCATGTTTAAGACGCGTCCCCACTATGCCGATCGGCAAAACCGAACAAATAGACACGTGTCATCGACCTGTGTTGTGCCGACTGGTAGATCGGAATGCCAATTCCAATCTGAGGCCTACTTTGAAGGAACCTGTGCCGATTCTCGCAGTGTGGACGGGCCGATCGTACCTGAAATTTTCCCTGTTATGTTCACATTATTCCCTAGTCCCTGCATTTCTGCATGTACTTTTTCTTTGGTCCGAGACTCATTTCTCACAAGTGTTTTTACATTCTTTGTACTAATATTCACATGGTATAGCAATCAATTGTAAGTCGCAAATATTCTTTGCTAATTTTAGTAACGCAACTTATCATACGGAGAAATTACTGAACCCAACATCATATATGTACCCGAGATTTATGCTGTCTAGATCGTCTAATATCAAGTCTTTGATTAAATCATTTCCGCTATATTTCGAATTTTCAGACTTGGACGAATCAAAACCTCCGCTAACTATTGATACAAATATCAATTACAGAAGTTGATACTAGAAACCCATCTTCCTCTTCATACATTTTCACGGAGTATTTCACGTGTATGCTGTCAACTAGGCGTGGATTGAGTTTGTTTTTGAGTCCCACTATATGCACAGAAAGGCTAATGGGTACTGGACCTACAGTTTAAAGTGGAATGTCAAGCACCACGTGCCTCCACCGAGTATCGAATCCATGACCCCTTGATTACAAGGTGAAGATATTACCATCGTGATCGGGGAAGACTCTATTAGGCATGGAACTCGACTGATGCACTTCTCCGCAGCACAATTCTGTGGGAACATCCATTGATTTCGGCAAAGCAGATCGGCAAGACAGTCTCTTTGGCTGAGCGCCTTGAGCAGTCTTCTCACAATCTCGCCACTGAAGATTGCAGGTTCGAATCCCGGTCTGGGGATTGTTTTTTCTTCATCAATTTCATCTCATGACCATTCATCCTCATCGTAGCGGTCAGCCCAAATAACAGAAAAGTGGCGTGAAATAAGATTCAAAATAACTGGGTTTTCACTGACCTGAAAATCCTGGAAAAACCAGTGTAACATCATGAAAAAATTATGGAATTTGTTTTGCCAAATTCGTATTCAAGTTGGCAGCTTTTATTTCCATATGCTTGTTACGCTGGGGTAAATTTCGTGTGACGCACGAGAAAGAGAGAGAGAGAGAAAAGACCCTTTGCCCACACCCTTCCTTGCTTATTGTTGTTAATTTTTCATTATCAATCATTATCTTCGGGTCAGATCGGTGTGTGCAAGTGGGCATGTCGTCCATGCTCGTCTATGGCGTGCTTCATATTATCTTTTTATTTCGGTTTCTTTAAACACGTGAAAGAAGTGTGGGGGGAGAGAGACCTTCAAAATCAGAATAAAAAACCAACGACGCGTGGAAGATTTATCGCGCGTCGTATTTATTTACGTTCTCATTTTTAAAAAAATCGCCCCCCCTCCCATCCTCATTTTGAATCCTGTAATCATTGAATAACGGAAGAATTTTAGTGGCTCGTTAAGTAATTCACACAGGAGGTTTCCTCTCGAAATATCCTTTGCGAAAATCTGTAGCGGTTAAGTGCTGAACCTTGTAGGTGTGGGAAATTACTTTCCGTGGCGGCTCTTAGTTGTGGTAAGTAACGAGGCCGAGGTATTTCATTAACATATACGTCATGCCCTCCCCTCCTCGCCCCGCGTCCCCCCTTCCCCGCGAGCCCTTTTTACAACGTGCATGTTTGTGTCTTCAGTGTTTGTTGCTAGGTGAAGATCTGTTGTTGTCTTCGGCAACTGCGGTGCGAGCAAGAAAGTTTCGGTTCGGGAGCGTTGAGTTGATTGATTGTTTTGGTTAATTTCACTTCACTTTTCTTCCACTTTTGGCTGTCGCGGCGATGAGGATGATATGATGAAATATATGAAGGAGCGCTCACAAGGAACACCCATGCTCAGGCTGGAATTCGAATCCGGGATCCCTGGGGTCGTACAGCGCCGTGCTAACCACTCCGCCGCGGACGTCGGTCCCAGGCCGTTGAAGCGGATGTTATCATTGACATCGCACTGCACTGTGTGAATTAAGTTTTTTGCTTGGGTGAGGGGAGTTCAATATCAGTCAGTAAACTAAACTGTTGCCTCGCAGTTCTAAGTACCTTAGAACATTGGTTTTAACCTAATATTTACATTCTAAGAAAACCTAAACTCCTACACAAAAGGTGCTATCGAATTAATAACACCGAAAAATTTGACCAAATCTATGTTGCCAAGTTCAAACTTAATGCCCATCTAATCTACCTACAAATTTTTTTGTGAACACTTCAATACATGTAAAATATCAGCACTATGCCACGAAACTTAAGTGGGAAAAAACCTGCCGTGTCTTTGCTCAATAAGTTGTTCAGTTGCAGAATGGTGTCCTTCTTTAATCGACAAGGCTGCATACTTTTCAGCAGGGAAATCTTCGATGACTGGACCATTAATGGACACGAATGATTTTCCCGTTGTTTTTTACATAGTTAAGAAATGTTATATTATACTATATGCTTTCGATTACTTTTTTTTCTTTCGGAGGGGATAAAAGCATCCGTGGCAAGGATAACAATAATTTTCATTTGCCGGGATATTATTTTATTGTCGGGGGAAATCCCCGACATACCCCTCAGTAAATTCGCGCATTGAATATACTCTAAAAAAATATGCTACTTAGTTGAAACGAAAAAGGTAACACCCTAATTGGTGTAACGTTACGCGTAATTGAATCTTACAGGCCTCCATACTTGGTGTACTTTGACAGCAAATGTGTAAGAATACACCAAAGATGGTGCTAAACAACGCCAATTCTTCGTTGACACCAAGAGGTCACTACGTTTGATGGTAACTCATTTGCTTATTTTCGAGAGTGTAGAAATAAACAATACTAATAGTCATAAAACGACAGGGAAAAAGCGCTATAATTATTGGAAGTTGGAGATTTGAGATGCGGAAAAATTACCAAGAGGGCAAGGTGGAAAACATTTACTATGTAAGCGGGTTTTTCTAAAAGAACAAAATAGGCTTAGAAATAGATTTTTTATAATAATATTACCCGTAGAAAGGAAATTTTGCTGTAAAAGAGGTTAAGTTAGCACTGAAAAAAGGAAAATGTTCTAGGAGAAGCAAATTATCACTAAAAGGGCAGCTCTGTGTTAGGGAAATATTTATTAAAGGGGGATTTTCCTTCTGAGAGGAGGGTATTTAGTCTGCAAATGAGGAAAATAGTGAAAAATTAGAATTGCAAAAGAAAAATAATATTCACAAAATAGCGAGAGGATGGTTCTAAAATAAAGAAAAATAGGAGGAATTTGGCCATAAAGGAGGGAAAAGTAGGCCTAATCATTACAGAACAGAAAGTGAAAAAGTGTGGAAACAGTAATTATAAAGAATAAACGGAATTGAATAGAGGCGCCGGAAAGAGAATGCGATAGAAAGAAGAGCAAGAATATAGGAAGTTCGAGAAGACGAGGAACTATAGGCTATAAAGGAGGTGAGAAATATCTGTTTCAGGCAGCTGATAACATAATGCATTTAAATACTCTAATATTAATTAGAAAACCGTCTTCAGTTTAAAAATCAGTCACATCCGTACAAATTATTGTTGTCTCTTAATTATTCCTTTAAAATGTTTCCGTTGTAATAACATTAATTTAGATATTAAAAAAAATAGAATCATGTTCCTCAACTGCATTCCGAAATATTATTATTCATTATGACATGACATTGCATATGTCTTGCAGATAGTAAACTAAGCAGAACCGGAAGTGCATTAGCATCGACTAAAAGGGTCTTGCAGTGAAATATCTTTCCGCCCTGATTCTACACATGTTCGTTTCGGTAGCGTTGAAGAGCATGCATATTATTTTTTTGTTTTTACAGTTATGCTAATGCCATTTCTAGACCGTGCGACAACACAAGAAACCATGCTGTGTGTCTCTTTGATGCAACGAGGTACATTGCATAGCCTCCCCTCCCCCCCTCGTCTATAAATGTCAGCGCAAATTATAGCATGCGCATACAAACAATTATAACATGCAACGTGTGTGTTTTCGTGTCCATGTTAACGAACGTGTGTATGTTGGCTAAAAATAATCAGCCGTCTTTATTTGGTTCTTTTCCTTAGTAGGCGGATATTGTCAAAGGCATTGTTTTAATGTGACAACATAAATAAAACCTAATTGGTTGGGCGGCACAGTAAAGTCTGATTTCTATCTTTGTAGGCCGTAAAATAGTTTTGTGTCTTTTTCAGCCATAGCTCCAGGCTATTTAAGGAGTAAGAGCGCTTGCACAAAATGCCGATCTTTTGTCGGGAGTCGTTACAGGTGAAGACACCGACACGGACACGAATTTTGCACGCGGACTGATAAAATCGGGGTTCTCTCCGCGTCGGTACATTAGAGGGGGAGCACAAAGTGATGGACAAATTCCGGTACATCTTATTTTCAAGTTTACTCCGAATATGTGATCGAACTCGGCACTACTTCAACCAAAGGCGAGAATTTGAACCATTTAGTTACGCTGAAGCTCGTGCAGATATATTGGAAAGTATGAAGTTAGTGACGAAATTATTTTAGTGTGACATTGTTAGAAATTACCGTAACATTTATAATATTCTACCGTTATTATTATTATTTTACAAAAACGGGACGCAACCCTCTTTTAAAATTTAAATACTTTATCGTGCATAAAGGCAGATACTGATTTTAAATTACAGTGACGTGCACCGTAAATATATTTTTCAAAACACATTATACAATTGTAGATTAGGCACACACAGGAGATGTACTACGCAGAAATTTTCAGCGAAAAATGCATGCTCGACCAGGACTCGAACCCGGGTCTCTGTCATACCGTGCAATTGCTATAACCACTGAGCTACTTTTTACACTCATACATTCCTGTTCTCATCAACTAAGTGTGTAGCTTTCTGTCAGTCTTGCATAGGCACCCGATGGCCAAGCGTGTTGAATAGTAGACTCACCAAAAGTTCCAATTCGAGTCCAGGTCTAGCCATGGTACACCATTGTGAATGTTCTATGAATTTCATCCAATCATAACTCATCCCTGTGGTCGCATTTAGCCAAACGTAGCACAAAAAGGTGCTATAAAATAAGAAAAAACGCAAATACTTTCAAACTTTAGTCAGGTATTCCAAAAATTCGGTGCGTCTCTATTACTCTTTGAAATGTTAGCGTATTTAATCCCAGCATCACTTTTGCGTAGCTTTTTGGAGGCTTGTAATACAAATATGTAAATGGAGGGCGACGAATTAATTTTAACTTGGATATTTTACCAACTTTACTCAGGAAGTCAGGAATAATAGTGTCCAGGTTCAGCTCGAACCACAAAAAATATCCTGGATGCGCAACTGATTACAGCATTGATTCTGATAAACGATATCTATTTTTTTCTTGGTGGAAAATGTCCAATTTATATGTATCAGAAAATCACTCTTGTAGTACCATCATATATAAACTCAGTTATTATGTGTTAATATTGTTATTATATCGCAAATTGTTACTTTCTGTGGAGGTAACTCTGTACATTTTTTTGTTGTTATAAAATCGGACTTCCAAAGCACTGTGAAGCCAAGAGTCGTAGGTTCGAACTCTGAGAAAGGGTGTTTTTGTGTTTGATCCCTTGTCGACCTCGTCATTCATGTTCATCGTCGTAATTAACCTAGTGTGTTATAAAATGAATATCAAATGGCAAAACTATAATACAACATTGATATATGAAAATGTTTTATTTCCAAAATTGCACTTTTTTCCCAAAATATATTGGTAGCAAGTTCAAGTCTTTGCTTTTATCATATTTTTAGATGTTATATAACACGTCTCACTCCGGGTGCTATATCTGAGAATCCTGCGAATTCCGCAAATAGCTTTCCACTTCTCTGCGCATGTGCAGAAGGTGCGTCACTGCCAGTTATTCTGAGAAGATGTGGGTATGCGCATCCTGCATCCGACGTAGGTAGGGTAGCTCCTCCCCTTCTGTTCTGCGCAGGGTAAATTGCGCATGTGTTATGTTCATCCTCCATATGACGTTACAGAGTAGGCTCCTCCCACACGCTTCTTCTCGGTCTGCTCGAGCGTGGTGAGAGATTCGCCCTGTTGAAGCGCAGAACATCAAATTGGCACAGTATTTCTCACGATAGGCGGAAGTTAGGCGTGCGAAGAATAATTTCCAAGTAGAGTAGAAGCGAAGGTTTGTCTCCATCGCGAAGCGGATGCCCGGATCATTTGTTGGGAACAGATATTTCGAGTTCTTCAATTAGCACTCCCTTTGTGATTTTCATTGTGCTCGTCATAGCTTTTATTGTGCCTAATTACCCTTATAAAGCTGTGAGTGACGGCGCCTCTGTTCACGTTCCAGTCTTCATGTTCTACTTCTTCCTTCGTGGACTGTTCGATGTTGCAAAACATGCAGCGTCACTCGTACAGAACCCTTGAATACCAGACCAGAAAATATCAGAAGCCCCGATATTAAATCCCTCATTGTAATCATGGGATCATAGGTTTGATTCCCGAAAGGTGTATTGCACAGTGGTTCATAACCCAATTTAAAATGTAGGTTCAGTCCAGATTAGCCTTTCTGTGCATAAATTGGACTAAAAACAACAATTCAATTTATTAGGAGTCTGGGTGAACCTCAGATCTACTCCACGCAGGAATGGGCTCGCACGAATTGCGCATCTATCGTGGTGCAGGTATCACCGAACCCGAATTGTGCACCGAACGGAAGATCGCCCCCTTCCACCGAGCACGAACTGCGCACCAAGCGGAAGTTTCTGGAAATACATACAGAAATGGAACAAATTAAAAGCACGTAACAATTAATGAAATTAAGAATAAGAATTTCATTTCAGATTTGGGCAAAATTGCCAGTAATCATATACCAAGTTACATTTTAATATAGACATTAACAAATTTATTATGATTAAACCACTCACTTCTAGTTAACAAGATACCTTGTAAGATACGCACTTCACAAAACTCAAACGATCAGTATTATTATTTCTAAGCTGTGCTAATTTATTTTCGATGAATGCCTGCTTTCCTTCTCGTACACTATTCACACGGACGTAAGTGTCTGTCTGGGCTGACTTCAAGCTCCTCAAGAAGTTTTCTATGTTCGGGTGCGGAGAATTGCACGAAGCATTGAATCTGGATTGAAAGCTCTTGCATGCATTTGTCGTTCACTTCTGAATCGGCTGCCCAAATCATCACGAATGGTCTTCACTTCTATTTCATCCATCGTCATTTGAACTTCATCCGAAGTTTTGGGTAATTTAGGATGTACTTTCAACCGAGCATAATTGTCGTTGTTCCTGACGAGCTTCAAGTCCTTTCGTGTTAAGGTTACCACGATGTTTCGCTGCTCCTGTAACTCTCTGTGTAGTAACTTAGAAGGCCTTTCTTCAATCTCATCTAATTTTCTCTTGATTCTGTTGCTCAGGCATTTTCTCGTTAAAACCTGGTCTTTTAGGCCATCATGATTGTGCTCTTTTTCCATCCGCGAAAATGTAGTTCCATCGCCGAGAGTGTAAAGTATGTCCTTACATGATTTACTGGTACACCTCCAGCGTTCTTCACCCGTAGATTTCATTTGTATTTATTATATCGAGACAAGAACAAGACTTCAGTTGGTTATGATACAGGAACATGAACTACACAATACTAATCCCCTGCTAGATGCACCTTATGTATTTCCAATATCATTCAAATTGTATTTTTGTGCGAGAAAGACGTATAACCAGGCGAAGGTTGACTTCATACAAAGCATTATAAACAATCCAGTTATTAATAAAATGAAGACATCTTAGAAACGATTAGAATCTTCTGAAGTAACATTTCCATTTATTATTTTCTTCATTTTCTTGCATGTTTGGATAAGAACAGAGGCAGATGCAAGGTGAGGAGAAAATACCCCGTTACGCGTGTTCTTAATGGTTGCAGCACAACTGGCTCGAGAAACCGGGAGCTTGTTTGAATTTAACACGACGATAAGCGTGATGAAAAAGAGGCTAATTTTGAATACTGTGGAGCCGTTTTTTATTTCTCTGTAATGAAGCTTAGAAAAAAAACTCGAGGAAGGAAAAAAAACTCGACTAGCAGGTGCTGCTTTTTATGGCTCCGTTCCTCTCATTGGATTTGTAATGGTAACATAATAAGGCCTCGGTCCTCATATCCCGTCATGGTACTCACATGCTAACTGAATGCCCTGTACCACTCGAGCGGACTGTGAAGCGCTTTTCTTTACATGCCAGTAAGCACGTTGAAGCTCTCGGCCTAACCATTTAGTGCGTCCGCTATGCGAGAATTTTTTCCTATACCTGTGCTAGTGTGGCTAAAATGGTCAGAGTTGAGAAGTTATTATGCGAAATCGGTTTTTCACCATCGTAGATTTGCGGATTGAGTTTATGTGTATGCAGTAGGGGTGGGTGGATCGGAAATTCTGAAAGTATTCAGGATTTCGAGCACGATTCGAGATCCACATCTAGATCTCACGGTTCTAGATTTTCGTATCGATTTCACAATTCAAGCTTAGGTTAACAGTTCCATAATCGAAGTCCGAGTAAAGATTTCAGCATTCGACTGACGGATTGGGAATGCATACATATTCAGGAATCGAAATTCCAACAACTATCGAAGAATTCGAGAGTTATGTAAGGATTTCAGAATCGACCCAAGGATATCAGTCCATAATACCAAGTCAATATTCGAGATTTGCTTGTGGATATAAGAGTCGAGATTCACATAATACCATGATTTGATATTCGATAACGATTATAGAATTCAATTATCTTGAATCATATATTTCAAATAGGATTTCAGGATACGAGTTTCTTCAAGGAGTCCATATTCTGCCACCAACTGATTAAATAATTCTATATTCTCCTACAATTTTAGGATCCTGATTCAAGGATTCTAGAATCTATACCATTTTCAGGATTCCAGATTCCCCCATTACTTCTACCAAGTCAGGGTTCAAGATACTCGTAACAAATCCAGGATTGCAGATTCTCACACTGATTCAATAATTTCAGATCCTCCTACCGATTCCAGGGTTCCAAATTCTCCAATTGATTCGATGCTTCGAGAATTATGTAACTGTTTCAGATTCGACTAAGGGATCCTAAAGTATTGATTGCAACTCGAATCCAGGAGTAGACATGACAATTCTAATGATAGCGCAACGCACTCTTCTAGAACAATTCCAAGTATAACTTCTGAAAAGGACAGATAATTGACTCGTTCCCACATTTATGCAAGCATGAACATCGTTTCTTTTCTATCTAATCAACGTACTTTGACATATTGTTAAGGGCCGTTTGACAGAAACTTCACCAGTCTCATCGGGCGGGACGCAGAAAACTTGCAAAAAAAAATAATAATAAAGTCCCAACCAGAGCGTTTCGCAATACCCCGCTGCATTCCTTTGCCGAGCGGAGACATGCAACTACTCTAATGAGCTTGCGAATTTCGGTCCACAACTAATTAACGAAGTTGCAGTGTGCAGTGTTTGGGCACGCTTTTCCCTTCTCCTGGCGAGATAAACCTGCTGATTGTCTTACTACATCCTGTTTTCCATTCATCTTTGCCTCTCTTGCATGGAGCCGAATACGAAGATCTCTGACATCAGGCTTTTGAAGTGATGGGGATGTCGACCCTACTGCACCCACTCTTAACAGTATGCAGTAAAGTTAGTTATATTTTACCAAAATACTTGGTTAAACGAATTCCCTAGGGTTCCCGGGTAACCACATCGTTAGCGCCCAAGAACTCCGTGCATCTAATTGGAATCCGTCAGCGCCCAATCAGATCTGGTCCAGGACGCAGTGGCGGGTCCAGAAGTTACAGTTGGAATGAATTCGTCACACTTCTGCCACCTTTGACTAATTGCGAAGATGAGGATAAATGGTGATAAATGGAACGACAATCACAAACACTTATGGACAGCACACATGCAAGTCCCACAGACGATTATACTGGTCTCTGGTCCAGACGCCAGGGCCTCGTTAGTCTACAAAATGCAGTCCAGGTTGTATCACGTGGAAGTGAGCTTAACATTTGGGTGTCTTGAGAAAGGGTCACTCCTACCTTACACCACAGAAGTTACAGTTGGAAAAGGCGAATTTGAGTCGAGTGCCTCATCTCACCGAGAATCATTTCTAACCTACACTTGCATTGTTTTATATAAACAATATATCGTACTGTAAACAGGACTTGCATGTTCTAGAGCAGGGGTTTCCAACTGGCGGCCCGCGGGCCGCATGCGGCCCGCGATGTCTATTATTGCGGCCCGCGAAGCCAGTTTGCAAAATACATTAATTTTATGGCGTTTCTAACAGATATTACAGGTCATCTGAACGAACTGAACTTGAAACTGCAGGGAAGAAACCAGCTGGTGTCAGATTTAATGGGAAACATAAATGGGTTTCGTAATAAACTGAAGATTTTCAACGTTACTTTGGAGAGGAATAACCTGGTCCATTTTCCAAGCTGTCGGTGGCTAGCAGAAGATGAAGTAACATTGGAATGTTCTGAATTCAGTGAAAATATTAAAGAAATAATGGATGAGTGTGATTCCAGATTTAAAGATTTTGAAGAACTTAAAAGCAGCATCCAGCTATTTAGCAATCCTCTTGGCGTTAAAATCGAAGAAGCTTCTTTCCAACTTGAATTGTGTGATTTGCAAGGCGATGTGTTCCTTCAAACTAGGCAAGAAAAGGGGCCAGAGTTTTTCAAATACCTTCAAAGGGACGCTTTCCAAACCTACGTAGTTTTGGGCAAAGAATGACATCGATGTTCGGCAGCACATACACGTGTGAAAGTGTTTTTTCTTAAATGAAGTTCATTAAGAACCGCTACAGAAATCGACTGGTAGATTCTTCACTGCTACACCTTCTGAGACTTTCAAAAACAGAAATTGAAGTGGACATTCCAACTTTAAGAAAAGAAGCAGATCCGCCTCAATTTTCATATTGAACACTTACTATGAAGGATTCTTATTTGTATGGTGTGTTTTTCTTTTCTTCGAATTCATCCATAAGTATTGGGTTTTTGTGAAATAAATTCTAATTATACAATTTTGATTTGTGATTCCATTGTTTTTATCGCCTCATTTTAGAAATTTAGGTCATGCGAAAGTACATTTTCAGTTTAGTACTTACAATTTTTGTAATTTTTAATCCCCCCTCCCCCCCCCAAAAAAATGCGACCCGCCAATCAACTGCTGGATATAATTTTGGCCCTCGGACCTTTTGAAGTTGGAAACCACTGTTCTAGAGAAAGAGTATTATTTTTCGAAAGTAGTCCAGCTTTGGAATAGATGGTTATTGTATGTCCGTATTAGGGCCAGGGACTTTATGCCATATAAAACTGTAAAATATGTATATAATTATGTCATATAAATTGGATAATGTCATGAAAAATTACAAATGTCAGAAAAATGCAGAAATATTCCCAGTAAAGCCAAAAATATGCACAACAGTACTCACAAATTTCTCCCATACTCGATAGCGTATGTAGAGTAGGGGCTGTAATGTACCGAATGTTATTTTTACTTTTGACTGATTTTTGTGAAAAGCGAAAAAAGCAAAGAAATGAGAACGAAACTTCCCGTGCAACAATGAGAGAGAACATTTTTCCTCAATAATGATTGCATGGCTATCAATTGTCGGCGGGATAAAAAAAAGTGGGGTATTATTGTTCTGTACTAAGAAAAGACGACATCTTTCTTCCTACGTAATTTCCATATCCTGCCATCGACAATATGAACTATCCGTTGTGCTAAAGCTACGAAGAAAAAAAATGAAATAACCGATTATGTGCGAGAGAATTACAAAATGATACAGAAATGTCTTATTACAACAAAATTGAAGAAAAATTTTGTAAAAACGCAAAATTGGTGAAATATGTCAAAATATGCTTTGTCAAGTTTGTCTATTTCGGCTGATTTTCATCAGATATGTAAAGATCTCACCCCAATAATAGATCCGAAGCCAAATGAAAAACATGTTATAACATAAAGTCCCGGGCCCTAGTCGTTATCATAATTCCTTCCATTGCGATGGTAAACTAAACTACGAGATCTGAGGAGTAGAGTGGCTAAAGAAAGAAGCGGGACCGGATTATTCTCTCAAGGGGTCTCAGGTTCGTTCCCCTTTTGAGGCATATTGCACAGTGTTTCGGATAAAAATTTAAACTCCAGGTTCAGTGCCGATTAGCCTGTCTGAGTATAAAGTGGACTTAACTAAAACTTTATTTATCAACCTATTAAAAATAGTGATAAAAGACAGAACATTTGAATCTTTAAAAATACTAAGCATAAAAAATACATCCAAAGAACCGATAGTTGGGAAGGGCGATAAGCCCCTAACGCTCTCCCCGTGGATCCGTGCTTGTCCAGAAGGTGAAAAGATAGGAAACTCGCAAGAAATCAAATTCGAAGCGTGTTCTCAACATTTACACGGGCGCAACGATATGAGGTTCGGTTGTAAAAGTCAAGGCAACCGAAAGTCCCGTGGTTGAACGTGCATACATTACCAGATTCAGCTGGAACATATGCCAACTCGCTGGCGATAACATCGCCAACAGTTCTTAGTCGGATGCGGTATTCAATTATTTCCCAAACTTACGGTGTGTGGAAGACGGCGTGGTGGTGTACGCATAATGGCCAGTTACGGCGCTTAAACGGCAATTTGTCAATCATATCGGCTCAGGAGTTTTGTTAATTGTCTTCCTTGATATAAACGGTCTGTTAGATTCGTAAGTAATTTTCTGATGGGGAAAAAAAAGTTACCGTTTTCGTTTCTCTAAGCAAATGGGAATTAAAAAATGACGTGGAACATCTGCTGCGTGTTCCCATCACCTGCGCCCCCGCCCCCCTCAGTCTATCTCTTCGTAGTCAGCTGAAAGATGAACGAATGATCGTATCTGTCCGTCCGTCCGTCCAGTAAATTATAGAGAAATATCAGGATGTGCAAAAGGTGGAAAGCTCTTGTGGATGGTACCAGACGACACGAGGCTTGTTCAATCTCGTCTCGCGACAGAACTTTGGGGTGTGCTGTGTGTCCTTCTGAGAAGGCATCCAAAATTCAACCTGCCTTCTACAGGATACGTTCCGGTAACTGTATTGTTGCAGGCTAACGATGCTCTGGCGTGAGGATCCACAGTCGGTACAATCTTCTGGGGAGTTGTGTGTTGTCCTGTGTTGTACCCTTATGTGTGCTGATGCTGAGTGCTCCTTTACGCAGTCTCAGCTTTTACCATAGGGTGTAGCAGTTTTTATCCTCAAGCATATTTAACAATGGACGTCCGGAAAGGGAGAACACTGCCCCCTGTGGAAATTGAGTCAACCAAAAAGTACATATTTCACACACATATACAGGGTGATTCAAAAGTCGCGCGACATAGGACAACTCCGTTATTTGTGCAGATACCGACAAAAACGATAGAGGGCATAAGTGTAGGAAATACATTGTTGGAAATCATGAGCGTAATTGTTGCGACAGCAGATGGACCATTTATTAGTCTGCTTGAAATCACAAACAAAACAAAACAAAATGACTGTCAAAATGGCAAACGGAAAGGAACACAAACAAATCAATGTCATAGCCGTACTCCATTTACGACCGAACAACAAAATTAACAATCGCAATAGCAATAGCAACAGCACGGTGTGGCAAACTGATACAAAGGAACGACCTGAACTGAGATGTCCAGCAGCTGCACCGTTGGGACACTACCGGAGGAATTGTTCAAATTGATTGCCATCCAGTTGACGGCACATCTGAATACGGTTCACAGAACTCTTGCGCACATTACGTAACACCATAGGTGTTATTGCTGCACAGGCTCCTCTGATGTTTTCCTGAAGTTCCTGCAGTGTTCGGAGCCTGTTTCTGTACACGACAGATTTGAGATGGCTCCAGAGGAAAAAGTCAAGTGGTAACAAATCTGACGACCTAGGCGGCCATTCCACGGGACCCCTGCGACCTATCCAACGCCTAAAGTAAAACTTCATTCAGCAATTCGCGAGTTGTTAGTCCGAAATGCGGCGGTGCTCCATCTTGCTGAAAGAAAAACCCCCGACGTTTCGCTAGGGGTAGATTATTCAAATAGGGTAGGAGTGTCATCTCGAGATGCTCTCTGTACAGTTCAGCAGTGAGCTTGTTAAGAAATACGGGACCTATGAGAACATCCCCGTGTATGCCACACCACACATTTAACCTTGGGTCAGTCTGATGATGAGCATCTACAGCAATGTATGGGTTCTCGGTTGCCCAATACACAGCGTTATGTCTATTCACTGTTCCGTTCAGATGGAAACAGGCTTCATCGCTGAAAAGAATATCAGCTTCAAGGTGTGGCTGCTGCGTTCGTCTTTCAGTAAACCACTCACAGAACTGCACCCGTCTATCTGTGTCATCTCCATACAGTTCCTGGACAAAATGCACACGATATGGATGGAAATGATTTCTGGATAGTATCCTAGACACGGATGCTTGACTGATGCCACATTCTTGAGCCACTTTTCGTGTTGACCATGTTGGACTGACTGTCAGCTTAGCTAGTACGCTAGCTGAGGTTCCATGATCTGTTGCTGTACGTGGCCGCTCAGAACGTCGTTTGTCATGGATACTGCCTGTTGCCTTGAACCGCTCCAGTAAACGACCAATGGTTGCATGATGTGGCGGTGGTTGATCTGGATGCCGTCTGTGATATTCCTCCGCAGCATCCCGTAGAGTCATCCCTGCAACATGGATAAGAACCATTTCCGCCCTTTCCTGAATTGCGTACTGGGACATTGTTGTTGATTACTGGAAAAAAAGAAAAAAATCAACATTATGGTCATGATTTAAAACGTATTTTCCAACAATTTTGTTCTTGTTTCCTGCACACAATGAAAATTATGCAAATGCAACATCACGGTCATGATTTCAAACATATGTCCAACAATTTTGCCCTCTATCGTTTTTTCGGTATCTGCACAAATAACGGCGTTGTCCTATGTCGCGCGACTTTTGAATCACCCTGTATATGTGTATGTTAATTATTGCAAGGGCGTTGCAGGAACATGATAACTTCAAACTGAAGCAATGTTTTTTTGTTGTTTTTTTTTGAGGGGACAATACTATTATTGAGGAAAATGTGCCTCCTTTGCTCCCCCTCCCCCCTTGGATAAAAATACCTTGCTTTCCCCTCCCTGGAAATAATCCCGCAGACGTCCATGCATTGAACTGTTTTTAGTCTTAGGTCCGCTTTAGACGAAAGTATTTTCCTTAGCATATTTCATGACATTTCTCAGGGATAGAATTGGCCCTATTTCCGAAGAATTTTTCGTAGCATAACCAATCAGAAGCAAGCTCTAGGTTACTAGTGCAGGTGTAATGGCGGCAGAGTGAGATGTAAAACAACTTATCACTTCAAGTTTTTAGAAGCTGATACAGGGTGGCTACTCACCGGGAATTCCTTGAATTCCGGGAATTCTGCTTGGTCTCTCCGATGGCGCAGTGGTAGCGTCGTCGACTTGTAATCAAGAGGTCCCGGGTTCGATTCCCGGTGGAGGCACATAGTGGTTCGGATCTCATTTTAAACTGTAGGTCCAGTCCCGATTAGCCTTGCTGTGCATAAAGTGGACTTAAAACAACAAATCAATCCAATCCAAATCCGGGAATTCTGCTCCTTAGACGTGAAAAATGGCAACTTTTTTTAATCCACATCACATTTAATCTATTCATATTCATAAATGTTCAGAGGCATGTTTTTCACATTTTATATTTTGTGTTTGCCGAGGAAGTAAAATAAATATAAAACTGAATTCTTATCTGAACTCGTGGTAGGACAAATGCATAACGTTGGTAGGCTAGGATAATTGCTAAATGTGCGAAAAGATCCCAGAGGAAAGTACATTACAGTAATGGAATTAGTACAGTTTCCT
The DNA here is from genome assembly GCF_977018435.1 of Lepisma saccharinum. Lineage (NCBI taxonomy): Eukaryota > Metazoa > Arthropoda > Insecta > Zygentoma > Lepismatidae > Lepisma > Lepisma saccharinum. The sequence continues at coordinate 47,188,347 of NC_139233.1, forward strand.
ATTTTAGCTTCTCATGCAGTCTTTTCTTATTTTAGATTATTTTTATGACCAATGTATCATTTCTAAAACTGTGACGTTTATGTACGAGTACAATATCGGAGATAGACCATTATTTTGCATCATTTATATTTCTTTAGGATAGAAGCAGCAAGTCTAGTATTACTTTCCAGAACTGTACATTTTATTTTTTCTCATTTGCTAAAATCGGGGACAGTTCAGGAAAGTAATATACGATGTGATTTATCAAAAATGTTGTACTCTTCTTATTCAAGCATCCTCCTACAAAGAATTATGTTTTATGCAACAAAATCTTCAACTGTAAAGAAATTTTCAGAGAAAAGATTCTATCAGGACTCGAACGAGAAAATTTTGAAATAATGTTCTAGTGATGTATCTGGCCATACGACTCAGAATTGTGTTTATTGAACGACAAAACGCTTTAGAAATATGCCATATATTGTGTGTTTTTGTCCCTATTGTTTTTTGTAAAACAAGGAATATTGTAAAGGTAAAGTTTTCCCCTGTACAGTCACCGGCAATATAAATGGGATATATAGATCCTGAAATACTCGCTTCCCTGCAAGATGTTGTGTGTGTTGCCCAACTCTACGGCGATGAACTGATTTTAATAGATAATTTTCAATGGGAACTTCTACCAGCCCCGTAGATTTAGGCAACACACACAACACCTTGCAGGTAAACTAGCATTTCAGGATATAGGTGTCCCATTTTTTATTGCCGGTGACTGTACATTGCACCACGCCATTAAGGAATACAGAAGGTGTGGAGGATACAGCTTCATACATTCTCGATCTGTGCCATACTGGAGGTGATGTGATCAGCACTATGCTCCGTCCACCTTAACCCCCAGGTGCACGTTGATGAGAGGCTGGGTGAGCCACAGAACTTCTTCTGTAGGGACATTTTCTGAATATTACGATATTCTCAATTCTTGGGATTGGAACTCTGGTTACTTAACGAACCAGAAAGTTTATCTTTCAGTTGAATTAAATTAGATATTTTGGGCCCATTGTTAATATATATGTGTATGTGTTTGGGGGGGGGGTTAACGAGGAAGGTTGAAATAGAGAAAACCATTACATGTACCCTTAATTTTTTTGCCATGAACTTTTTGAAAGTTCACCTTGAAAACTGGGAATTATACTTGATTTTTTTCACTGTCTTAGAGTAGCCACTCTGTGATAACTATTCAACCGAGAGGTCTAACGGTTCCTGTAAAAATGTATTAGGTACAAATCAAGGGTGCTGCTTAAATACATACTACATATCGTATGCAGTACACACATGGAAGGATAAGTTAGTTGTTTAAATTGTGAACACCGGCACTGGCTCATCTCGTATGCCTTTCGTGCTGTATATATTATCTAACGTTCTCTGCACGTCACATTGCAATCGCAAATGCTTCCGTGTAAAATATTATCTGCTACAAAAAATGCTATAGCTAAGATTTTTGGAAGCATTTATGTTAGCAAAAATGCTAAGGGAAATATTTCCGTCTAAAGTGGGCCTTGGTAAGAAGTTTGTCCCCAAATAATTATTAAGAAGGATTGTTTTATTTAATACCTGTCCTTCATGATAAGGTCCCCCTCTATATCGTGAGGGTGCGTATAGCCTTAGCGCAGACTCGCCCAGCACTTTAATTTCAATAAATTCAATCACAAGAATTCTCTGATACGCTCGGTCTTGGTCGAGGTTTTGGTAAACTGTAATGCATATTTGCAAACCAAATTTACTTTAGGGTCAATCCATATGATGTGGCCCACCAATGACAGTTCGATCATTTTAGGACTACAGAGAGAGAAGCGATACTGTTGCATTTTAAGAGAGACGGAAGGGAGAGAGTAATCTATGCAGGAGGCTTCGTAGGTAGCGTTCGTGTAGTGCAAAACCTCGCGCCATCTAAATCGGGAGTAACAGTGCATGTGGCATTGTAACCATTGCAGAGGAAACAGGAGATGATTCCGTGGTTTCTGTGAAGTATTTTTTACCTCTCAACGTAAGCGGTTCCCTTACTGCTAGGATAAATATAATGGGTCTTAAATGTCAACAAAAGTTTTATTTTCTAATTGAATTGGTATCTATTAATCGCAACAGAGGTCTAGATTATCTTTACTGTTGTTTTTTCTATGATCAGTAATATTAAGAATTCAATAAATCATTACACAAAATTATTGTCATACAGTTCATATATGTAGTTTTAAATGGGACGTGGACCTCCGTTGATAGTGTTAATTAGATTTCATACCATAGCATTAGGATGGTTAAGTATTATCACCGAAAATATAGTCGTTAAATTGATTGAATTAGATTATGCAAAACCTATAAATATACAGTTAAGGCAACAATGGCAATGCCAAAACAGAAGAGACTTATTGCGAAATGTATAGGCACAAGATATTTTGGCATTCTGCCAAGCATGTCTTCCTGGAAACAAGGGTAACTTTCACCAAGGAATTAGCCTGCAACCTTATCCGCCGACCGTGTTGTGTGCTTGACTTACAGATGTTCTGGGATAAGTTTTCTTGCCTAGATGTAACAGAATTCCAACTGATCTATAGGAATCCTGGAAATGTTCTTATACGTGCCACGATCGGATAATGGAAGCAAATTTCAGTGTTTGTTGATGTGGAATCCATATAAAAAATGTTTTTGTATTTTATTTATTGTTCATTTATTTTGTGGAGCTGAACCGTTATCATTCTACCTTATTGAAGCATTAGAGAATGATCTGGAAACTTATTTGAAAATTACCTGGAAAGGTCCGAGAATTGACAGGGCCCGAGAATTGACAGGGTGTAAAGGGTGACTTACTGGAGACACAATTCTCTGTGGTTCGGATCCAATTTAAAACTGTAGGTCCAGTCCCGATTAGCCTTACTGTGCATAAAGTAGACTTAAAACACCAAATCAAAAAAAGAATCATTCAAATTCCCTGGTGCTCGTGTCGTGTTGTCCCTGTATGTTTGTGATTGTCCCTTCATCCATCTCATCACTATTCATCCCATCGTCGCGATTAGCCAAAGGTGACAGAAATGCAACGTTAAATAAAGCAAATTAATCAATCAATCAGAGAATTAGCGATTCTAAAATGATTGGGAACATTGTATGCGCAATTTTCAGTGAGGAGTTAATTTTGCAACCTGTATTTTATTGTGCTTTATAATTTTGTATCGAGTTCTACAGCAATAACTATTTTCTGGTAACATGATGGTAACTTGTAACTATTTTTTTCATTGCAAAAATTACACGCCAACATTTTCTATTTCCAGGTGAGTACAACTGTATGTTTACTGTGTTTCCTGGTCTGCAATTGGTGAGTACCTGTATCTGTTTAACCCTTCTATAACATGAGAACGCTTTGCGCATTATTAATAGGTTCCTGATTTTTTATATAGTTACATATTTTTCCTTTGTATGTAACCAAGCAATAATAACAAGCTAATGAAAGGTCGGCTAATTAATTACACTGTTGGGAACTATAGACGCGAGTTTAAGCATTTGCACCATTACTACATAGTTTTCATTGAGTGGTGCAGATGTATTTGTGGGAAAAACATTACAAATATGATTTCTCCAAAAATTTAATTTTCGTGCGATTGTAACAGACCCGTCACCTTACTTTCGCTCAATCTTTTTAAAACCATGAAAATCACACCATAAAAATCAAGGCTTAACATGTACTTTGTTCTTCACTACTGCCATATTTCGCGATTAAACTCGGCTGATTCTGAAAATAGTTCCTTTAGGTTAGCAGTTGAGGAAGTGACCCTGAAGGAATGGATCGAAGATACAAAAAAATATTACTCCATATTCCAGTAATCTTTCTCTTCATCTTTATGTAATAATTTGGCTATATATAAGGAATGCCCAAATGAAAAGGAGACCTTTGCTGTAGCGGCGTTGCATCTAATCGAAGAAGGTAAATATGTTTGCCGATAGATGGCGCGGTGTTTGTCCCAGTTTGCAGGTGTAGCGAATGGCTGGCGAGAGTTGTTTTCCGCGGACGGGTGTATTATGGATTCCTCCAGATCAGTGCTGCTCCAGGACGCTTGTGGCCAAGAAGACCCTCGATCTGCTGAGAACATTTCAATGGGAAGTCGTCACACGTCCTCCGTACAGCCCCGATATTTCCCCATGTGACTCCCATATCTTCGGCCCCTTAAAACAATCACTGAAAGGTCAACGGTTCAGGTGTGACAAGGAAGGCAGAACACCGTGGAAAACTGGATCCGTAAGCAACCCAGGAGTTTCTACACCGGATCCATCCACTTCCTTCTACGCGCTGGGATCAGTACATCAATGTCAATGGAAATTATGTGTAGGTATCATGCTACACATTAACTGTAATTCACATATTCTGTAATATAATATTCCTTGATATAACCGTAGTCTCCTTTTCATTTGGGCATACCTTATACAAATTCAGGCTTTACTTATTATTATTATTCCAGTGGCCATTCCGCTTCTCCCATCATGCAGTGGTCAGTTTGGCGTAGCCATATGGGCTTACCGGACCCGGGCCCGAAATTCGCCGCATCGTCTAGAAATATTGTATTAGTGGCGTTTACAAAATACCATGTGACGCATAGCTGCTGCAACTCTTCCTCTCTCCATCTCGGAGAGATTGTTCTCTACATTTTGTCGATTAAAGCTTCGGCAAAGATCGCTTTAACTCTTAGAACCCCCGGAGTGGCTACACGCGTCGCTTGTCGCTCCGGTGTGAAATCTCCCTTATGGGCCGGGCTCGAGTGCTGGCCTGAGTACAGGGGCGTCAGTTTCGAACCCTGGGGAAATACTTGGGTGTACCTTTGTCTTCGTCCCCACCATCCATTTCATCTGTTTATCCTCATCGTCGCGATTAGAAAGAAAGAGACTAAGTTTAGAAATGAAGACGAGGCCGTTGCAAGTCTCCTCTCGGTAACAGGTTTCGAAACTGAAATTGAACCTTCAGGCGCAATTTGGCGACTAATGAATAATGCTTGGGCACCAATAATGAAAACATATAAATTCTATACCCAAAATCAAATGACAAAACTTAATGTATTGGAAGACATAAAAATCAACTACTCTATCTGATCAGAAGTATCCGGATACCCACCTGAAAATAAAGTACAAGTTTGGGCAACCCTCCATCGGGAACACTGGCAGTCAATACGGTGTTGGCCCACCCTTAGCCTTGATGACAGCGTTCACTCTCACAGGCATACTTTCAATCAGGTGCCGGAAGATTTCGTGAGGAATGGCAGCCCATTCCTCGCACAGCACCAAAATGAGAAGAAGTATTGATGTGGATCGGTGTAGTTTAGCACGAAGTCGGCATTCCAATACATCCAAGAGATGTTCTATGGGATTCAAATCAGGACTCTGTGCAAGCCAGTTCGTAGTGGACGTTGTTGTCGTCAAACCACTCCCCCACAAGCCCTGCAGTATGGACGGGTGCTCGGTCGTGTTGAAAGACATAATGGTCATCCCCGAACTGGTCTTCGACGGTAGGCAACATGAAAGCTGTTCAAATGTCAACGTAAGCTTGTGCCGTGACATTGCCATGTAAAGCAACAAGGGGGTCAAGCCCCTCCAGGAGAAACATGACCACACTGTAACCCCGCCACCTCCGAATTTCACTGTCGACACTATACAGGCTGTTAGATGTCGTTCACCAGGCATTCGCCACACCCACACCCTACCATCTGATCGCCACATTGTGTACTGTGATTCATCACACCACACAAAGGTTTTCCACTGTTCTATGGTCCAGTTTCGACGCTCCTTGCACCACACGAGGCGGCGTTTGGCATTTTTCTGTGTAATGTTCGATTTATGGGCAGCTTATCGGCCATGGAAACCAAGTTGCCGCACCTTGCGCCAAACAGTAATGGTGCTTGGAGTAGATCCTGATGCAGTTCGGAATTCCTGTGTGATGGTGGCGATGGATGATTGACGATAATGCTGTACGACCTTCTTCAACACTCGATGGTCTCTGGAGGTCAACATGGGAGGTTGGCCTGCATGATTTTGGGTTGTACACATCCCTTCACTATAACATCGGAAACAGTGGACAGAGGGATGTTTAGGAGGGTGGAAATCTCACACATACTTCCTACACAAGTGGCACCCAACCAACTGATCACGTTGCAAGTCATTGAGTTCGTCAGACCATCCCATACTGCTGTCTCACACTGTCTGCAGACTACTGAGTTCGCTGACTATGCATTCCACGCGGCAGATGGCAGCACTGTGTCGCCCTCTATGATAAACACACGTATCGCGGTGTGTCCGGATACTTTTGATCACATAGAGTATAAATACATTCTCCATTTAGAAACCACGCAGGGAAGGCGAATATACTTAAAGCAATATTAATTTATTAAAAATACTTCAAATACTACAATTGAGATCTCGGGAAGGGAAAGGGGGGGGGGCATTTTGCGGCCGCTAATTTCGAACATTGCTTGGAACAATCCCTTCTTTTGTGTTTATTATTTTTTTTAACAAATCCATATTCGTGCTAACTAATTTCAGTTCCACATACGAGATCAGAATCGCTATAATGGCGACAGTAATAATTCCAAAACTCACAAAAAAAACGCAAGCAGGTAAGGACTTTCGTGGAAGCAACTGGTACCCAAGCGCGGAGAACAGTCGCATGCTAAAATTTCCGCACAATAGTCCAAGTGTTTTTTTTTTCTTCTCGAATCCCCTCATCCACGGCAGGTTCCTGGAAAGCAACGGTTCTGCAGGGCGTTGGCCCCCCGCCGCTTGCACGGTTGGTGTCTGTGCGTGTGAATATTTCAATGTATCGGTCACTCAATACGGTCCTTCGTGTTCGCTCACCTTTTTCCCCTGCCCGCTCCAGCCCTTCATGTCATCTGCCAGGGCTTCTCAGATCTCAGGATCATTGCTCGATGTTTTCCTGGAAAATGATTTTATTGACCGCAGATGGGACGCACGCGACCCCCCCCCCCTTCTCCCCTTTCGTCTCTTTATTCTGTACGCATAACCCATTGATTAGCTTTGCCACAAAGATTATCGAGAATTTCTTCGCCGGCGAAAATCTGCACCGGTAAACTTCAGAATGATCCACGCTACTGCAACATGGGCGTAACTTGCGACTTAACTTTTTTTTCCTTTTTTTTCTGTATTTGGGCTTGGTAGCCTAGAATAACCACTCCTGCCCTACGTATCCTTTTTATATTTTATTTTGCCCGACCCTGTGGCCGAGTGGTTAGCACATCACGCCAAGGGTCCCGGGTTCGAATCCCGGTCGGGCTTGGTTGTTTGTGAATGTCCATTCATCAATTTCATCATTTCATCACTCATCCCCATCTTCGCAAATTAGCCAAGAGGCACAAAACGCGAAGTAAAATAAACTAAATCAATCAATCAATTATATTTTATTTTACGCTCTACATTGAGTATGAACGGTGATCTTACGAAATGGATGATGAAACAAACTCAAATTCGTGTATGGACATCCGGTAGCGAGGATAGAAGCATGTATGTAATTTGTTTAACCTTTTTCATTCATGCGAACATGGGTCATCGATTATTATTGTGTACGATTTCTTTATATCAAGGGAAAATTGAAGGTAAATGGGTAATTTTACCGCTTACAAAGGGAAATTCTGCCCTCAGAATGTGACAACACTGCCACTGAATTCACGTGACCTAGTGTCGGACTGAAGCTCGAATTTAACGTGGGCGTTTATGGAAGTACTATTTTTTTTATTAATCTAGGACCGTGTTACCTAATATAACTGCACGAAGAACACGAACGGAAAGAACAATGGTTGGTGAAGAACTCTCCTCGATGTGAAATCCCAAGATTAACCCCAGAGCCACTCCATGCAAGGACATGTATTGAAATCACCTACCATGGGGATCTAACTTGGGTTTCCCGCGTGACGGTCAGACTCCATACCAACTGGGCCACCACGATTCCATAAAAGTATCATAATGCATCCTTCAAATATAAATCAAACACACGTACATTATTAAGCTAAAAGTTTGTTTTAAGTCCCAGGTAACCGAATCGAGACTGGGCCAGTTTGCAATGTGCCTCCGCAGGAATCGAACAACGTAAAGAAGCAGAAATACGCTGGAAAAATATCAAAATACTCCTATTCTCTTGAGTTTCCAACACTTTTGGACTACACATGGTTTTGTGTACAGAAGGTCCGATGGTGCAAAATGGCTGGCGTTTGTTTTCAAGATCTTTGTCTTGAGCTGTCGAATCACTATCTCGTCACGATTAGCCCAAAGTTTCAGAAAAGCGAAATACAGTAAGACAAATTACAAGTTGTAAACACTAACTGATTGCAAAATGTTCAACTAATCCACAATTGATGTTCGTGCCGATTTCCGTGGCGTAGTTGTTAGCAGAGCGCGCTACGGCGCCAGGATCCAGGGTTCGAGTACCGGCCTGGGCGTGAGTGTTCATTGTGTGTCCCTTCATCAATTTGATCATATCATCACTCATCTTCATCTTCGCTATTAGACAAAAGTGGCAGAAAAGTTAAGTAAAATAAAAGAAATCAATCGATCATTCAATCGTGCTTCTTCTTTAAACTTTAAGTCCAGTCCTGATTAGTCTATCTGGGCACAAAGTGGACTTTATACAGAAACTAAAAATACTTGTGTTTCTTTGTTTATTCCGTGGAAGCACGAGCAGTTTTTTCCTCCCGAAATGGACATGACCGGTCCTATGTGCGTGAACATTGTGCAAAAGGGAAAAAAATAGATTTTTTAAAAAATGAAACCACTGGCAAATGGGTTCCACGCGATCTCTACAGTGAACACGAGGTGAGTCGCGTGATGAATGGTCCGGAGAAGGAGAGCATGTTTCGATTGCAGGGCTTTGACCTATGCGACCACTTTCTGCCATCGGCAGCTTTTTAATTCCAGGAAAGTTTCCTCCGAACCATTGAGGAGAATGTCTCACACGTGCGCCAAAGTTAGACAGCGTCGTCGAGCAACGCCATCAAACTTTTGTGTCTTGCATGTATGTAACCGCGCATCACGGATTCGTTGTTGCCACTGGTATCCGGACTGGGTTGCTAAAAGCTGTAGTGTCGGGATGCCGGTTACAAAAAGCTACTTCGAGCCCTGAAATAATGGTAGATGGCAGTGTTGCCATCTACAGTATCGGAATTGTAACCACACGACGCTCTTTCTTAGTTCTTTCGTTATGAATCGCGTGAAAATATTCATTACCACACAAAATAAGTGGAATAAGTGCTTCAGTTCGTTTAACCTAATCATTATTTCTATCACCAAAATTAAATTAAAAACAATCCATGAATTCACTCAATGGGGTAACTTGTAACACCATGGGAGCAATATTCCCTACAAGTTGTCCTCCCGTTCCATCGCTTCTCGATAAGTGGGCGTGGTTTGTCCCGATCCATCGCTCCAGAAGCGTCAGTTGTATGGAGGTGTTCACGCCAACACTATCGTGTGTGTGTGTGTGTATGCAGACTTCCTTTTGAGACGATTTTTTTTCCGGTTTACTGGTTTAATAACAGTAATGATGATGATGATAACAACAATAATAACAATAGCAATATGACCAAATGAGTACGTTTTCTTTCCAGGTTAGGTTAGGTTTGACATCTTGGATATGTGGTTAAGCTTGAGTGAAATGTCATTAATCCCTGTTGTACATTTGTTTCTATTCTCTAGGTGTCTTCCCGTTGACGATTTGCTACTTGCAAAGGAAAAACGTGACAAGGTTCCTGTTGGAGCCGCCTAGGGATTTGTCTTGAATGGGATGCACAATTATAACAATCTCGTCTATTGCAAACTTCTAGGCGTATTCCGTCATCGTACAGTAGGGTCGAGATTACTTTCCTGATAGCAAAAACATTTTTTACATTTAGTGTGTACTTGCTGTTCATTTATTTATTTATTTATTCGCATATTATTTGTTTATTATTTGCATTTATTGTTGCGAAATGCTCAATTTTTTATTACTTCTTTTTTTCATATTTATGTGTGCAACAACGTTTGTTAGTGCGTTTTTCACACATTTTTACATACCTTCTGTGAGTGTTCATTTCCTTATTTTCGGAAGCGATGGATCGGGAACACCTGACCCGGAAAAAAAAACACTTTTGTTATCAGGAGCGATGGATCGGGACAAACCACGCCCACTTTTCGAGAAGCTATGGAACGGGAGTAAATCCCCCACAATACGAGCACAATTTCCCTTTTCCAGGTGCATAATTCCTTGTTTTTGTGTCCTTTCTCCCCTTATCTTAGAAAAACGTAAGATTGCTGTCACAAACTTCGTCTCATTGGCTATTATTATTATTATTATTGTTGTTGCTAGTTAACTCATAGAAAATATCTATTCACAGAAACGCTTGGAGTGTGCATGAATGAAAGTACAGAAAAATGGATATTATTGATATCAGATTCTGCACTTTAGGGGAATATACAAAATACTGAAAAAAAATATATTGCAATGGTTCCAGTAGACGTATACTGGTTGTGCTGTTGAATAAATGGAAGTTAATCATTGTCCCCGAGCCAAATTTATGCTTTTCTGAGGGGACTAATTTGCATGTCTATATGGGAAAATGTATTTCACACTCAAAAGAGCTTCAATATATTAGGCGCATCCAGAAAGCAAGTTTCCCTGGGGTCGTGCACAAAAAGGAAACATTATTTCATTCAATGATGTATTGCCACACATACAGCACTTGTCCGGTTACTCGTCAACATAATTCCCGCCGGAATTCAGGCAGTTGTCATAGCGTGGAACCAACTTCTGTATAGGTGTGTTTCACCTACGTCACAAACTGTTGCATTGTGGGATCGATCAGCCATGATTGAGGCCGGTTCTTGCAAGCATACGGAATTCAAGCGGGAGGGAGATTTGACCCTTGTTTACGATGGTCGATTGTGCACTATTCGGTTGTTTAACAGAAACTCACGTTTATCCTCTAATTTTCCGAGAAAGAACAGAAGGGGCGCTTCACGTCACGGAACTCGATAATTGTTGATCAGAAGATTTGCGAGAATAAATTGTGCTAACATTAATGAACAAAGCAAACATTACAGACTGTGGAGCATTTCCTCTCAGGTAAGTTCATATATCACCTTTCTCTGTGACTTTTCGTGCAAATGGATCAAGCTGGTGAGTTTAATCATACTTCCAAATAGTGTTTCTTCGTTTTTGTTTGGTAGAAAGGTGCTAATACTTCAGATAAATTTGACAATAAAAATGATAACATTCAACGTTAAATTCAACTTCATAATTTTACGGTTGTACTTATTTATTTAGTACATTTCGTTCGTTAACACAAACTGTTATTAATTTTTAGCCGATCCATGAGAAAAGGTGCCGATAGTAGGCTTTGCGTACTGTCAGAAAGAAAAGCACTGATTGATAAAAACATATTAATGATACATCAAAGTGTCCCAAATTGATTGATTGATTTGGTTTATTTTACTTTACTTTTCTGTCAGTTTTGTCTAATCGCGAAAACGAGGCTGAGTGATGATATGATGAAATTGATGAAGGGACACTAACAGAGAAAACTCATACCCAGGCCGGAATTCGAACCAGGGACCCATGGCTTCATAGCGCGCTGTGTTAACCGCTCCGCCACGGAGTCAGTTGGCGCAGATATAACGAACGCTACGTGCAAAGAGAATGGGTCCCATTCTCCTACGTGGTGTGTATTTCCTTGCAGACGACAAACAACTCGGCCGCAAACATGGCGAAGGTGCGAATTCTGACGTCACATGAAACCCATCTATACCTGCGTCGTAGAAGTCCGTCGCCTGGGCGCCGAATCACTGTGTGACAGCCGTCTGAACCTCTTCGTCGCTGTGAAAGTGCGGACAGGAACTTTTTCAGGTGCAAGAACAGGTGGTAATCACTAGGAGCGAGATCCCAACCGAACATGTCCAGAAGGGCTGCAGTACACCTACCCATATGCGGCTTCGCATTGTCGCGCAGCAAGATCACCCCGGCACTGAGCTTACCGCGTCGCTTATTCTGAATGGCTCGTCGCAATGTCCCCAGTGTTTCACAGTAATGGTTAGCGTTCACAGACTCACCTCTGGGCAGAAACTCGATGAGCAGAATGCCTTGTCTGTCCCAGAACACAATGTACATCACTTTTCGCGCCGACACAGTCTGTTTGAACTTCGTCCTGCATGGAGATCCACTGTGACGCCAATGCATGGACTGCTGCTTGCTTTCTGGGGTGCTGCATGGAACCAACGTTTCACCTGTGATTATCCGGTTGAGAAAATCGTCATCATCATTGTAACGCTGCAGAAATGTCAGCGCCGTGCCCATGTGTTTTCCTTTGTGTTCGGGCGTCAGTTGTTTCGGCACTCACCGGGCATACAATTTTCTGAACAAGAAGCGTTTGGTAACAGTGTCGTGCAACAACGACCGAGAAATCTGCGAGAAATAGCTGCTGAGATCCGTGATCGTGAGGCGACGATCCTCCAATATGCGCTGTGCACCTGCTCCACAAGCTCGTCCAATACGGCCGATGGCCGCCCACTGCGCTCGTCGTCATGCACATTTTGCCGGCCTTCATTAAATGTCCTGCACCAACGACGCACCATCTGCTTGCTCATGACGTCCGGCCCATACATCTGGCACAGCTGACGATGACTTTCGATCGGCTGTATGTTTTGTGCGTTCAAGAACTTGATCACCGAACGAACCTGGAACCTGGAATGGAATAAGAGCCGCCATGTTTCATCGCTGGCTGCCGCGACGCTACTGAGGACTTTCGTGAGGCGTCTTCTAGCACATTCACTAGCCAGTGCATGTGCCTCTCACGCATGCGCAAAACCGGTTTTAATATGCATGGCCTGCCACCTGTGGCCAAGTGGGAAACTTATTTTCTGGATGCGCTTAATATATAAGGTTAATATATTCAAATTCCCCTCCAATTTCGATCAATTTCATGAAATTTATTTTTCCCATTTTGAATTAAACTTTTGCCCGAATTTTCCTTCAGAAATGCTGAAAAATACAGGGGATCCTTCTGAAATCCAGTAGACCTTGCCACGCTACCTCCGTTGAAGAGTCTGGGTGGTTAGAAGCCAACTGCCTTCTTGGAAATGAGGGCTCACATCCTACATGAGTGTGTTTGGTCGGCACCCCTCAGACAACGCAAATGGGGGACAGTGCAAGGAACAGCATTGAGCAGACGATCCAGGCTGTATGTAGGGAGGAGAGGAGTGATATAACGAATGCAAACATCAAAGCCCTGGGCTCCTATTTACATGCAGTTTGGAGGGAGCGCAGGAAAATGCTGCAAGGGGTCAGTTAAAGTGAAGGGTACGGAACAGCAGTGGCTCAGGCATAGGTGGAGCGTGTAGTGCTGTGTTGTGAAGGTAGTGATAATGAACAATCTCAAATGTTAGAAGAGGGCCACATTGCCATTTATATATGTACATATGTAATTATTTTCCAAATGTTTCTGTTTATAAATGTTTCTGAATGTATGATCAATGGGGTGTATGTTTAAGGCGGGGTGTTTATATAACAATATTGTAGCATACGCACAGCCGAAGGGCTCGTATCAATATCAATAAATATCATATCATACTGTCACTGTAGGAAAATATCTTCGGATGATATGAAAAAGTGATTCATTGTTTTCTTTATAATACTCCCATCTTCTTCCATGACTCAGACCAATATTTAACATTTGAAGAAGAAACAAAATTTAATAAAATTCAAATTTATTTTTTTGGATTCGATTTCCTCCTCACATAAGGTGATCCTATGATGACGCTAAATGACGTATCTGTCATTCGTATTTTATTTTTTTTAGTTGAATAGATATTGCGGATGACTAAGTCATACAAATTATTAACTAAATAAATAGTTTCGTGTATTTCTTTTACATATATGTATGTATTACATATTAACAGAATATGCATGTTGCCGTAGAAACGTCAAATTGTATTGAGTCCCAAGGATTAAAGTGATTTGGACGTGTACGTATAGAATGGCAAATGGAAAAGTTTGAATCACACGGAACCAGATTTCCAGTTGGGATGCTCTAGTTGGCGCTGGTCTGGCTGGCTGGAAATGATGGCTACAAGGCTGGCTGCTAGACTGTTTTTCACGATTACACAGCGTTCTAATTACAACTGGCTTTCTCTGCTAGATTCTGTGGAACAGCCAATCAGAGCGAAAGTTTGGTCATGCGAAGATAAGCTGCGAGTTTGTCAAGGGAAAGTTTTTTGTCTGTGGTCTCAGAGTGTTGGTTATTTTTGTTCGCTACTCAATGAAAGAAAAAAGAGTAACAGAGATGAAGTGCATTCGTGTTCATTCATATTTTTGAATTTATCCAAAGCGATGAGATTTGTACACTACAAATGTGATTAGCCGATAATGAAAATCTTTATTATTACCAGGGTATTAAATGTTTGACTTTTTATGAATGAATTCTGCGAATCTCATGTTTGAATATACATACCTGAGTTCATTAAGAAGCTTGTTGAGTACACCTTGATTACCATGTTTCTTTGGAGTCAATTTCCAGACCATACTTTTCTTTTAATTTTAATTTTTAATAACAGCAGTAGAAATTCTCCTACAACGTTATTCAAATCGCTCGTCCATCTTTTTAGCATGTCTGCTCGTCTGGGAACAAAACTATACCGACAGGTACAGTAACAAGTATTGTGTGAGGTGAAAACTAGCAGATGAGCCAGTTCCACACAACTAGTCCAAGTCCAAATGGAAAATCTAGCAGGAAATCTAACCTCGTGTCTTTCAGGCATTAGTCAAAAGTATTTAAAAATAGAAACCCATAAAAACACTCGCGGTAGCTCAGTCGTAGGGCGTCTGACTACCATGCGAAAGACCTGGGTTCGATCCCCGGCGGGGGAGAACAGGGCTGTTTTCCACCTGTTGAAACTGCTCCGGCGCCCACCCAGCATCGTATAAAGTGGATACCTTCGGTCGCGATCAAGAAAGTGTTGGGCTCTAACTCCACACCCCCTTTACGCCTTCTTGACGTGGTGCAATGGACAGCACTTTTTTTAAACCCATAGAAAAAAGAGCCAATTTCTACGTAACACATCCTATGTTTGCCAAATTATAAGGTAAAATACAGTTCCACAGTGGGAGAGAATAGGCACCGTCGACGTCGCCAGTGTTACGTAATAGATCGCGTTGCAGTAACAGCAAAAGCGACAAATCAGATAAAACGAAGGCTGGCAGTTGGTAGAGCAGTGGCACGGTATGACACCAGACCCTGGTTCGAGTCCTGGCCGAGCCAGCATTTTTCGCTTGACTTTCTAAGTCCTTCGTGTACCAAGTCGTAAGGTCTTGTCTTCTTATGTTAAGTAAGTTTAGATTCCAATGGAATAAATACACAAAATAAGAGGAGGTGATCACAACGTATCTCTCAGTGTACCAGAGTAAACGACCAGATGGTGTGTGTGTGTGCGACAATCATGATGAGCCTATCGACGAAGGAAACCGCATGGAAGTACGTAATAAAGGAAGCAACATGGCCATCCTTGTGAAGGTTTTACTTCCCCTGACATCCGGACATTTATGTCGAACAATATACGTGGCCAGCTGTCGCAATCCCATTGCCAGGGATCAGCAGGAGACGGCTCACTTCGTTTTGCCAGGAACTTACCCTATCCATTCTGCCTTTCGAAATAGTTGCATTCACGCAAAGCAAGTGGTTTTTGGAGGATCGGACCACCGACCAAAATACGTTTGACATAATTATATACCTGCACTATGGGCGGCCGCCTTTACCTCCCAGTTACCTATTTATCAGAGGCTGGGTGAACCCCAGAGCCGCTCCATGCAAGGACATTGCTCGGAAAATCCCCATGTCAAATCGCCCTCCCAGGGAATTGTACTAGTGTCTCCCTCGTAGCAGTCAGTTTTGCCAATAACGAAACCTGAAAAAATTAGCAAAGATTCTTCGATTATCTCCCTTCCGAAGATCCACTATGGTAGTCAAAATTCTGAAACTTGCATCTGAAACTAGAGCTTTCAAGCGAATATTCGTGGGAGGCTGTTCCGTTGTTATCTAGATGTATATAATATTTTCGAGGTATCGTGAACCTCTTTTCTATCATATGTATCTAGATAATAACGAAAGCAAACCATACGAATGTTCACTTGGATGCTCTGAAACAAATTTTAAACTCTTGTCAGTTTTCACATTTTTTGGAGAATCAATGCGATTTACGAAAGAACAGAGAGTTTCGAAAGAAATCGTTGCTGACACAGGCCAACGATTCTGCGGCACCTAAAAAAGTGAAGTCAGAAATGTACCCACATCCTTCTAACACCCCACCCCCAGATTTTACATACCCTCATAACATTTTCAATAAAGGCCTAATTTATAGCCATTTTTCTTGCTAAATATGCTCTTACACTCCCCAAACTTCTGGCCGAAGTTAAATTGATTTCTTTTCAGTTTAGTTAAGTGTGTATTCCTGGGCGAGGTGCTGCAAGTGCTGATCTACCAACTTACCCCGTAAAAATTGTAATATATATATATATATATATATATATATATATATATATATATATATATATATGAATGAAATAAAGAACAAAAACAGCTATTTCACAAAGAAATAACAAATGAGAGGAACCGATAAAAAGGTACAGTTTGTGTGCAAATAAAATGACAGAAAAATAAAATTAATAATTACTAGTTGGTTCCTCCAGTGGTGCTGAATAGGGATTTATGCAGATGTTTCCATTTGGGGATATATTTAGAGCCAAGATGACTATAAATTGGGCTTTTGTGAAAATTGTCAGTGGGTGTTGAGGAAATTTTCGGTGGGTGTTTGGGTGTAGATAAATTATATACTGAAGGTAAAATTGAATGTGATTCCAATCATCAGTGGATCACATAGCTTTTATTCAGTAAATTTTCTTGTATTGTGCCTATTTATGGATTTAAAAACTTGGCGACTGTCTCGTCTCGTGTGTGGGACTGGAGCTCCCCTCAAAATAATTCCCTCGTGACCCTCCATTCTCATCATTGTAATTCGAATGACGCATTAAAGTGAGAATGCAGCGGTTAGTGCATTCACGGCTGCAGGTGGCTGCCCTTTCCCATCCAAGGTACTCTCATGCAGCCGAAGGCTTTCCGTGATGTTGTTAGTTTCTTCGGTTTCCTCCCAGCGGCTCACGCAAATTATGGATTCCCGGAATCGGCAGGCCTCCTCCTGCATTGAGCAGTACGTGACGGCCGATTGTGGATTTCCAAGCAGTGTTGCCATGCCCCGATCTCTAATGCCTCGATATTTAATTTTAATCTGGGATTCCCCCCCCCCTTTCCTGTGACCCATGATTTCAGCAAGGACATTATGTATTCTCTTTTTTAGTAGTAGTTAGCCTTGTTGCCCTCTTTTCATGCATTGGCATCCTCTTTTTGAATGCTGGTCTGGTCCAAAGAAGTTGTTCTAGTCCGTCTGCTTTAGTCGCGACCATCGACGGATTGAACGAGTCCATTAGCAAAATAGGGGTGAAACTGATAAGGGAAACAGTTTCTGTGAAAATCGTCTGCTGCGAAACAACAGTGAAGTTTCACGCATAGTAAGAGAGGAGTTAATAAGAGTTGTAAAGACCATCACAAACACAACAAGAGTGAGCGAACAACCAAACGCATACAAATGAAATCCAGATCTGAAACCTACGGAGTTGTTTTCAAGTGCATGCTTCTTCCTACCTCCCCTATCGTTTAGATTCGTCCTCTCGAGATAGTCTCGTCTTCCACGGTCGGACAATATGACTAGGCCCGGTCTTATATAATTTACATTTTTTTTTTTTTTACCTTTGTATGTAGCCAGATAAAGACAAATGTCGGAGAATTACAATATTATTAACGGTATACATGAATTTCGTGTAACATATTTTGCGAATTATTCGATGTACCATATTTGTGCCATATCGCTAGTTTCTAGATTTGTACACCAAAACTTTTGCGTTCATCTTCTAATGTTTTGAATTTTCTAGGATTTTAGAATGACATGAAAACTTACGATCCTGGGTATTTTCCGACATTATTGGAGACAGTGTTTCAGTGCAATGCCGCAGCCGAGAAAATTTGCAACAATGAAGGCCCTGGAGTGGTGGGCAAACCCACTGCAGTAGAATGGTTTCGACACTTCAAAGGCTGCGACACCAGCCTGGAGGACAAACCGCGGTCTGGACGGCCTTCGATCATCAATAACTAAGCTGTTCACCAAGAGCCCCGGCTACCAGCACTCCCACATTGTCAATGCTGAGGTCGGGGCTTCACATCCCACCATTGTTCGCCACCGGAGCAGACCGACGATCTCGAGAAATATCCTGTATGCAGATGGATCAGCAGGCACAAAAGGTGACACTTTGTGAACAACTGTTACAAAGTCCAAACTAGCTCTGGCACTGGGTTATAACTGCCGACCACAAAAAAATATATATATATATAAAAAGGAAAAATCGATTTCTGGTTCAAGAATTCGAATCATGTTTTGCTAATTCACTCACAGATTAGTCGAAAGCGGGCACTGTCGCAGCATAACAATGCCCCAGCACAACTTCCAGAGTGGTTCGGGCTAAGTTAGCGGATTAGGCAGGGATCGAGATTGTGCCACACTCAGTCTACATCCCCGACCTCGCGGCATGAGATTTCAACTTTTTTTTTTCTTTCTGGCCCACTTGCTGCCAGGGCTGTGATCCAATTCTGTGGAGGAGGTCGAGAACGGGGTTCGCGAGTTTTTCCCATCCAAACCTGTGAAGGGTTGTTGCTGCTTGTTTCTTTGTATGCTTCCCTTAATAAAGGTTTGGTTTGTAAGTGTCCGAATGTAGATGCTATTAAGGCAAATACATGTTCTTGATAACATTTTTTAACTCCTCGTGTCGACGCTACGAATCTCCGAAAACTGCATTTTACTCTGAATGTATGCAATTACAATAAGAAAAATATGTGTGGCCTATGACAGCCATCCTATTGGTTTGTGCGAAATTTCGAAACTTGTTCACTGAAGTATCGAACGAAACGAGAGTCTCCGGAGAGCAACAAGAGGGAAAACACGTGTCAGTATTTACGTAAAATTAGAAATAGTTCTCCAGATAAATGTGATCAGAATGTTCCCCATAAGCTTAAATGCCTTTATACTCGACAAACAACGATGCCGGCTCGGTGGTCGACTTCCGATGCCACCATCGTTCCTGGGTTCGATTCTTTGTGAGTGTTCCATCATCAATTTCATCCAATCATCACTCATCAGCATCGTCGCGATGAGCCAAAGTGGCGGAAATACAATGTAAAATATTAAATACAGCCAATGATGCAACATTACACAAGAGATGATACCGAAGAACGCCAAATTAACATTGACATCAAAAGGAGTGTTACGTAACACCAAGTCTGAGTTACTTACAAGATCACCACGCTTTTTTACAATGCAGGAAGAAAGATTTGGCGGCATGGATAAAACTTATACCTTCGTTTCCATTTTCTCGTGGAACTATGAAACCACAACAAAGCACGCTAAATCACACTGGATGCCTCTTCTTTTTTTCACTCCATCTCCTCTCTTGTCATTGGTCCTGCCTCTCATTTTATTCCCTCTCTTCTCCCATTCGAGATTTTTTTTCTTCAAGATTACTCTTGCTTGCGAAGGACCATTGTTCACCACCATGTTCTAAAATTGGACGAATAACGTTCATAAATTGGAAGTAAAAATATTTCTATGCTATTCTGTTCTCTCCCCCCTCACAAAAAATTGGCGATGCACATTAATGTAACGGATAAAACCGTCCGATACCTTGGCACGTTAGGTTCATTTTTGGATTCGATCTAGCTCTTTTCTACCGACTCGGTCTTGCAACACTGCTCCCGCACGTGACAACACTGTTTCCACGTAAGGTGCTGGTTTCCAGATAATCTTCTATAGGTGGCGCCAGAGGTCTATAATTTCCCCTCATGCAACCTCACTTGTTCCTTCCCCTGGTGCACTCGCCGCTGCATGTGAAGTGCATAAATTGGGGATGCAAACGAAAAATGCATTCGAGTGAGACCTGAAGGACAGTGGAATCAGGAAAAAGTATCTTTCGGCGGCACGAAATGTGGACTGGCAATTATGTAACGTGAGTTAGAAAAAGTTGACTGTCTGGTTTTTTTTCCTCTTTCTTTTGCAGACACGAAACAGAACAGTCACTTTCACGGGATCTTCGTGGTCTTCACGTGAAAAGGAAGTGGAGTGTTTTATGCATTTTGTTAAGAATACAGCCAAGAGTTAACCAGATCCACAGGCGAGATCTGGAGAAATGTTACACTAGACAGCCCTGAGTGGCGACATGCCTGTCATTAAAAATGGACTGGACATGCAAAGTGGTACTTACTTACCATTGCCGATGCCCGGAGTGGTCCGTTACGTAATTCATAATTTCAGAATGTCACTTCCACCTTTTTGTTAAGTGCAGTGTGTGGAATAGAATAAGAAATCGTATTTTCATGGAACTTTCTTCCGGGTAAAACAGGATCTAATCTTTGGGTTGACTTCTTTCATGGGCGCAGTTATAAGCCAGAAGTTTATCCGGTTACGGTTCCCGTCACCAAGTGGTATGTCGTCCAGTGTTGCCACAGCCTGAAACTATATTTCCCCCTTTCAAGGCAAGATTGTTCCTTTTTGGTCCAATTCTCTTCCTCATCTGAGAAAAATTTACTACCTATGGGATCACAAAACTTCAAGCAATATTATTATTATGTTCATAGAAACAAGTCAATTTTCGAAAATATTGGGTTTGAATGAATGAATGAAATAAAGGAAGGAATTGCGGGAAAAATAGCGTTATTGGTATCAAAAGTTACATTTTGCGAAAAATAGAAATACGAACATTTTCCAAGTTAGATAATGGAAAAAAGTATTGATTCTGTGGTTCGTTTTAGGAAGATAAAAATTAATTCGACGAAATAAAAATGTATTTCCCACTTCTAAGAGCTTGATCGAATGTGTGGAACAAGTATCTTTAATTCTCATGCAGTTTTCAAATTTTTCATAAAATTTCTCTTTTTCCTTTTAATCTAATATTTTGCCAGAGTTTCCCTACACCCGAGGGAAATGTCCCTTTATGTGGCCACATTAATGTCATCTACGAGCTGTCAAACGTGCATTAGATGCAAACATGGCGACTGTTCGCACTACGATTTCTTCGAAAGCGCCAGCAAAAAAATATCGAAAGTTACAACTCCCCCCCCCCCCGACCTCTAAATTAACATAAAGAGTAAATAGCAATTTTCCCTCCAGATGTCTACAATTATTCAATTGACATTACGAAACGTCCAGAATTAATATGTGGCACTTAACAGAAGAAAGGGGCTCCAGATTCCGTCCCCGAGTCACTGTCTTCAGACCGCCATAATGATTTTTCAATATTTAAAAATTTTCAGCTTTCATATTCACATTGTTTACAAAAAAAAGTTACTACAAAAGTTAACATAATTAGTCGAATGTAGTGAATTTGTACAAAATTGTATACTTACAGAAAATTAAAACATAAGTTTAGCAAAATGAAGAAAGAATATTAAGTTGACTTAAGATGAACATTTAGCTTAACAAGCAAGTATCACAAATAAATGTCACTCCCTTTAAGCGGCGGCGCATATTTCAATAAAGCATCTGAAACGTTTTGTGCTGCGGATTCATTTTTCTCCATATATATCTGCAGAATATTTTTCCCCTCAGATTGCACATTCAGCATCATCGTCCTCCTCGATGTTCTTGTCGTCAGTTGAGTCGTCACAGTTCTCCACTGAAACCTTCTCCCTTCTTGACGTAATATTTTGTAATTGCCCTAAGAACACTGTATAGCTTGCTGGCTGCTTTGTGTCCCAACTCCTTATTCCGCACTGCATCAATAGCCCTCCTCATTGCATCCTTATCCCATTGTTTCCACCGCCATCTAAAACTAAAACAAAACGTATGAGAGTATGAAATTAAGAACAACTCTGAATCTAAAATGGCTGCTTCTACCTTCTCAACAAGTTAATCTGATAGCACATAACTCGCACACCATTCAAGCGACATAGTATCCAAGCAAACATGCAAAGAATATTAAAACAGCTCTTGCACTAGGCTTAGATTCCTTGCTGTTAGGGACTACTGATAATGACATTGGACGAACTTATCTTACGAAGATAATGAAAATTCTTAGTAAAACCAGGACAGAAGCTTCCTGGATCACGGTTAGCCTTCCTCTACACCAGTGTTTCCCAACCGGCGCGGCCCGAGAGGTTCTCCTGAAGTTTGCGACTTGCAGCCCGAGCTGTCAACCACCTGGAAAGATGGCCTTTCTTTCGGAGTTCGCAAGCGATAAAGATGATTTTTTCTCGCCAGTGCTGGTGAGAAACAAAGCCGCTGAGAGGGTACCGTCACCCGAGCATCCTCCAAATTTGAATTACAATCGTGGGGCTGTTCTCGAGTTAGGGCCGAAAGGGTGAAGTGACTTGCAGCCCGAGCTGGCAACCACCTGGAAAGATTACCTTTTTTTCGGTCATCACGGTCAATTTTCATTAACAAGTATATTGAAGTGGGAGTATTCTTTCGGAGTCCGAAATGGATTATGCCAATGAAAATCAGCACTTACCACATTAATTTAATAAAATTTATCACAGGAAACTAAAATATTCCAATTAATTTAAATCAAATTTTATATTTGACAACACGTCTTAACATAATCGAACTAATGCTCTATGATTATACAAATCGAACTAATGCTCTATGATTATACAATTTATTTATTAATATTAAATTTCAAAGGCGCGTATTAATTAATGTATAAAGTGTAAAAAATTAGAAGCTATGTAAGAGGAAAATTGTTTGAATCGGGGTATCGACTTTTACAAAACAAATTTACCGGGCCGCGGGCTCAATGCTCTACACACAAACGTGGTGGCGCCGATGGCGCTCCTAGCGGCAAGACCAGTAAACTGAAGGGACGAAATTCGGGGCCCCTTTCTTACTGCTAGACGTAGACGGGCAAGAATAATCAACTGCCAAACGAAAACCTCACTAATGAATAAGTAGAAATAAGGAAATCAAAGGAAGCGGATTTCTGATAAGAAATAGGACGCGATGGCATGGTTTGGGTCGGGAGGAAGGAAACAGTGGCGTGGGTGACAGAAAGGATTCAGTGAAACACGGGAGGGAAAACGATAACCGGCCGGTAAAAAGGAGAAGAACGTTTTTGCGGGATATTATGTTATGAAGAATGCATATGGAAATGTAAAAGTGGAATAGAGTGAATAGTGAATGGAGAAAAGTAGGGAATAAAAAGAAAGTGTGTATAATGTACAACCATTTTCAAAGATTATATGAGCCCAAATTGCCCATAGCTAATTCATTCACTTCCCTTTTGCGAGTTTACGTAAGATGGTTTTGTACTGTGGTGTTAAGGAAGAGTACTCTGTTCTTTCCTGACGTTTTGTTTTAATTTATGCAACCCATATTACACAGACCAAATGAATAAATCAAGAGGTCCCGGGTTCGATAGCCGGTGGAGGCACATAGTGGTTTGATCCCACTTTAAACTGTAGGTCCAGTCCCGATTAGCCTTAATGTACACAAATAGGACTTAAAACACCAAATCAAGCAAGCAAGCAAGTAATTTCAGGACACGTATGGTCGAACTTGACACACATAGTATTTATTTCATTATAAGGTGATCCCAGATACAACCATAAGACCCACTGTTTGGTCTGTTTTCTCCTTTTACATTGAGTTTGAGTTGAAATTAAAAGTAGAATTTTAGGAACACTAATTTGAAATATTATTAACCTAATAAGAGTAATTTTAATGGAAATTCGGAGAGCAAGGGAAGAGGAATATTTTAAGAAATATTTTCTGACCAGGCTGTTTTAGGAAAGGTGGGGTAGTTAATTTTCTTTTGTCACTTAATTGTATTTTCTTTATCAAATTCCTTTTTTGGTTGCTCCTTTTTAATTTTTTCTATTGCATTATTTCCAAGCGTCTTTTGTAGGAGCTGTCCGTGAGGCTGAAACACGTCCGCTCTAAAATAGACGACCTGCTGTTATTATTTCAAGGGGGAAAACCGCAATATACAGTGCCTTCATTTGGTTTTTGTGCCGCTCGAATACGTGCCCGTGTAGTTGCTGGAAGCACACTTCTTGCCGGCGAAATCTGATAGAATTACACTTAGAATTGAATTAATAGAATTACACTTAGAATTAAATTATAGAACAACACTGAAATATTTCATTCTTTCTGCCATTATTGTCTCATTCAATTGTCCAGCGTGTTTTTTTTTTAAAAAAAGTAATGTACTTTGTTTAATTACCATATATATATATAATAATGGATATCTTGGAAAGAGCTAAAACATTTTCCTGCCGTTGTAGTTGATTTATTTCTTACTCTGTGTATGCATATATTATTCCAAAAATATTGTTTGGTATACATCTCAGTTGTGGTAAATATGTTGGAACTTTGCACATGTCACTGGGGAAATGAAGCGTATTATAATTATGTGCATTTAAAAGACAATTGTATTCGCAGAAAGATTACTGTCTTAGTAAAAAAAAATCTGAATTTCTTGCCTGGACACATCAAGATGACAAAACTCGCCTGTTAATTTATCTGATCATTAGCTTATAGATGACTACTGGTTCTTTTTTCTCTTTCAAATTAAAATACGTTCTAGATCTCCCTTTTGTTCACCACCGATAAGGAACAATACAAGCGTGGGAGAGCACGAGAGATCGTAGCCAGCAGCGTGACCATGTTTCCCGTCGTAAAAACCGCTCTAAAACATTTATGACGGCAGCCAAGTGATCAGCCAATGATGTACCTGCATGGTGCGCCCAGCTACCGATACACACACACACACATATCGAGTAGGCAATGTCAAGGAACTAGACCCACCCACCCACCTTCGCAAGTCCGTCCGGCTGGGTGGCAATTGTGAATTTCATTGCTCGCAGTAATAAGTGGATTGTGTGAGACCGGTAGTGCTCCAGACAGTGATTCCTACGGAGTGATTGCGTTGAACTTACCGTTACGTGCGGAAATGGCCTTGGGAGAAGGAGCCAGCCACTGGAAATATCTTCGCCGCCTCGTGTGGCTCGACCGTCTTCCACGTTCCGTGGAGTTTCGACACACCACACCATTGAATAAATTAAACGCGAGCGGCAGTAAAAGCCATTCTAAAGCCGTCCGTACACGACTCACTTGTCACTGATATAGAACGTTCAAGACCCAACTAAATTCGACAATTGAGAGACGTTGAACAGCGTTTTTATTCGAAGTCTTGAAAGGTTGAACTCGTGCACGATCAAATAAAAATTTGACAACAATTTCACATTTTACCGAAAGATGGCACGGCAAGAAAAATAAATAAATTGGTCGTAACAAAAAAGGAAAGTTTCCTTTTCAAAGAAAGTGGGTGTATTTTCTTGGTATTCTGAGACACCAGAAGGAAAATTGTGTGATCGTAACGACGCAAACGACAACAGCCTGGCCAGATCGGCTTTTTCATATTGGGTGACGCATGGTCAGCGCAAAGTCCAACAACAAGAAATATTTTACGGTTGGTTGTCGAATCTAATTTATTATCATGTCACTGCTTTAGAAATTAACAATATTCTTTGTTGTATAATCGCTATTAAATAAATACCTGCAAAAATGCCTCACCGCTTCTCCTTTTCTTTCTCACAGCCACGTGTTTGCACTTTCATCGTGACTTTCTCTTCGCCACAGAATAGAAGTAAATAGCTATCTGTGCCTCCATGCTTTTCTTCGATAGTCAATTTGAGTACCACGTGCTGTGATTGATAGACAATCTTAAAAGGTTTTGTTTGGAACCGCTTCTAAATAAGAATTCTCGGGCGTTTACCTGAAACCCAAATAGACAATTCCTTTAATCGTGGGATTCAACGTGTTGTTCGAGGTTCATTTGACCCTGTACACAGTCGAAAGGGTATTTGTAATTCCCATTAATAAGCGAACTACGTCGTATTTGCTGTTGTATTAAATATTGCTACGTTGCAATCATGTTAATTCATTAACAATCTTCACCTGCCTTGTTAATTAATGTATACCACGGGCAGAATTGGAGAATAAGATGATGCAAGGTAAGGCGTTAATTTCAAGGGTAATTGTAGCAATACTTTGTTAGTTGTTACTTTGCGTTACTTAGAACTACCAGACGGCCTGGTTTTCCCGAACAGTCCTACATTTTGGACATGCACATAATGAAGAAACACAAAAATCAGTAAATTTCGAGTTTATATAGTCCTATATACGTGTATGTATATATAGGGAATATGGTTCCTCGAAGAACTATGTTTGAATCGAGGATTCTGCAGGGTTTAGGGAAAGGGGGGGGATTTTCGTCCAGATCCAAACCTCGGGAAATCTGATTTTCAGGTTCCCTAAAAGTCGAGAAATTTCGTATGATCATGTACTGCAAAGAGCGTAATTACCGGAAGTTTACTCTACACTGTCGGACAGCATCGAAAATTTCTTTGAAATGAGAAGTTTCGCGAAGACAATCACAATCAGGGAGAGATAGCTTGTAGAATTATAGAGCTTCCTGATGTCTGTGAATCTTGAGAAAACTTCCAGATTTTGGAAATGGTGAGCATTTCCTGTTTCATTTGTTTTTATTTACCGTTCTGACCCCGTCCCGACCAAAAGCGTTCCGTCCCCAAAACCCGTACTTGAAACTCACATGCAGTGGCGCAACCACAAGGGGGGCAGGAACCGCGCTGCTGGGGGCCTAAAGCCCCCCAAAACTGAGCTCAGCCCCCCTTGTAGCCCCCCAGATTTTTATAGTACGGTAGACGCCTTTTGACCGAAAATAAGAAAAACTAGAAGTTTTCAAACATAATATTTTCCATTGGCGCAAGGTTATTAAAATCACAAGGTTAGTTTATTACGATGTGTTCTAAAATCGTTAGTTGGGGAGCTGCAGATCTGTCTGGATCAACAAGGGCCACTGGTCATTTGATACTTTAATTGGCCAACCATATGTCACCATACTTTCTACGAAAGAAGGCATGATACTTACTCTGCTGTCTGAATGGTAGATGGATATATTCAGTGGCTATGAGATTGTTTCTTTGGTTGTTGGAGGTTCAAGTGGTGTCGAAGAATATATGCATACACAGCTAATCGAGTACAATTATTAGCCTCTGTAAACCGTATCACTAATTTTAGGAATAGGTCTAACAAGTGTGAAAAATGAGTTTTTATAAGTGGGAGGACGTTCAACATCTAAAGAGCAGACAAGTTTATTTTCTGTTTGTTAGTTCCTTATTCCAGTACAGAGTGTAGATGATGTCTCATCCGTTTCATCGTTATGTCTGTCATTATATCTGCAAATATCAGAGCGAAAGAGAAATACGACGTTAAGGAATCAAGGAGTACACAAACTACCTAATTCTTAAATGTTAAGAATTAGAAAGATCAAAATTGGGCCTCCCGTCTTCGTGGTCCAGTGGTAACCGTAATACTACTGCTTTGAATCATGGGGTCCAAGGTACGATCCCAAGTGAAGCATATTTGTTAAGTGACTCGGATAAGCTCTAGGTTTAGTCTCGATTAGCATCTGTGCATATAGTGGACTTTAATACAAATCCGATTAACTAAACACTGCAATGCGGTACAAGAAAACAGCATGCTTGGACAATGTTATTGCTCGTCGGGCTAGAACTACATGTTAATTATCATTTGTGAGGTTACAAAATAATTTCTGCAGTGCCCTCATAGTGGCCAATTTCGATTCCGTGCGGGAATATTTCTTTGATGCACATATAAAACTATTTATCCAATATTGATCAGCCTTTATGCATAATATATTCTTAAATAAAATTATAGTCTTCAGCAGTTATTTTCACTAATCATGTCGAAATGCCCGGTGCGAGAATTTCAACTGTATTCTTTGTTTTATGTCAATGTATTTGTCTAGGGGAGGTGAATTTGTAGTGAAATTATCTTTGTTCTTTGAGTGTGGCACGTCTATCCTTCAAAAATATTACTGCAAATGAACGTATTTCTCTCATCCTCCCCATTTCTAGCCTTCTTGTATGGCCTTCTGCGAGACTTGAAAGTAGTTTCTAATTATCTGCACATGAATTTCGAATAGATAATACTGCTCATCAGGGCCTTATTAACGAAGCGAAGACATTTGCAGATGAAAATAATATTTCAAGCACCGTAGTAAAATAACGAAACTGAAAGCTTCCAAAATGGTGTGAGCATTACGCGACGTGAAAGCAAAAGAGCAACGCGTGAAGAACATATTCAAGTTAGAATCTATTTTCCAGTCCTTGATCGCCTAATTTCTGGACTACAGGAAAGGCTTACCTGAAACAGTGCTGTGTTAATTGGAATTAGCTGTTTAAATTCAGAATGTGCTGATTTTCTAAACTTCGAAAAACTACAATCTGTCGCCGCTTACTGCTGTTGTGATTTGGACAGTTTCGAGAGTCCCAGTTAAAACTGACGCCAAAAATTAATTATCTATCTTTTCTGCCCATTGGGAAAAAGCTTGCAAAAGCTGCATATAATTTTGCAGCTGCTCTTTATGAGCAGACGTTCTTACTGTGGTTCATTTTCTTACTTCAGCAAAAGAGCATTCACACCCTTTACTTTGAAATACCTACATGCAGTATTAATACACATATCCAGAGTTGAGAGTGAGTGTCATTTTTAACAGAAGAGAATTGCCCCCTTCGATTTCAAATTTTATGGAAATAATAGTACATTTCGTAAAATTTTGTTGCTCGCTTCGCTCGCAGAGCATGGTTTTTCTCAGTTTCCTCAAGTTCAGAGCCGTAGCTAGGTGGCGGCGCGAGTTGGCCATGGGTGCCGAATGATCTAAATGAAAAAAAGTTGTGAAAGAGAGAATGCCTTGTCGCCCCGTGATATTATTTGCGCCCTATTAGGGGCAAACATTGACGGCCAAGGGCACCTACAGAGGGTGCACAGAGGAGCAATTGCCCCCTTCGATTTCAAATATTATGCATATTAAAATACATTTCGCAAAATTTTCTTGCTCGCTTCGCTCGCATGCCCTTATCTCGATGTCGTCGGGTTCAGAGCCGTAGCTAGGTGGCGGCGGGAGTCGGCCATGGATGCCGAGCGATCCAAATGAAAAAAAGTTGAAAAAGAGAGAATGCTATGGCATCCAGTGAAATTACTTGTTCCCTATTAAATCAATTTTGTTTTCAATTGCAAAAATTGGATATAAAATTTTCTTGCTTCTCTCACAATTGTTTTCTGTGATGTAATGTATTTTAATAATACTATGTATTGAATAAACTTTGAATACGTACACAATTAATGTTAGCATGTTGCATATGTTTTCTTATTTTATGTCATCCATGTTGCATTATGTGTAAAACATGTTGTAAATGAAAGTTATAGCTACATGTTATGTGTACAAAAAGAATTCCCTTCGGAATGCATTTATCATTCATTTTCTGCCATAGCTAATGTGAAATTGACGGTGTTGAAAAAATATTTCAAAATATTTCTACCCCCTCTTTGCGTAATTTACGAGGACAATAACGTTTTTGATACTACTACCACTACCACTGGTAATAATATTATTATTATTATTGGTACGTTTAGCATGGTAATTGCCCAGACAAAAATTCGTGGTTGCGCCTCTGCTCACATGGTACTATTAATAATTGTAAGTTCCGAATTATATACTCAAGTCTTCATTTCAAAATTAACTTTTCAACTGAAAACACACTATTTTCACATTATTTGTAATATGTCCTTGTAATAGCGGCTTCTCCCGCCATTATGTACAATACACGCAACGCCATTTGTTGAGGACTAGCTCCAGAGGTTAATAGTTTAATAACCTTTTTCTTCCCCTAGAGGTTGAATTTTGGAAAATCCCTTCTTAGTGGCTGCTTACGTCTTAATACGTATGAAGAGCCCCCAAACTTTCAGGTTTCTAGGTCTGCGCTTTGATGAGCCAGTGAGCGAGGACGAACTACGCGTATTGTATTTTGTAAAGTGTGTCTAGAAGAATTACTTCAAGTAACAAATTTATATTTCTGAAACTAATAATGATAGACTAACGGGATTTTGATTTTCTGGTGAGACAACTCCTTTGGTGTCGGAACTCTTGCCAAATGTTTAGCAGCACCTTGTATGCCCGCACAAATTTGAGAGACAGTGACACACTAATCGGAGATCGAAACCAAAAACAGCACTGAACTATCCGTCGCACTTCGAAAGCCGCCATTTTAGTCCATACGTTTAGTCACGTCTCGTACCCTCACCACACGTGGCAATTATTTTGTTTTGTGGGTAATGGTAAAACTTGGAAATTCTGTCATAAAAAAAGACAATCATTATTTTAGCATTATTGGTTTAGGAGATACTTTTTAATTGTTATTGGTAGTAACTTTACCGAACACACTGTGTATTATGATTTGCTGTAAATGCGATTGTGTCATACATTTCGACTTAATGTCCTTCATTTTGGGACAGTGTGGCCTGCTTTTCGCTCTTAGGGATCTGCTAGCCCTAGAAGCTTGTGTTACTTCAGTAAATTCAGAACTATACACAGAGCATGTTTTAAACTTGTACATGTAAAATTAGAATGGGTAAACATGCACTACAGAGAACAGATGTCATACCTATGTACACAGTTCAATATATTTGTTGTATACTGCAAAGTAAAGGTAATACATTAATTCTTTTTAATACCATATATAACTCGGCCCCGGGCGTTCATTCCAATTACAAACATGTATGTACTAGTGTCCGAAATGACTGTTGTTCCACTTACAACATTGTCTTTTATAATTGAAGGTCTCGGGGGTAAGTGACATATTGGTCATTATTGAGTGTATTAAGCAGAAAGGTTAGGTAAATTGTTTTTGTGTTGTGTTTACCAATTTCAGAAGCGTTCAATGAGTCCAATGCAACTTGCATTACATGGCGAAGCACTCTCTATGTATATATCTTCCTGACAAGTTTCCCCTCTTTTCGTGTTTGTTTTGGGACAAGTCGCATGCCAAGTATCTGGTTTGCTAATGAATGTACTTCATCAATGCTTTTTGCAAGTTTTATGCAAATACATGTGAAAACTGAAGGATGGCTCTTTTTATCTTGTAACTCAATAATGACCAAAACGTCACCATGTTTTACTCCAGACCCCTTCAATTATTCAAAATTTGTACACATTTTTTAGACACTCTGTATAATTCTTACCACTCAAAGCCACTATCCAGATTATTTTATTTTCAAACGTTGCCACATACGACCGTGATAGGTAGGACCTTGCTTGTAACGGAAGAAACTCTTCCAGAAATCACGTGACTTGCAACCCACGAGAACCTCTCCATAACGCCGTGTATGTTTGTAGTCGATACCACACAAAGACATTGCGGCTAAGGAAAAAGAAACATTGTAAAAGAGAATTACCTCCGGTTGTAATTTCTTAATTGGGTTTCCCCCGGTTGTATGTTGATTGCCGTAACATATAGGCTATCACAGGATAATAATAAGCTTTCTAAACTGCTTTATCTGATACTAGCGCTTTTATTTAAAATGTGAAACTTAACAATTACAGTAATTTTCACTCACAATTTCAAGTAACCAATAAAGTCTCCAACCCAAGGGACAAAAGGTTTTTTGTTTTTTTTAACTTGCCTTTGAAGGATGGACCCACACGTCGCGTGTTACAAACCCGGATGCGAACGCTCCACAAACGTTACGTAAAAACTGAGCCATTTTTATAGCACCTTTCCGCTTTGCATCCCCCACTCTTTTTCATTTTGATTCATTTTCAAAGGGAAATATACAGGGTGGCCCACAAAAGATAACCGAAAATGTTCTGTTTTGGTTACCTTTTTTGGTTCACCCTTTAGTAGTGCATTCTCCCTCATATTGGAATCTGCTTTAGCATTTTTTCCTAGAGCATTGAAGTGAATCTTCGTGCGGTTAGCTTCCGCTGTATTCTAGATCTCTGTGATAGTTTCGTGATACCGTAAACCTATTTTCTATCACTCATTTATTGTTGTATGCCATGAATCTGATGTAAATTCAAGGCTTCTGAGTTAATATAGCAGTTTGAGACTTTAAGTGTCTGATCTGCATTTCAGATCCATGCCAAGAAAAAGAGAAATTTGTTGAATGAATAAAGTACATTTGGTTAATATTTTTTTGTAACTCTGTGCAAATTCGCACTTTTACTAGCGTTTTGTTCTGGTGGACAATCTATTTGAACAAATAAGATACTCAAACTTAGAGCAACAGAACACTCCTTTTGGCCCGAACAAGAAATTATAGCATCGTACAGGCATGCGTAAAAGTGCGTTGGTACTGTCTGGCTGCCTTAGCCGAGACCATGAAAGTGCACATGCGGCAACTGGTCGCGTTCAGTGGCTAAATAGGGGTGACGGAGCTTTGGACAGGAAGCGGGTTCCTTGAAAATCGTCTGCTGTAGAAACAGCAATGAAGTTTCAACGTAGTAACATCGCCGCCAAAATACATAGAGAGATGTTTACGAATTATGTAAGGGTTAGGTAAGTCAGTCATATACTATATCAGCAAACAGAACATATCAGGAAAGTATTCATATCGTCACATTAGTAGATAAACTTGTTTGTAAAGCGGTAGCTTTATTTTAGATCATTCAATTAAATTGATCTTCTTAGTAAATATTATAATTAGCACAAATGTACACAACATTAATCAGGATAGTATTTAATAATAATAATATTGTTGTATATAGTATTATAAGTATAAATGTAGTAACTGAATGGCTTGTGACATTTTCTAGCAAAACGAGGGTGTTTTGTAGAATGTGCAACAGGGGCCAAAACGTCCCAATTTTCCTCATTCCACTTCGAAACAGTTTGTTGCCAATTGTAAGAGCCATCACAAACACCACACACAAGCGAAATACCACAGGGTAGTTCGGTGAGTGCTTCTCGCTGCTTCCCCTCTCGCGTTTGGAATCATCCTTTCCAGGTAGTTTCGTCTTCCTTGGCCGGATTGTATGTATACCATTGAACTGTATGAGTGACAATTTTACAACTGAAATACCGTAATGTTAAAGTTCGCAAGTTTGCAAACAATGTTAGGATTTAATGTTCGAACGAAATCGTGTTTCCATACATAGAGAATTAAAACTGTATTCGTGCATAATCAGAAATCGCCTTCCTCTACTGCGAAGTGGTTAGTTAACATGTTGTGTTACGTTGTTGGGGGAGGGGGAGATGTGTAAAGGAGTTCGCTTAATCATTATGTCACAATTCTCTCAATGTTATACCCTCTCCCAGCTAACTGTGAAGCAAGGCCGCGCAGAGAAGCGAAGGAAATCGAGTGAGCAGAGCAAAGCAGTAGACGCTGATGGGAAGGCTGGTAACTGCAGTCGCTTTCACCCCCTCCACGCAATCCCGTTCCTCTCACGTGTTCATTGGTGGAGCCGTCTCGCGTCATTACTTGCGCAGAGACTTGTTTTCGTTTGCCTGCTCCACAGTTATCTGGGACGGAGTATTGTGACAATAGTTCTACATTGGCATGCATTGTTAATTGGACCTTATCCGTTGATTGGTGCTTTTGCTTAAAACTAACCTTATTTTAACACTATGTTTCGAAAGAGCACCTCTTGTGTCGTCTTGAGGTGAACAGATTTCTCTTTGGTGGGGTCGCGTACAACAGACCTGTGATTTCATTACAAATTCGGTGCGCTAGACCACCTAGTCCATGTCTCCACATATGAAGAAGCACTAACAGTGGTCTAATACACTACAGAACCGAACAACACTCACAGTTGAAACCATCATAGAGTTACTCACCCTATGTATCAAGACTACATACTTCCAAGTAGACAAAAGGGTGTAGCAATGGGTTCATCACTATCACTTATTAACATATACATGTAGCAGACAGACAGCCCTCATCTAAAACACCAGAAGGACGAAAACATGGGTGAGGTATGTAGATGATGCATTCGAAAAGAGCAAATGTTATTTCGTTCAACCCAGTTTCCGTGGCAGAGGATTGCCCTAGCTCACTATGAAGCCAAAGACTAGGTTCGAGGTCCTGGATTAGCATGAACGTTTCTTAGGCCGAGTTTTAGGGATCGGTAGCAAAACCCAATCTCCATCCGCAAAGGCACACCCGTGCATTGGGAGAGAATTTGCTTTCGATAAGGATCACAAAGTCAGATATGTGAATTGTGGTTAAAATATAACCTGGCGAAACTTCACCTGAGAGTTGTTATAATTGAAATTGTATGTACGCAGTGGCGTGCCCAGGATTTTCGAAAAGGAGAGGGGACATACTTTTTGTAGTAGTGAGCCCTAGGGTGAGGTATGGTCCCACCAATTCCCCCCTTGGGTACGCCAGTGACCAACGAGCTATATATTTCTATATACAGCTCTTTGGTTCTGACCATGTTAGGCGTATCTGGCCTATTTTCATATAGACGTCGTGATTAAGTAGATAGAAAAACAAGGTACAAATAACAAAACACAAATGGACATAATTTCTTACATTCTGAGGTGTATGTCGTATATATTGTGCTAAGACAAAATTAGACTGTTTTCACATTAAGAACGCGTGCGGTGTCGTAATAAAGGAAAAGCGAGAATCAGGCTGAATGGCAGGAGTTTATACTCCTCCGTGTCCTTTATTCTCCTCCAAACTTCCTGAGGTGAAAACTTGGAGAGAAAGGGGAAGCCTGACAAGTCTTGTCAGGCAGACAATGGCCATGGAAGTGACTCGGCGGTTTCCAGCGCACCTTGCGGCACATGGAAGAGGCTTCGAAGCGGTGACACCAGCCGCTGTTATCTTCGGATGTCTATTATGTTCCCAGACCGGAAATACCGAAGGAGGCTTCGTCAGTTGCATACCTCTGCAAGGTCCCTTTCGCGCAGGCGATCTGATTATATTTTGCGGTTTGCGTCTGGGAGTTAGTTGTACTCGGATCTGGCAAGCACGATCGTGTATCTAAAGGGGGAGAGTCAAATGTTGCTTAAGGGGATGAGGTGCAGTTTCGCCTAAGATGCACATTTATTTAAATTCTATCAAAACGGAACAGGTGGTGGATTTCGCCTCACGTTGCGGTTCGGTTTTGTTCACCCAAAATCAGGCTAGCGCATCTCGTCAAAATTTAATGGGCAAATAATCCTGGTAGAGATTAAATGTAAGCAGACAGATTCCAAAACCAGTACACCATGCTTTGCAATAACACGGTATCATCATTATTGGCGAAACATTTTCATTCCCTGATTTTTCCATGCATTTTTTTAATAACTTTCTAGAACAGTTTTTAATTGTTTAACCGTTTAACATGTTACATGTTCAACTTTGCTTGTAAATCAAACGAATCAAGTTTATTTGACATGTTGAGAATAAATGACAAAGTAAATTACATAAATAGAGATGTTTACACTGTTTCCTTCATCCACTGTAGAAAGTTGACTGGAGAAATAACAGTCTTGAGACCGTCAGTTTCCTCTGTCATCCAACTACCCTAAGAACTGACGACGACCGTTTTTAAAGTAACCGTAAATAATGTAATTTCAATGAGTTTTAAAAATATATGTATTTACGGTGAATACAACTGAAATTTATAATCATTATCTATTTGTAGGACTAAAATATTCAAATTTTAATTTGATGGGTTTTCCTTACATATCTATCTAAATTCTGTACTATAAGCATGTAGATATATATATATATACGTGGGTGACACTAAAAGTTTTTAGATGCGGAAACACTGATTGCAGCAATACATTGTCTCTAGGATATGTTGAAGTTAGTAGTCTGTGAAGTGTGATAATGCTGCAGAATTTATAGTTGTTATAATTGTTGTGTGCCAGAAATTAGTCAATTATTGTCGTGTGTGTACAGTAAAATGGATTTAACACGGGAGCACTTCAGAGCAATGATTTTTTACGATTTTCGAATAGGTTTAACGCAGCAGCAATGTTATGAAAGGCTCCGAAATGCATTTCAGGAGGAAGCTCCATGCCGTGCGACTGTGTTTAATTGTTTTTTTAGAATTTCGACGTGGACGTCAGAAAGTCAGTGATGAATTACGTGATGGTCGTCCTGTGACAGCAACTTCTCAAGAAAACGTCGACAGAGTGCGTCGCATGATAAAGGAGGATAACCGGGTGACATATGCAGTTATTAGTGCAACACTGGGTATTGGTATGAGTCAGGTTCAAACGATCCTGCATGACCGCCTTGGTGTCAGGAAGCTCTGTGCCAGATGGATCCCACACCATCTTACTCAGGAGCAAAAGCAGGCACGGGTCACATGGTGCATGAAAATGCTGGACAAATTTAACCAAGGACAATCAAATGCAGTGTATGACATCGTAACAGGTGACGAAACTTGGGTGTACTGTTACGAACCCGAGAGCAAACGACAGTCGACGCAGTGGATCTTCCCGGATGAAGACCCACCAACAAAAGTCAGGAAGGGACGAAGTGTTGGCAAACAAATGGTTGCCACAAATAGTGTAGAAAAATCAAAAATATGTAGTGCGTACAGCCTATGGCTCGCACAAAAAGAAAATAAATCTATCTATCACTTTCTTCAGTCGGACGGGCCATATTGCAACAGTGCCGCTACAGGGACGTCGGACCGTTAATGCTGAATGGTACACTACGGTTTGTTTACCGGAGATCGTACGGAAAGTTCGTGAAAAACGCCCACGAAGTCGCATTATTGTGCATCAAGACAATGCGCGCAGCCATACAGCAGTACGAACAATTGAATTCTTCAAAGCCTCCAACATCGAAGAAATGACTCATCCTCCTTACAGTCCCGACCTCGCCCCTTCTGATTTCTTCCTGTTCCCTAAAATCAAGGATACATTACGAGGTTCTTCATTTCCTACTCCCGAGGAGGCAGTCACCGCCTTCGTTCAGTGCATCCAAGAGGTGCCTGCAGATGTGTGGTCCCAGTGCTTTCACACTTGGTTTGAGCGGATGAACAAGTGTATCAACTGTTATGGAGAATACTTTGAAAAATTATAGCATTCATACTTTTGGTCTCCAGTGTTTTACTTGCGCGTGTCTAAAAACTTTTAGTGTGACCCATCGTATTTTTAAAGTGCGCATCAATGTTTAATATTCCAGTTGTTCACCGATACCATGCTTACTTTTTATTCTAGCCTTAGAAGAAATAAGTTTACACAAGTGTGCCTCCTTTGATATTTTTTTTTGTAAGTAAACAGACAGGCTCTTAAATTTTACGGTAGTAACTGCCAACAGTGTGAGCTGAAAAGTGAAATGTGTTTTCAGTTCTCAATCCTGGAAACAAGGGGGGGGGAGCCTATGATGTCGAAATTTTCGTATATTTCTATGATCTTTTCACTCCTAGCGTGATTTTCCCGACTTTTCCAGGGTTTTCAGGCCAGTGTTAATCCTGCAATAATAATAACACCATTGCTGATTTATTTACTCCCCCCCAAACAAGCAATGATAAATCCTAGCGTGTACACTGTACAGTCTATGTACTTCTCACACCGTCACCGTGGTATCGACGCTGCTCGCGAAACATGTGCAATACCTATCTCAATCAGTTTCCCACGCACTGCACAGATAACAGACACGCCACAGTCCCCTTTGGAGCTGCTAATTTCCTACCGTAAGCGGGAGTTCCACTAGCATTATCACTTCAGATAACGCCGTGAAGCTTCCCTTCCCTTCCGGGCCTATATTTTATCTTCTCTACTTGGAATTTTGAAATAGTGTCTCGTTCGAGTCCTGGAAAAAGAAACTTTTGAGTTCTTGTTTTTAAGTTCACTTTATGCACCTATGTGCTAATCAGGACTGGATCTACAGTTTAAAGTAGGATCCGCCCACTACGCTATTAAGAATGCCTCAAAGAAACTTTTCAAATGCGTTATTCTCTACGAAACAAAATAACTCACTTTGAAAAAAAAAATGCCAATAAAAATGGAAAAAATTATAATTTCACTGTTTTCGTTATTCCTTTTTCTCTTTAACACCATTCCCAAGAATTAGCCGGCCTCCGTGGCGAAGTGGTTACAACAGCGCGCTACGACGCCAGGGGTTCTGGGTTCGAACCACGACCTGGGCGAGGGTGTTCTTTGTGAATGCCCCTTCATCAATTTCATCACTCATCCTCATCGTCGCGATCAGCCAAAAGTGGCAGAAAAGCGACGCTAAATAACAAAAATCGATCCATCGTCCCCAAAAATTATTTATTGAAATGTATGCCAAAGCTTCTGCGACACCTTGCCGAGAAAAAGCTGTAGATTGCGAAATTTGGCGAATTTCTTTGAATTTTCGAGCTGAAATAATTGTGTCTTCCTGCCCTAGCAGTTCCGACATCTTCGGGTGGAGGAAACAGGTGAGTTCCTCTCAGCAGGGCCACAGAGAGTCAACAGGAAACGCATTTCCTTACCTGGCCAGGGTCTAAATTGATTTCAATTGAAGTTATGTAAACGGTTTTGCGATGAATCATTTGTTGCGGTTCCCATCTGGTTTGGCGCCACGTTTCTTTGTGTGCAGAAGATCTGGCAAGGTTGCCCGCCACCTTATGTCATCCGAACAGCGTGCACGTTGACTGTTGGATTCAAATTCCAGTTTGTTGATAACGGAAATTCGAGGAACGGATCAATATCTGAAACATAACGATGTACTTTTAAATTAGATCTCAAATGTACCGATAGACTATGAAATTACTTCTCAAAGATACTAATGAACTACGTAATAAATTACATCTCAAAGGTATTGATAGACTATTCTATTACGTTTAGAAGGTACTGATAGACTACTAAATTACATTTCAAATGCACCGATAGATTTTAAATTACATTTCAAAGGTACCGATGCACTACTAAATACATCTCAAAGGTGCTGATAAGACTATTAAACTACATTTCAAGGTAGTGATCTTAAAGGCACATTTCAAAGGTACTGATAGACTAATTAATTAATTCTCAAAGGTACTGATAGACTATTAAATTAATTCT
The DNA here is from genome assembly GCF_977018435.1 of Lepisma saccharinum. Classification (NCBI taxonomy): domain Eukaryota; kingdom Metazoa; phylum Arthropoda; class Insecta; order Zygentoma; family Lepismatidae; genus Lepisma; species Lepisma saccharinum. The sequence continues at coordinate 47,227,349 of NC_139233.1, forward strand.
CAAAGGTACTGATAGACTATTAAATTAATTCTCAATGGTACTGATAGACTATTAAATTACATCTCAAAGGCACTGGACTAATAAATTACATCTCAAAGACACTGATAAGCCATTGAATTAAATACAGCTATCTCTAAATCCAAAACGACTAATAAAGGTCTCATAAAACTGGGGATGATACCCCGGCTGCATTTGCGAGACGAGAACGAGACGAGCTCCTTCGAGACTTAGATACTTGATTTAAAAACGAAAAGAAAAAAATATTGATATGCAACTTACTCAGACATGCCAAATGGATATTCACCTGATTATTCAGAGAAATATCATCAATTTTGTTTATCGTAATTGCAAAGTCAATCCCATTATTGTCAACTGGGAACCTATGCCGCGTTCACCTATGTACTAGGGATGGCCAAACGGATCCGGATCCGAAAAATCCGGATCCATTCGGATCCGGATCCGGGTCTGCGAGTTTCGGATCTGGATCCGAAAGTTCCTTATCTGGATCCGGATCCCAGATTTCCGGATCTGGATCCGGGTCCGAAAGATTCGGATCTGGATCCGGATCCGAGAGTTTCGTATCTCAATCCCATTATAATATTACCACACCTTAAAAGGTATTATAATATTCGATTACAAAGAAATTTTTCGTTAGTCCTACAAGAATTTTTTTCAAGTGTTGTTCCTAAAATACTTTGCTACACATCGGCTAACACACTCGTGCACACATGTCAGATGTGATTTTGTAAATGCCATTGAAACGAATATGTATTCATTCGAATGTATTGGAAATGAAAACACACATAAATGTGAGACATTCCACTCCAGGAAGAAACCTTTAACACATATAACAAGATAGAAATGTTATACAAAAATTATACAATTGTTCTACAGTTACAGTTCTACAAATTAAAATAAAACATTGTAATATATGCAGTGTTAAATAATTACAAAGTGTAAGACTAACAAGGGAGGTTATCTAAGTATCCCCCTCCGATTTCCATGAAACTTGGCAGTATAGTGGGGCCCAAAGGAAGAATTACGTGTTTTTTTTGTTTCAGCTAAAAAAACAGTTTTAGGGGGCAAAACCCCCTCAAATGTCAAGATGAGGACAAATTGAAGTGAGGATCTGACCCCTGTGTCCCTCCGATTTCCATAAAACTTGGCAGGTGTATAGTGGGGCCCAATGGAAGAAATATGTGTATTTTGTTTCAGCTAAAAAACGGTTTTAGGGGGCAAAACCCCCTCAAATGTCAAGATGAGGACAAATTGAAGTGAGGATCTGACCCCTGTGTCCCTCCGATTTCCATAAAACTTGGCAGGTGTATAGTGGGGCCCAATGGAAGAAATATGTGTATTTTGTTTCAGCTAAAAAACTGTTTTAGGGGGCAAAACCCCCTCAAATGTCAAGATGAGGACAAATTGAAGTGAGGATCGGACCCCTGTGTCCCCCTCCGATTTCCATGATACTTGGCAGGTGTGTGTATAAACGGGCCCAAATGAAGAAATACGTGTTTTTTTTTTTGTTTCGGCTAAAAAACTGTTTTAAGGGCAACCCCCCCCCCCCAAATGTCAATATGAGGACAAATTTAAGTGGGCATTTGACTTGTGTGTCCCCCTCCGATTGCCATGAAACTTGGCAGGTGTATAGTGGGGCCCAAATGAAGAAATACGTGTTTTTTTTTTTGTTTCTGCTAAAAAAAAAGGTTTTACAGGGCGAAGATGAGGACAGGATGAGGACAAATTGAAGTGGGGATCTTACCCCTATGTCCCCCTCCGATTTCCATAAAACTTGGCAGGTGTGTGTATAAACGGGCCCAAATGAAGAAATACGTGTTTTTTTTTGTTTCGGCAAAACATTTGTTCTAGGGGGCAACCTCCTCTCAAATGTCAAGATGAGAACAAATTGAAGTGGGATCTGACCCCTGTGTTCCCCTCCGATTTCCATGAAACGTGGCAGGTGTATAGAGGGACCCAAAGGAAGAATTACGTGTTTTTTTGTTTCAGCTAAAAACTGGTTTAGGGGGCAAAATCCCCTCAAATGTCAAGATGAGGACAAATTGAAGTAAGGATCTGACCCCTGTGTCCCCCACCGTTTCCATGAAATTTGACAGGTGTATAGAGAGGCCGTATGCCCCCTGTTTCTTCCTATGCCATATTTACGAGGTTTCGGGGTCAGATCCCCACTTCAATTTCTCCTCATCTTGACATTTGAGGGGGGTGGGGAATGAAAACACACATAAATGTGAGACATTCCATTCCAGGATGAAACCTTTAACACATATAACAAGATAGAAATGTTATACAAAAATTATACAATTGTTCTACAGTTACCGTTCTACAAATTAAAGTAAAAAAAGTTCAGGATGTGTATTTCGGATCCGCTAGGATCCGGATCTGGCCATCCCTACTATACACCTGCCACGTTTCATGGAAATCGGAGGGGAACACAGGGGTCAGATCCCCACTTCAATTTGTCCTCATCTTGACATTTGAGAGGTGGTTGCCCCCTAGAACAAATTTTTTGCCGAAACAAAAAAACACGTATTTCTTCATTTGGGCCCGGCAAGTTTCATGGAAATCGGAGGGGGAGACTTAGACCTCCCTTGTAAGTGTAATAATTAATTACAAATCGCGCACGCGCACACACACTATATATATATGTGTGTATGTATATTATATATATATGTATATTAGCAGGTAACAATATGTTATAAGCACATTCTTACTTTCCAAAGAAGCGCTTGTGGGGTGGCAAAACGGATCCGGATCCGAAAATTCCGGATCCGGATCCAAAAGTACCGGATCCGAAAAATTTTAGGATCCGGAACCAACCGGGTCCGGATTTCGGATCCGCTAGGATCCGGATCTGGCCATCCCTACTATGTACGCTGTCGAAATGTTGGATGTGCCCACTTGCGCAGAAATTGAACTACATGGAAATTTTGAGGAGTCAAAAAGTGAAGTTAAAGTAGTGTGACGGAGCGAAAGAATGGGGGAAAAAAGAGCAGCCTGTGGGCTTTATGAAACATTTTGCAAAGTATCGAAGCTTTTTATCCTACATTATTCGTGCGTGATAACAGTAATACTAATGGAAATGTATAGACACTGTGCATGTCATAATAAACCAAGCACAACTCTAAACAATTCATCAAGAAAAATATTAGTGTGAGAAAATAAATAATTTGCTACGTAGTTAATAGTTGTATTAATATGTTCCTGTAGTTATCCTTTCTACTTCTACTACAAATAATAATAATGCATTTATCTGTTCGAAAGGTAGGTAGTTTTCCTAGCACCCCACAAAGTAAAGAAGTTTAAATCGTCCCCCTTATTTCAGCCTAAAAAGGTCATTCAAATTTTAACTGTGCCTCCCCCATGGCGCAGTGGTAGCGTCGTTGCCTTGTAATGAAGGGGTCCCGGTGGAGGCACGTAGTGGTTCCAGGGTGGCGACAGACCTGGAAAACCGGGAAAAGTCAGGGAATTTGAGGTGTCAAAAAAAGTCAGGGAAATGTCAGGGAATTTCGTCTTCATTGTCTTTTTTTTTATTATTTATTTATTTAAAGATATCGTTATGGAACTCTGCACGGGAACAGCAAATCTCGTTCGTAAGTTTCGGCCTCAACTTTTAGGCCCTGTTATGCGCAACACAACCACGGAGCCAGAAACCAGTGATGGCAGGAGGAGAGAGAGAGAGAGAGAGAGAGAAATTTCTCTCGCCCTGGTTTCTCGGTGAAAATTTTAAATTCGAACAGTCTTTGGAGGAAAATTGTTATAACTCGGGCACTATGGAAGCAATCTACTTCGGATAAATTTTGTTTTGCAGCTAAAACATCATAGCATGCAACCGTGTACAATTCAGAACGCCGAACCGAGGAAGGGTGTTTGGGGACACAACCCCCGAATTTCAATGGAAAAAACATAAAAATTTGGAGTTTGCCCCTTCTTCCCCCCTATTTTGGGGAGAGGGCGCGAACTTTAGTATTCTTTTCAAAGAATGGACATTTCTCAAGGGAACTAAACATGTTCTTGGGTGCCATACAAGTTGAATAATAAGCCAAAATGTGATTTTTTTAAATATTTTTATTACGAAAAATAGGAAATTTGCATTTTTGGAGGAAAATTGTTATAACTCGGGCACTATGGGAGCAATCTACTTCGGATAAATTTTGTTTTACAGTTAGAACATCATAGCATGCAATCGTGTACAATTCAGAACGCCGGACCGAGGAAGGGGGTTTGGGGGGCGCGACCCCCGAATTTCAATGGAAAAATCATAAATATCTGGAGTTTGCCCCTTCTTCCCCCCTATTTTGGGGAGAGGGCGCGAACTTTAGTATTCTTTTCAAAGAATGGACATTTCTCAAGAGAACTTAACATGTTCTTGGGTGCCATTCAAGTTGAATAATAAGCCAAAATGTGGTTTTTTTAATTACTTTTTTTTTTTTTACGAAAAATAGGAAAATTGCATTTTTGGAGGAAAATTTTTATAATTCTGGCACTATGGGAGCAATCTACTTCGGATAAATTTTGTTTTGCAGCTAAAACACCATAGCATGCAACCGTGTACAATTCAGAATGCCGGACCTCCTCGGTTGTTTGGGGGCACAACCCCCGAATATCAATGGAAAAAACATAAAAATCTGTAGTTTGCCCCTTCTCCCCCCTATTTTTGGGAGAGGGAGCGAAGTTTAGTATTCTTTTCAAAGAATGGACATTTCTCAAGAGAACTTAACATGTTTTTGGGTGCCATACAAGTTGAATAATAAGCCAAAATGTGATTTTTTTAATATTTGTTTTACGAAAAATAGGAAATTTGCATTTTTGGAGGAAAATTGTTATAATTCTGGCACTATGGGAGCAATCTACTTCAGATAAATTTTATTTTTCAGCTAAAACATCATAGCATGCAACCGTGTACAATTCAGAATGCCGAACTGAGGAAGGGGGGGGGGGGTTGGGGGCGCGACCACCGAATTTCAATGGAAAAAAAACAAAAAATCTGGAGTTTTCCCCCTCTTCTCCCACTATTTTGGGGAGATTGCGCAAACCTTAGTATTCCTTTCAAAGAATGGACGTTTCAAAAGAGATTGAAACATGTTTCATGTTCCTGGGTGCCATACAAGTTGAATAATGAGCCAAAATGTGGTACTCTGTTCGGAAATGTGGCATGGATATGTTGCGGAGAGGGGGGAGCTGGGTCATCAATATGAATTTCCCAGGCTTGCTCCAGACCTGTGTCAGAGTTTCCACCAAAACATAAGAGTATGAAGGTCCAAAAAGCACATTCATTTCGTAATCAGCACCATGATACCATATGGTATCATCGGGGAGTAAAGGTAAAGTGGAAAATGCATTGAATTATCATTTTTTTCTTGTCCGTATGGGAGTAGTAAGGCATTTTGTTGGGCAAACTAAAGGAACATGGAAACAAATAGGTTCCATGGATACATACGATCTTTGTCGAATATCGCCACCCGACAAAGTACCTCACTACAACATGCGACAGAAATTGCGTGGACTGCAACATCCAACAAAAATCGAATGCATAAACAAGAAGAGCTGGAATTTTATTACTCTTCTGGCTCACTTCGCCTTATTTAATGTAGCAGTGCTTACGAAGGTTTTCTTTCATCATCCTGACGTATTACTGGTTTCGCACAAGTTAACATACGTTTACAATGACATTGCACTATTCTTAGATATCAAGAAGAATCCAACGAAACGGGATATATATTGAATACTATCACGAAAAAGTGAAACATAAAACTGCATTGGTGAACGTTATAAAAATTTGGCAAGTGCATGCTCCCAACCTCAAATTTACTGCAACACTAGTATTGCAATGAAATTAACGCCACTGTATGTTCAGTCTGTTTATACTCGTGAGAGATGGTCATTAATCTCTCACTGAGTAAGGTTAATGTCCAATATTATGAAATAAAATACTAATAATAAATACGTAAATATTTTAATATCATATTTACTCGAATCATTCAATCATAAAAGCAAATCACTTTCTTCAAGAATTGACTTTTCTCTGCCAGCCCTGCTAAATTTTCACTTTCCATCTATTGATTTATACGAGGGCTGGCCAGAAAGTAATTTCCAGTTAGTAGGAACATTGATTTTTCGCAAACGCCAAAACCGTGAAAAATGGTAATTGCTGCGAAGTTATGTTTAGAAATGTGCAGTGATGTCTGGACACATTTTTCACCCGTTTGAAATATTGAAATTTGGCATAAAATGCGAATTGTTGGCGTTTTTAGCGATTTTTTTAAGAAATGTCCTAAAACAACGAAAAATTCCATGAAATCCAACATTCTTGTCTTTTCTAGGCCATGTTTGTGTACATAGAACATGTAAGTTTTCCAACATTTTACTCAAGAGTAAACTATAGAATTATACGTACATGGAATAATTCCGACAGCCACATTAAATCATGTATTTCCCACGATTTTTTCAACTTCTATCAAAACCATTTGCATCACAGAGCAAAGTGGCAGGGTTCTAACAAGAGATCGAGTGCGTATCTATCGTCACATGGGAGCCACATCTTCGTATTTGTCACACGAGATATGGTTTGAATTACCAAGCTAAGTGCGCCCAACGGCATTTGTCGAGCGAGTAATAATGGAACTCAGTCATTAGGGCGTCTGACTACTATGCGAGTGACCCGGGGTCGATCCCCTGCGGGGAAGAACCGGGATGTTTTCCACCTATTCAAACTGCTCCGGCGCCCACCCAGCATCATATGAAGCAGGAGAGCACTTTACTTTTACTTCCTCAAAAATCTGTTCCAACATATCAAACTGTCACGAAAATACGTAGACCATGTGACCTACAATTTAAAATAATAGTTTAAAACCACAATGGAGTATTACGTTTCGGTATATTTGGCAGATAAATGTTCTAAAACAAAAACGCGAATTTTGGGAAACGTAACACTAACAAGTCAAAAAAAGATAATGCCAATTTTTGGTGCCATACTATATCGGTATCTGTCACGTGAGATTGATTGATTTTAATTTTTTGGGTGCGTCGCCACTTATGGTCATTATGCACCCTTCAGAATATAAAGGGGAAAATTCCATTATCTAAAATCCTTACCTTAAAATTTAAAAAGGGGTACCATGGAAAATAACTTTCCCAAAAAAAAATTTCAAGATATCAAACTCACGAAGAGGCGTAAGCCATGTGACTTACAATTTGAAACAGTAGTTTAAAAACACCATGAAGGTATAATTTCAGGTATTTGCCAGAAAATGCGCTAAAATGTGAATTTTGGGAAAAATAACGCCGTAAAGTAAAAAATAAAAAATAAGAGAATACACCAATTTTTTAAAAAATAACAAAATATCAAGGTCCCTACCGATTAGGCATAAATAAAACAAGAATATCAGTTGTAATTTATTACATTAGTAACAGTGAGTCCTAACCTAAAATTCGGCATAATCACCACCATTGTTCTGGCATTTGTCGTAGCATGGCACTAAATTTTGTATGCCCATGGCATATGTGTCTCACAGCAAAGACTGGAACTATCTCTACCGCAGTGTAGCTGTCAAATCCTTGCCCTGCCAGAAACCTCTTCAGTTAAACAAAGAGTTGAAAGTCGGTACATTCAAGGCCAGGACTGTACAGGGAGTGGTCCAAGATCTCTCACCTGAAGTGATGCAAAGGGCCCGTGGATACTCAACTGTATGGGGTTGTGCACATTCGATTGGCCTTCCGTGAATTGTCTGCACCATCGTCTGACTATACTATCACTCACGACGTCCGGTCTGCACAAATCACACGATTGCTGGTGGCTCTGTGCCAAATTCTGAGCGTGCAATGTAGGCTACATCGCAGTCGGTGGGAGACTGTATGAGAGCTGCAATCTTTAACCTAGAACTGTCCTAAAACGGCTGCATTGCAACTGTTATCAGATTACAGCTACATGTCACTTCTTCCTGCCTGCATGTGTGTGTGTCGCTCTCCGACCACTAGTGCTGCGTATATGCACCATTGAAGCTTTTTTCAGGATGCCCCTCGTATATGAACTTTCAGAAGCTTTTATTATTAGAGTGTTCCTGTTTTAATGTGTGGTTAGCTAAATCAGGTACCTATACAATGCAATTCTATAAATGCCTTGCGTTAATTTCTAATTCCTACATATCCTTTTCTTCAGCAATAATGGTATAACTGCATGTTGTCAGTTTCACAGTACTTCACTTGGATATACTGTACTGAAGCAGAAATCTCATTGATAATGTAAGGAAATATGACACTTTATTTTGTTCGATTCAATTGTTTCACTTATATGCAAGAGTTAAGTTGTTTGCTTTACAGAGAAGAGAGAAGTAGCTTTATGCATTGAAAAATGAGTCCGCACTCATGGTTTTTGAAAGCAGAGGGTTCCAAACCTCAGTAGAAATATCAACATATAATACCGAGAATGTATAGGAGACTGATAAATTACAAATTGTATTTCTTAATCATTCACTCTTCACTCTTATCTCATTTAGTCGTAACTTTAAAAATAATCAAGTATTTTATTTTAAACTTACGGCGTATGACAAAATTCCGTAATCCTTCCCTAGCTTGTGAATTTTAATAATTTTCCAAATTCATTATTTTGCAGTTTGAATTCAAATTCACAGAGAATAGAGAAATTAAGTCAATTTCATAGAAGATAATATTGGTACTTAACAAATCCATACTTGGATCTGTATGAGTTTATTATTTCCATTTGGAAAAACATCGATTTAGTTTAATTTGTAATTGTCAGGGAAAAATTTAAATTGTGTCCTGGAAAACCTGGAAAAGTCAGGGAATTTTATTTTTGCTTGTTTGTAGCCACCCTGGGTTCGGATTCCACTTTAAACTGTAGGTCCAGTCCCGATTAGCCTTACTGTGCACAAACTGGACTTAAAACATCAACTCAAACCAAACCAAATTTTAACTGTGTCAGTTGATCCGTGCATCACCCTGTATGAATCCTGACGGCTTGTATCAGGGTGGCGACAGACCTGGAAAACCTGGAAAACCGGGAAAAGTCAGGGAATTTGAGGTGTCAAAAAAGTCCAGGGAAATGTCAGGGAATTTCGTCTTCATTGTCTTTTTTTAAAATTTTTTTATTTAAAGAATATCGTTATGGAACTCTGCACGGGAACAGGAAATCTCGTTCGTAAGATTCGGCCTCAGCTTTTAGGCCCCTGTTATGAGCAACACAACCAGTGATGGCAGGAGGAGAGAGAGAGAGAGAGAGAGAGAGAGAGAGAGAGAGAGAGAGAGAGAGAGAGAGAGAGAGAGAGAGAGAGAGAGAGAGAGAGAGAGAGAGAGAGAGAGAGAGAGAGAGAGAGAGAGAGAGAGAGAGAGAGAGAGAGAGAGAGAGAGAGAGAGAGAGAGAGAGAGAGAGAGAGAGAGAGAGAGAGAGAGAGAGAGAGAGAGAGAGAGAGAGAGAGAGAGAAGAGAGAGAGAGAGAGAGAGAGAGAGAGAGAGAGAGAGAGAGAGAGAGAGAGAGAGAGAGAGAGAGAGAGAGAGAGAGAGAGAGAGAGAGAGAGAGAGAGAGAGAGAGAGAGAGGAGAGAGAGAAATTTCTCTCGTCTGGCTTCTCGGCGGGAATTTAAATACGAACACTCTTTGTAGGAAAATTGTTATAACTCTGGCACTATGGGAGCAATCTACTTCGGATAAGTTTTGTTTTCATCTAAAACATCATAGCATGCAACCGTGGTACAATTCAGAATGCCGATCCAAGGAAGGGGGGTTTGGGGGCGCGACCACCGAATTTCAATGAAAAACAAAAATGTGGAGTTTGCCCCCTCTTCTCCGCTATTTTGGGGAGAAGCCGCGAACTTTAGTATTCTTTTCAAAGAATGGATATTTCTCAAGAGAATGAAACATGTTTCATGTTCTTGGGTACCATACAAGTTGAATAATAAGCCAAAATGTGATTTTTACGAAAAATAGGTAATTTGCATTTTTGGAGGAAGATTGTTATAACTCTGACACTATGGGAGCAATCTACTTTGGATCAGTTTTGTTTTTCAGCAAAGATATCATAGCATGCAACCGTGTATAATTCAGAACGCCGGACCGAGGAAAGGGGGTTTGGGGGCACAACCCCCGAATTTCAATGAATTTCAAAGAGATTGAAACATGTTACATGTTCCTGGGTGCTATACAAGTTGAGTAATGAGCCAAAATGTGAAACTCTGTTCGGAAATGTGACATGGATATGTTGCGGAGAAGGGGGAGAGGTTGGTCATCAATATGAATTTTCCAGGCTTGCTCCAGACCTGTGTCAGAGTTTCCACCCAAACATAAGAGTATGAAGGTCCAAAATGCACATTCATTTCGAAATCAGCACCAGTACGACCTTACTCTGATTATACCATATGGTATCATTGGGGAAGTAAAGGTTAAGCCTCTAAATATTACTTGGAAAATGCATTGAATTATCATTTTTTCTTGTCCGTATGAGAGTAGTAAGGCGACTTGTCAACAGATGGAGGGGATAAGAGCGTGTGGTGCCGTCCGATAGTTGTCGGACATCATAGTAAGGCATTTTGTTGGGCAAACTAAAGGACAATAGAAACAAATAGCTTCCATTCATACGTACTATTTTTGTCGAATATCGCTACCAGACAAAGTATCTCACTACAACATGCGACAGAAAAATGTATGGACTGCAACATCCAATAAAAATCGCATGCATAAACAAGAAGAGCTTTAGACTGCAAATATGCTGCTCGAAATTTGTTACTCTTCTGGCTCACTTCACCTTATTTAATGTAGCAGTACTTACGAAGGTTTTCTTTCATCATCCTGACGTATTACTGGTTTCGCACAAGTTAACATACGTTCACAATGACATTGCACTATTCTTAGATATCAAGAAGAATCCAACCAAATGGGATATATATTGAATAATATCGCGAAAAGTGAAACATAAATCTGCATTGGTGAACGTTATAAAAATTGGTAAGTGCATGCTCCCAACCTCAAATTTACTGCAACACTAGTATTGCAATGAAATTAACGGCACTCCCTGTCCTGTCTTTTTAAACTCGTGAGAGATGGTCATTAATCTCTCACTGAGGTTAATGTCCAATATTATGAAATAAAATACTAATAATAAATATGTAAATATTTTAATATCATATTTACTCAAATCATTCAATCATAAAAGGAAATCACTTCCTTCAAGAATTGACTTTTCTCTGCCAGCCCTGCTAAATTTTCACTTTCCATCTACTGATTTATACGAGGGGTGGCCAAAAAGTAATTTCCAATTAGTAGGGACATTGATTTTTCGCAAACGCCAAAACCGTGAAAAATGGTAATTTTTCGCCTGTTCAAAATATCGAAATAATACGAATTTGGCATAAAATGCGAATTATTGGTGTTTTTAGCGATTTTCTTTTAAAAAATGTCCTAAAACAACGAAAAATTCCATGAAATCCAACATTCTTGTCTTTTCTAGGCCATGTTTGTGTACATAGAACATGCAAGTTTTCCAACATTTTACTCAAGAGTAAACTATAGAGTTAAACGTACATGGAATAATTCCGACAGCCACATTAAATCATGTATTTCCCACGATTTTTTCAACTTCTATCAAAACCATTTGCATCACAGAGCAAAGTGGCAGGGTTCTAACAGGAGATCGAGTGTGTATCTACCGTCACACGAGAGCCACATCTTCGTATTAGTCACACGAGATATGTTTTGAATTACCAAGCTAAGTGCGCACCATCGGCATTTGTCAAGCGAGTAATAATGGAGCTCAGTCATTAGGTCATCTGACTACTATGCGAGAGACCCGGGGTCGATCCCCTGTGGGGGAGAACCAGGATGTTTTCCACCTATTCAAACTGTTCCAGCGCCCATCCAGCATCATATGAAGCTGGTACCTTGAGGAAACTTTGAGGGATAAAGGTAGCCAGGAGCGTGGTGCTGATCACATCACCCCTACTTTCAGCTGTCATCAAGAAAGTGTGGGCTCTAACTCCACACCCCTACTATATACCTTCATGGATAAGTGCAGGGGAGCACTTTACTTTTACTTCCTCAAAAATCTGTTCCAACATATCAAACTGTCACAAAAATACGTAGACCATGTGACCTACAATTTAAAATAATAGTTTAAAACCACAATGGAGTATTAAGTTTCGGTATATTTGGCATATAAATGTTCTAAAACAAAAACGCGAATTTTGAAGAACGTAACACTAACAAGTCAAAAAAAGATAATGCCAATTTTTGGTGCCATAATATATCGGTATCTGTCACGTAAGATTGATTGATTTTAATTTTTTGGGTGCGTCGTCACTTATGGTCATTATGCACCCTTCAGTATATACGGGGAGAATTCCATTATCTAAAATCCTTACCTTAAAATTAAGAAAGAGGTATGGAAAATAACTTTCCCAAAATAACTTTCAAGATATCAAACTCTCACGAAGAGGCATAAGTTATGTGAGTTACAATTTGAAACAGTAGTTTAAAAACACTATGAAGGTATAATTTCAGAAATTTGCCAGAAAATTTGCTAAAATGAAAATGTGAATTTTGGGAAAAATAACACCGTTTAGTAAAAAATAAGAAAATAAACCAATTTAAAAAAAGGTCCCTCCCGATTAGGCATAAATATAACAAGAATATCAGTTGTAATTTATTGCATTGGTAACAGTGAGTCCTAACCTAATTTTCGGCATAATCACCACCATTGTTCTGGCATTTATCGTAGCATGGCACTAAATTTTGTATGCCCATGGTATATGTGTCTGACAGCAAAGACTGGAACTATCTCTACCGCAGTGTAGCTGTCAAATCCTTGCCCTGCCAGAAACCTCTTCAGTTAAACAAAGAGATGAAAGTCTGTACATTCATGACCAGGGCTCTACAGGGAGTGGTCAAAGATCTCTCACCTGAAGTGATGCAAAGGGCCCGTGTGTACTCAGCTGTATGGGGTTGTGCACATTCGATTGGCCTTCCGTGAATTGTCTGCACCATCGTCTGACCATACTATCACAACGTCCGGTCTGCACACCTCACACGATTGCTGGTGGCTCTGTGCCAAATTCTGAGCGTGCAATGTAGGCTACACCTTCATCGCAGTCGGTGGGAGACTGTATGAGAGCTGCAATCTTTAACCTAGAACTGTCCTAAAACTACTGCATTACAACTGTACCAGATTACAGTTACATGCCAGTTCTTCCTGTTTGCATGTGTGTGTGTGTGTATCTCTGACCACTAGTGCTTCGTATAGGCACCATTGGAGCTTTTTTCAGGATGCCCCTCGTATATGAACTTTCAGAAGCTTTTATTATTAGAGTGTTTACTGTTTTAATGTGTGGTTAGCTAAATCAGGTACCTATACAATGAAATTCTATAAAATCCTTGCGTTAAATTTCTAATACCTACATACTATTTTCGTCAGCAATAATGGTATAACTGCATGTTGTCAATTTCACAGTACTTCACTTGGATATACTGTACTGAAGCAGGAATCCCATTGATAATGTAAGGAAATATGACACTTTATTTTGTTCGATTCAATTGTTTCACTTATATGCAAGAGTTAAGTTGTTTGCTTTACAGAGAAGAGAGAAGTTGCTTTATGCATTCAAAAATGATTCCGCACTCATGGTTCTTACAAGCAGAGGGTTCCAAACCTCAGTGGAAATATCAACATATAATACCGATAATGTATAAGGAGACTGATAAATTACAAAATGTATTTCTTAATCAATCACTCTTCACTCTTATCTAATTTAGTCGTAACTTTAAAATATTTTATTTTAAACTTACTGCGTATGACAAAATTCCGTAATCTTTCCCTAGCTTGTGAATTGTAATAATTTTCCAAATTCACTATTTTCTGGTTTAAATTCAAATCATAGAGAATAGAGAAATTGAGTCAATTTCATAGAAGATAATATTGGTACTTAACAAAACCATACGTGGATCTGTGTGAGTTTATTATTTCCATTTGCAAAAACATCGATTTTGTTTAGTTTGTAATTGTCAGGGAAAAATGTAAATTTTGTCCTGGAAAACCTGGAAAAGTCAGGGAATTTTATTTCTGCTTGTTTGTAGCCACCCTGTTGTATGCATTGGACAAAGAATATAATGGCGAAAATCGAGTAAACCGTGCAATATATTAGAACACTTTCATTTTGCATGACTTACTTCATTTGGTTTAATTTATATAATAATAATAGGAATAGAAATGAGCTATGTTAGACGACAATAATGATGCTGTAGCTACGAAATGTGTTTCGTATTAACTGGAAAAAGCAAAAAGAGGTAGGTAGATCAGAAAATGTGACGTCACTAGCAGAGTGAGGACTAAATGAAGGTTATTGGATACAACGAAGCAGTTGCTCCAATAATTCATGTAGTTGTGACGTCAGAAGTTAATGGAAATGCCTAAGAGATAAGCCAGAAATGTAACTCCTCTGTTGAGTCGATAGTAATGGGTGTATTGCAGTGCTCAGGTATTTCCTAGGAAGGGAACTATGAGGAGTTTATACCCCTTTTTTCAGTCCAGTGCCGCTGACTTTCACTGAATTTTGGGTGGCAGCGTTGCCATAAACTATATACAGAGTGACTGGTAATTAGATGTATTCCCTGAAAGGGGTTAAAGTAGAGACAATTTGCAATAAATTTGACCATATGATACCCCGTCCGAAAATTAGTAGTTTTCGAGATAATCGAATTTCAATTGTTTTTTAAAAAATGACAATTTTCCACATAAAAAGATGAATGGAGAAAAAACTGCTCATTGCATGGAACTTATTTCAGCGTTTTCTGATAGCTAACAAATAAGTGGTTTGTTGAAAAAAAAAGGTTTTCCCAAATAACAATCACATGTAAGTAACGGGTGGGTCTAAACTTACAAGTGATGATAAAAAAATGCACCCTTAGTTTGCTTGGCAACGTATTAATAACAAAAATGGTATGACACGAACCGTACAAATTACTTAAATTACTTCCTTGTGACATCTGCTATCCAACAAGGTACAAATGTTGCTAACATTCACATTTGTGTACAAGAAATAATACTTCATTCATCTGCATGTGAATGGAATCAATGAACAATACAATTAAAGAACATTACACGTCTTGCTCAAAGTGGGCACCTCCGTTACGAATGCAGGCACGCAGGTTTTTACGGACATTTGGTCCCTTAACTCGTGATGTGATGGTGTCCTTGACGTGTTTACCAGCTGTTAAGTTCCTCTCCCTGAGCTCTTCTTGCGAGTTTACCGGTGTCTTGTCATGTGGCTCCAAATGTAAAAGTCGCAAGGCTACAAATCGGGGGATCGAGCCGGCCATGGAACTGGGCCGCCTCGGCCAATCCATTTCTTTGGGTAATTTTCATCCAGCCACTGTCGCACGCCCAGGATGGGATGGATGGGCGTCATCAACAATCATTTGATCGAGCCATTTTTCCTGCCCCAAATCTTAAATGGCATCACTTATGAACATTTTTTGAGGAACGGGATGGCAATGTTGTTGGAGGATGTGCCTCTAGCTACAAGACGTGACATGATTTATCAGCATGATGACTGCCCAGCTCGATCCCCCGATCGAGTCGCAAGTCGTCAAATCGATTGGGGGATCGAGCTGGGCAGTCATCATGCTGATAAATCATGTCACGTCTTGTAGCTAGAGGCACATCCTCCAACAACATTGTCATCGAGTCGCAAGTCGTCAAATCGATTGGAAAATTGTCATTTTTTAAAAAAAAAACAATTGAAATTCGATTATCTCGAAAACTATTAATTTTCGGACGGGGTATCATATGGTCAAATTTATTGCAAATTGTCTCTACTTTAACCCCTTTCAGGGAATACATCTAATTACCAGTCACCCTGTAGATGTAACAACCAAGAAGAGAATTTAGTGAAAAGGTCACGGAATTTTGCTCAGGGCGTGGGTGTGACTCTCTTTATCAGTTTCATTATCATTCATTCTCACCGTCGTGATGAGCAAAAAGAGGCAAGAAAGCGACGCTAAAGAACAAAAATACAATACAGTAAGAGTTCTGTCTAAAAATGAGGGGTATGACACCCTACTAAGCATGGTTCGCAACTACATTTCGATACTTAGGCATCATTTGGCTACTAATACTTAAGGTTTTTTTAGGCCAGGATCCAAATCTGAAAAATTAGTCGGCATTACACGTGTGTGTGTGTGTGTGTGTGTGTGTGTCTTCTGTCTCTCTCTCTATTTCTCTTTCCCCGTCTGTGTATATGACAAATAAACTGAAAACGGCCAAAAACGCAAATTCAAAACAACTATGTTTTTTATATTTCTAACTGACTATGACTATAAACGGATTCCTCTCTTCAAGTTCCCGCAAAAAAATAATAATAACACATTAGGAGTGCAAGCAAGAGAAGCGCAAGTAAAAATTTGTCCATTACATTGCGTCTTTGGGCTGGCTACCCACATGTTCCCGTGTTTCTGCCAATTACGGACTGCTGTGTAGACTTGAACAGCAACTAGACCCAATGTTAAATCAATTTCGACCCGAGTGTGGGTTATCAAGTTTTACTCCCGACTACCTTGCAACAGGATTTAGTGATAATTTAATATTCTTTGTCTCCCCCACCCTCCCAGTACCATTAAAATAACAAGCTCCTCCATAAATTTTTGATGTTTTTAAAGTTTACATTGAATCTGTTGCCAGTTCTGTGTCGACTTTCGATATCTCCACCGAAGTTCGCATTTCGATTCCCAGCCTGGGCATGCACTGTAAAAAGATATCGAGTGAAATAACGGTCTAAGACTAATTTCCGCTACCACCCAGCAACCGTAAAAATTACCATGACCATTTTTTTTAAAGTATTAACGGGTATTACATAGTTAACCGTAATTAATGAAAAGTGAATAATTCCGTTTTTAAATATATATTTATGGTGCTGTGAAACGCCCTCCCTTGCCCGGGAAAACAAATGCTACCACTGCCTAGACAGAGGCGGCAAAATCTCCCTCGGACAAGTGAAATAGCGTTACGGTCCAGGTTAAGTTCGTGTGTAGGAACCGGTGACCAACAGTGCATAGTGATTAGCCATATCGTATAGAAAACAAAAACATATATACTTTCAAATTACCACCTCTTTACCTGTAGCCGGGAAGCGGCTAGCTGCACACCTGAAAATCACGGGTAGCGACATGCGTACGAAATGATATAGCCCAAAAATTAACATGAAAAATAAAAAGTATATTCTAATCATAACAAAACAAAAATCAATTAGTTACATCTCCCCCTCTTTCACTCACACATTCTCTCCCTCAGATTCAATCCTTTCGGGGTCGTCAACACAAAAAATGATACATGACATGTACAGGTTTTATGACGACAAGCCCTAATTATTGCATTCTCAATTAATTTTACCTTAATTTTTGTCTAATCAGGTCATTTGTGATGTCGCTCCAGTGCTACTGAAATCCTAGCCAGCCCTTACTTAAGTTCACCTTTTTAAAAAAACTAGGTCGGCGCGGTGACAATACATTATTTGACCAGCATAAACAAAGACGTCTCGACGGCAATTACGCTCACGTGGTTTTAAACATAACAATAACCTCCGTTGAGTGACGCAACATATACTCTCAAGCAGGCGGGACTTCAACACTTCGCCGCGACGAGCAATTCATATTACCAGGCAAATACTTTAACCAACAATCACATACGCGACCTGACGTAGCTAGCAGCGACACAGCGCTGACACATAAAAATGAACAAACCTCAAGTAGATTAAACAATTAAGCAGGCGGCGCTTTACTCTAATAGTACGCACTTTAAACAAATACAAAGGAGCACAAACAACAACGAATTTAAGATCATTAAAAAAAATCACAAGAAATAAGTAAAATTTGACCTGAGACGAAAAAATTACAAATGATAAGCGCGACGGGAGTTTGGTATGAAGTTTCGAGTTGTGTGGGCGTTTTCAAAATGTTGACGAATTTCAAGGGCGTTCTCTACGTCAATCGAGCCGTCACGTGTTGACATTCACACAGATGAATACATTACCATCTCTCAGCTTCCGAGGTGCATCCTGGCGTCTTTATGGGCAATTGAAAACACATAGTATTCACACGAAAGATTTTCCTATCCTTCCTTGGTCGCGACGATGAAGATGCGAAGAGCGTTCATACATCTGGTTCCTCGGCTTCTCTTCCTCTCGGGATCGGTGAACATCTCCGTGGTCTGGCGCGGTTCGGACGTCGCATCTGGGCGGTCGTTCTTGGCTCGTCGGCGTCTTCTCCATCACCGTCGGACGATCTCACGCGTCGGGGCGTCAACATGGCGGCGTTCGACATCTCGCTCTCTCTCTCTGGCGGCTGGTAGGCATCGTCGGCGCGTCGGGACGTCAACAGGGCAGCGTTCGACATCTCTCTCTCTCTCTCCGTGGCGGCTGGTAGGCATCAGGCGGCGTAGCTCGTCGTTTCTTGGCATGTTGTAGGCATGGGTCGTAATCTTGTTTGACATCGGGCGAATCGAGGGTAACGCCCTCATCTCTCTTCTTCCTCTAGCCCGCCATAATTTTCGTTGTTCCTCGTTTCACAAAAACTATAAACGGCGTAAGATTATCACGGAAACTCAGTCTCGTTTCAACTTCCTCTGGCGATTGAGGTAAGCGCACTCGTGTAGACTTACTGCCTATCCACACTGATGTTCGCGAAGCACAACAAAGTCCACTGTATACGGAGAGGTAACACGGAGGTGCTCTCGCTACAAGAATCGCGGCAAAACCGTATACAGAGAGGTAGCACGGAGGTGCTCTCGCTACAAGGATCGCGGTAAGACTGTGTGTCGAAAAACCATGTCCTTCGTTTTATTTGGATTTTGAAAAAGGACGCTCGGCGCTCGTTGAGGGGACGCTTCCGGAGAGGTCATTCCACTTCGCTCTATTGTCTCCCAACCTGGACGGGTCGTGCTCGAAGTTTGGTTTCTGCGGATTAAGCTTCCGCCTCGCTGTCGCCCATAGCTCAACTGCAATCAGTGCCCATAAACTGATCGATTACAACCAATTTGATCTGGCATCCATAATTGTTGCTTGATCGCGACGAAACTCCACACATCCGTCCTTGCACACACGCTGCTGCGCTGGTAAAAGTTTCACATAAATCTGACCGCTGGAAACCGAGATATTTAAATGGTTGTCATTACGGTCGAATTTCCTAAGCTTTAGACGCATAACGTGACCTTTCAGGTGCTCGCCCGTCTGTCTCGCGACTTCCCTTCATTCTCCCGTCGGCTTGGCAAATCAAATATATATTCTTACAAATTTAAACACTCAACACTTTGATTCAACACATTTTTTGCGGCTAATTGTTAGAGTAATAATAATAATAATAATGACGACGGTAAACCTGACTGTCACAGTCCATACAGATGCAATTTATATTCATTGCCTATCTTTATGCGAGATAAAATATTCATATTCAAATTTACAAGCTTTTTCTTGTGTGTCTCATGGCTGTGGTATAGGCCTACATACAGAGCGTATATAACATATGTGATTGTGTCTGTGTTTAATATTCCAAGCAGTTACCGACGCCATTTTTACTTCTCACAGATTTGAGAGGTGACGACATGAACGTGTCTGCGTTCACAAAGAAAATTGTTGCCTCCCGTTTTAGTAAATTAATAGTCATCATGTTCCTTAATGATTTCATCTAATCATCATATATCGTTATCGTCGCGATTAGCCAAAAAGTGGAAGAAAAGCGACGCTAAATAACAAAACACACATTGAGTCTGCCATCTTTCTTCAGGTCCTCTTTCAGGTCTGTTTCTAAAGCGAAATCGTGCGAGGTATTTTAATCCAGAGTATCTGTCATGTTCCCATTCTCTCCTCGAAGCCAGAGGTCCCACGTTCGAATCCTTCGTAAGACATGATGTATCATTGTGTCTGCCCCATTATACATGTCATCCTTTTCGTCGCGATTAACACAAGAGGTACACAACGGACGTAAAACAACCAGAACGGAAATGGAAATCTTAACTTCGATTAAGCCTATAAAAGTGCGCATATTTAGAGAATTTTCACGGGGATTGTCAAACTAATTTGTCCATTGTTCATCATTTTGCTTGGAGAGGAAGAAACTTAGATTTTTAAACTTTTTTCTCCTATATTTTAAAACTATAAATAGCAGACAGGTTAATAACCACGAAGGCAATAATGCGCTTCGTAAATCCTGGGGAATTTCAATAAAGAATCTGAATGGTTACGACAGACAGCTTTATTGCAAGTGTGGTAGTGATCGCATGGAGTCGATTTAGCCGCGAGAAACCGCAATGTGCTTGTAAAGCGAAGAGGTGAAGGAATGCTGTAAATAGAACTTTCTGGAGCCAAGTACAGCCTTTTTAATAGTTTCAAGCATTGACGCTTCTTTATGAAGTATGGAGTAGGTTTTCGTAAATTGAATGTTTTGTTCACTGTGTTTTTTACATGATACGAGTAGATTTAAGCCGTCCTTGAGTTCTTTGCAGGAGTTTGTTTTTCTTAAATAATTTAAACCTTTCTTCAGCTCATTGGCGGAGGTTTTTTTTACATAATTTAAACCTTCCTTCAGTTCCTTGTCGGATTTTTTTGTGATTTAATCAGTCCTGCTGGAGTTTTTTGTGATTAAAACCGAACTTCTGCCGAAGATTTTTTTAAAAATTTAAACCGTTGTTCAATTCCTTGTCGGATTTTTTTGTGATTAAAACAGTTCTTCTGCCGAAGTTTTTTAAATTTAAACCGTTGTTCACTTTCTTGTCGGAGTTTTTTGTGATTAAAACCATTTTTTGCCGAAATTTTAAAAAAAGAAATTGTTGTTCAGTTCCTTTAATTGATTAAAACAGTTCTTCTGCTGGAGTTTTTTGTGATTTAAGCCGTTCTTCAGTTCATTGCCGGAATTTTAAAAAAAAATTAAACCGTTCTTAAGTGCATTGCCGGATTTTTTTGTGGCCTACACCATTCTTCAGTTCCTTGCCGGAGTCAGCGAATACCTCGGTGATATTCCTTTTAGCTTGCTGTTTCAAAAGTGGTCAAAGTAATCAGTTTCGCAGATGAAGGTCAATTTTCATCGTTATGATGAAAAATAAAAACCATTCGCCGTAACGGCGACAGAAACGGAAAGTTTACTTTCTACTCGAATTTCAAACTTTCCACCAACGTACAACTCTCCTCTATACTTTCTGCAAAAAAGGAAGGTAAACTGTTAAAAGCTGACCGGAAAAAATCAGTTTCCACTGCCATCTGACTACTGTTTTTGAAGTGTTAACGACTGTTACCACGTTAACCATAATTAACGTAATATTAATGATCCAGCTTTTAAAAATATATTGACGGTGCACAGTACTGCAATTTACATTCATTATTTATCTTTAAGAATGATAAAGTATTCAAATTTAAATTTGAAAGTTTTTCTTATATGTCTCAATGCTGTGATATGGGATTGCACACACACACACACATTATTATTCCAAGTTGTTACTAGGACCTCTCCGATGGCATAGTGGTAACGTCGTCGAACTGTAATCAAGGAGTCCGGGGATCGATACCCGATGACACAGTGATTCGGATACAAATTTAAAATGTAGGTCCAGTCCCGATTAGCCTTTCTGTGCATAAAGTAGACTTTATACAACAATTCAATCAATCCAAGCTGTTACCGACGTCATCTTGACTTATGCTATAGTCACAATGCTCGAGAAAAAACATTCGATCTGGTTTTGTAAATTTTACTGTAACTTTTAACGGTGTATATTTATTGTAGAACAAGAAATTTATTAATATTCGTGTTGCGAAATGCAATAACAATGAGAGACGATTGCAAAACCAGTCAACGCCGGCCGGCCTAGTAAAGCCGCCGGCGGAACGTCAATGTTAGAGAAAGATTACAAATCATTGTATAGGTTTGTATTTTTTTAAATGTTTATTGTATTGTTAATAATAATTACATACATCTGAGTTGGATTATTTTAGTAACATCTCTGGCTGTTATGCATTTGCAGATTGTGGACTCAAAACAAAATGTCAAAAACTAAAAATACTTAGTTCAAGGAAAAGTTTGAATGTTAAGTTAATTTTAATTATAAACTTTACATAAAAAACCTAATTCTTAGAATTTTGAAAATCCACAGTATACTTTATTCTTTGGATTAAGTGGTGGAACATGAACATCTGAAGTTATGTTCCCATTTCTCAATATTGCACTTAATATTTTTGAAGTAACTTGTTTCTGTGGTTTCTGCTGGAATACTAAATAACTGAGACTTACTTATTACTATTAATTAGCAATGATGTTAATTGTCGGGGACTCGGCTGACGGGTTGAACTCCCACCGCCATACCCACGCGACGCTCATGTACTCATATTTTTCTCCGAAACTTTTACTTTTTTCAAACAAAGAAAACAATTTCAATACGTTTGTGAATGTACGCATATGTATGTATGTAAAAACGTGTATATTGTGCAGGAACAGAATGTTATGCAAAAATATTGTGTTAATTAATATATATTAAATACAAACTCATATTTTTTGTAAAATTAAGCGTTAAAGTGTTACTGGGCCTAAACTGAAGTGATAAAATGGGAAATAACAGTAATTTACTGAAAAATTACCACTTTATGTAAATGTACAATGTATATTTATGTAGGGGTTGTTTAAACCGACAGATATAGTCTTTATTTTCTATTATATTTGTCTTATAATATGTCCCATTTTCTGCCACTTTTGGCTAATAGTGAAAAGGAGGACGAAGGATGATTAGATGAAATTGATGCAGGGACACTCACATAAAATCGCCCAGGCCAGGGCTCGAACCTGGGTCGAAAGTCTACGCCTCATTGCGCTCAAAATAACTCGTTATTTTTACTGTGATATATATTTTTTTAATATTATTTTTAAACCGTGGTCCCATCCCCCCAAAGCTTAAAGTTTAATTCCCACATTGTTTGGAAGGGGAGAAGATAAGGTGGGTGCCGTCTCGACCCGATGGCCTCTGTGGAGTTTCGTGCGAGTGCCGCCAGAGGTCAGCGCCGTGACCTCCTTCGCCCAAAACGAACCGGAAATGATCTGTTACAAAAACATTCCGGGCTTGAAAAGTCATTGCAGCATTACCTTATTAAATTTCTATAACGGTAAGGTCGTCCGCGGTTGCACATGCTATTCCGCAGGAAAGGGAGAGAGAAAGAAAGGTGCCTTTGTTTTATGCACGCTTGTCCCGACAGCGGAAATTCCAGCATCAGAAGGCTTTAATAAATGGGCTACGTCGATTTTGCCTCCCTCCCCCTCCACCCCCCATTTCGCTCCAAACCCTCCCGTGGTAAGATTGGGGCGTGCTTTTTTGCTAGGCGGTGGTGATTTCGGTGGACGGCCGTTGGTGGAAGGGCCGCCGCTAGGCCCCACCTCTACGCCATCCATCTTGCCGTACGGCGACGGAATAATAATAATAGAAAAAGAAGAAAAAGGGTTGCACACGAACTTCCAGGAAAACGGATGCAAGCGAATGCCGTATTTGGAGCTTTCCTTCGCGCCACGCCGTATAGTGGAAGGCAACCACCCCCCTCTCTCCTCCTCTTTCTGCGCAGTATATTGCGACCGCTCCGACTGCATAGCGTGGGCAGGGATCCATGTCGATTCCATGCGCTTCGCACCCCGCGGCATTGTGGGGGTAGGGGTGGCCCTTCTCAGGGCGTTAACCGTTCCTTCCGATATGCGTTTTGTGATTGAGGACGAGTATCCTACCCAGAATCAACCTCACTCCAGAGAAAATAAAAGTATACTTGTACTATTATTCTGCGTCGTATTCCCCCCCCCCCCCCTCACTTGTTCAGACTGAACGCTACTAAAGGCTGGTTTACACTGGCCGAGTATTTGGAGAGTTACTGGCCTGTCTGCTCGACTCGGCCCTTCTGTGGCAAGTAGCTGTTTTACACACTTTCCACTTGACTCTAGCGAAGTTGGATAGTGGCTGCAGTTGTTTGGTGCTATTTTGACAGAATGAACCCATGGACGTCGTTGAAGATTTTTAAAAAAAAAGCTCTGAAACAGTTTACACACTTTTTTTTTTACGAGAAATGAATACAAAAATGCACGAGGGCGTGTCCATAAAGAAAATTAATTTCCTTGATTTTTTTTATTTTCAATTGTTCTGGGTTGTACGTAGAACGTAATTTTTTTTATTTTCAATTTTACTTATCCTACGCCAGATACACCAAGTCTCATCTCCTACACTTATGGCCTCATACGCCCGTAGTTTCTTTTGTTTTAACACTCTGGATCACCTCCTATTCATGGTTGACTTTTTAATAAGAAAACTCACAAACCACTACGACAGCACAGACTCTATACTCTCCTCAAAAAGCGTTTACATTGATCGAGTGTCCGTCGAGTTTAAGTGAAAAAATCGATGGAGGAGGAAGCAACTTGGTCGAGTCGCTGTCCTCCTTGGACAGCCACTCGACTGTCCTGACTACTGGAGCGAGTACTGGCTCCAGTACTATCCCAAGTTGTTTACGCGGGGAGAGTAGCTCGCTTTACTCTACTCAGTTCAGCTATCTCCTGTCTACTCGACCAATGTAAACCACGCTTAAGGATGGTTTAGAGACAAAACTTGGTAATGTCCCGTTCTCGGTGTCTTCTCGAATTATATACAATGTGTAAACTAGGGTGCGACATTCTGGAAGGAAGGGGGGGGGGGGGCAAAAATTTCCGGGCCAGGAGTTTTTGTTACAACAACAAATATAAGCAAAGCAAATAGTTCAAATATATTTTACTAAGGATAGTGTCGAAAATACACACAAAAGAACCAAGAATAATGTCTGTCTTTGTGTTTATGAGTGTTGCATGCATTCTCTTTCCCCTTTTCAAGAGACTATTAGTAGCATACTTAACAATTACAAAATTCCTGGAATTGGGAGTAAAACATTTATTTATCTTAACATTATATTACCCTGTCCATTGTCTACCATACCAGCTTAGTGGAGTCATGTTCCATACAAAAGCAGCGGAGCTACAAATATATATTGTATGTGTGTATGTGCGTTCAATTTGAACTTCCTATAACCGGAATTCGCGTGTTAACCACATCTTTCCTGTACGTGAACGTACGCACGCAAACGTGTCCGTAACCGTAGGAAAAAAAGGAAAGTTTTTGTGCGAAAACTGCGTTTCCCGGAATGTTTCGGATGGAATGTGTGAAGTTCCATAACACTGCCCGATGCGATGTCGACTGGAAGCGTCGATATTCCAAGAAGGACCCGGCGTTTGCTTGCTTCGTCCCCGCGAACAGGTTCAAAGTATCTTTCAAGAGTGATTAAAACTTCCTCGAACTCAATTTATGAGAAATATTTGCATGTCCATGTTACCCTAGTTACCATCAGAGATGGTAACGCTTGTTTGTTAGTGATACTACAAAATCCTCATAGCGTGTACCGAGACCTCAACACCCCCCTTTTTTTAATTTATTAATTTTATAGTATTCATGTCGTATGTTTTATGGTGTAATTGAAAAACTATCAATGGTGATCACCAGGGAACAAATTTAAATGTACAAAAAGGTGTTACATATGCAAATATATATTTAGTTATTTTAATCAAAATATAGAATTAAATATGGAGTTACAATTGTGGAAATGGCAAATTTTATTGAGCAGGCGGCTTATCTAGATAAATAGCATGCAGTAGGCTTTCATGACATTAATTTTAATGGAAAATTCAAATACAAAATGTGCTTCATTTTTTGTTACTGAAACAATGTATTATAAAACTTGCTTTAATTGCTGAAAAGTAAATATCCTGAACATGCATCTCCCCGAGACAGATTTATACTGTCTGAAACTGCTTTCAATATCGCATGAAGTAATGCGAGTACATTTAAAATATGCAATGGATTTCGCCGCGAAAGCTTAAGCTTGTATTTTCTATTTGATATGACATATTTTTATGTGACGTCGCAACTTTAAAATATGTCAGTAATATATTTATTTTGAGCAAAGAAAGCGTAATTTCCGTGTTGTTATATGTAATATTGCACCTTGTTTATAATGTATATCTTTTGTTTAATGTTTATTGTATTTTATGCTCTATTATGAGTAGTCTAATGTATCTTCATGTTTGCGAGAGTGAACTATGTGAATTTGTATTTCTAAACATGTGTAGGTGTCAGTTTTGTTGATAGTATCCTTTTGTAGGTGGTGAGTGATTCATCTGTACTTGAATCTGTGTTCTCGAAAATAGTATAAAAGCGAGGATATCGCGTAAGAAATATCGCACTTTCGCCACGAATCGACGAAACTTTTAAATTTAAAAAGAACTCCTGGGTGTTGTGCATACATCTTGGTATGGTAGTTCGGGGCGCAAGCTAGGCCTATGCGACCATAGGTACGCCGATAGCCATGCATTGATGCTATGCACAATACTGCAACCATTCTACGTTAAATAATAAAACTAGCCTCAGGATTAATTTGGAAATAAAAGGCTAAAGAGCAAATATTGGCTCAGTTATTATTGCATATCTCTTGGTGTGGTAGTTCGGGGCGCAAGGTAGGTCTATGTGATCATAGGCATGCCGATAGCCACACATTGAATTTATGCGTTTTTAGTTGAGTCAATTCATCGACAAAGCTAAATCCTCGGCTTCGTCTCAAGTATATTTGCATTATAAGTGCAATAAATAAAGAATAAAACCTTTCAGTTTATATATACTGCAGTAATGTGGTTTTATTTCTCTGTGCCGTGAATATTGTCTCTGCCTAACACTATCCCTGTACCTGAGAGGAGTCTGTGTACTTCACCGAGTCTCATCGTTCTCCGCTGAATATTATTAAGTTGTATTAATAGTATAATAATACAACGCGCACGGATTGTAGAACGTATCATAATTGTTCACAAGGATGTTACAATACAGATGCGCTGTGTATTGTCAAGAATTAAAATAGTACGAAACGAACAGAATACAGATGAGCGGAAAGGAAAGGTATTAACAAATGAAGGGAACATGTAGTAATATCATGAATATGGAATGTGTGTCTGAATATGTTTGAAAACTATTTTTACATTATGTGCAAAAATAAGTAAACTATGTGCTAAAAGCTCATAAATGTAATACCGGGTGATCCATTTGAGATGTCAGAAAAGTAAACCGTTATCTACAAGAGGTTAATGCAGATATCTGTGAGCAGTTTGTTGTAATATAAGCAGAAAGGATGTACGTTTCGAGTGATTGGAGGTTTACAGTCTTCAGCTGCGTGGCGGCAGTAGCATGCATGCAATACTTGAAAATTTCGCATACCATGCTACATACTGTGTGCGCTGTTGTGACGTGATCATCACCTTTGTTACCATGCACATTAGCGCCGCCATGTGGCTTAAGTCTGTAAATCTCCACTCACTCGAAACTTACATCCTTTATGCTTATATTACAACAAACTGCTCGGGGATATCTACATTAACCTCTTGTAGGTAAGGGTTTACTTTTCTGACATCTCAAACGGATCACCCGGTAATATGGAAAATAAAAACAGCATCATTTTTCGAGCTTACATGCTACACAATTCGCAGGTTTTAATTTGTATGGTTACTTGGTTTAAAACAAAACCGGCATGAGGAGTATGATAATTCACGCATAGTCCACAGAACAGGCTCAAGGAGGGTAACAGTTGTACGCTGATTGATGCTTGTAAGTGAAACTTGAAATAAAAATTCTGAAGTGGAAATAAAATAAGAGAAAGAAAGGTCCCAGACCTACCTACAATTACTAACGTTAATTAAATATTAAATTTTGATTTTTTTGATACAAGTTCTAATCCGTAAAACTGAGATTTTGTGCTAAGCCTCTTTCCTGAGTTCAACATATCGCAAATGTAAAGAAACGAAACATACAAAATGCACAGATATAGACACAAATAATGTAAACCAGGTCAAAACATTACGAAATCGTATATATTTGTTACTACAACCTGCAGCTGATAATATTTTAATAATTGACCAGAATTTTGGTCCTTCCGATTCGTGTTCTCTATGTACGTACTGTAACTTCTTCACCTGTTCCTCAACCACCTCTGTGGAGCTTGTGTTATGTTCTGTCCATATGTGTTTGTGATTGTCCGTTCACCAATTTCATTTGATCGCCTTTCGCGATTTGTCAAAAGTGACAGAAAAGCGAAGTAAAATTAATAATCCATTAACTGTAATTAATGCAATCTTAATGATTAATTTGTAAAAACATATTTATTGTGTACGCAACTGCAATTTGTAATCATTGTCTATCTTTACGTAAGATAAAATACTAAAATTTGAAAGCTTTTCTAATATATGTCTCAGTTCTCTGTGTGTGTTTATAATACAGCATGTGTGTAATATTCCAAGAAGCAGTTACCGACGCCATGTTTACTTCCCATTCCAGCTATAGCACAGAAATTCGACGATATGAATGCTTCAGCACTCACGAAAAATATATATTTTCTTTTTTATATTAATATCCAGACTGTTAAATTTTAACGTTCATGATATTGTAAATTGTACCACAATTTCTAACTGTGAGGCTGCGACACATAAACGTAGTTCTCGTTGTTTACATTGTCCTGCCTATGCAGATTACATACATAGTTCAGTGGCGTGCCCAAGGGGGGGGTTGGTGGGGGTTATAACCCCTCCGTCTTTGGCCCAGTATTCCTAAAGAAAAGAACTTCAAATGCAGGAAAAGATGGCAAAATGAGGGCTGACAACTAAAAAATGTATACCTAACCCCCTCCTTTCCAAAATCCTGGGGCACGCCACTGCCATAGTTTATACACTATTCTGTTGACTTGTAGGTAAAATATTAGAAGGTGTACTTGAAACGAAACATTACGGAGACAGGATGTTCTCGTCGGTTTGAAATGCAGACCTTACAAATTCCATTACTTGCCTCGTCCGTGGAAAGGTACCAGCCTGACAGACGGATATGAATCGACAGGTATTGGAATTTGTATAGCGAAGCAACCGAACCGATCTGAGAAGATCGGAAGGGAATTTCAAAAACAGTATTGGATTTGGTTTTGGTGTGTGAACATCGAGGAAGAAAGCGCAGGTATGTACCTGGAGGACGGAGGCGTCTCTCCGAACATAGAATGGTCTGAGCCTTGTTACTAAACCTCTCGCTAGTACCTTTTCTTACTTACACCCCGGTAATAAAATAATGAAATAAGGGAAGGAGGAAACAATTCTGCATAATGTATAGTGTGTATACGTACAAGTCAACGGACACCACTAGTGCCAAGCTATGTGCGTTTCACAATCATCGGGCGCCTTCTGTCAGTCCCAGTGTAATTTGAGGACTCGGTTCGGAGGGCGGGACTTTGCCTCTGGGAGTCGGGTTATTTGTGACTCACATTGCACATGTGTAGTCCTCACAAGTTTGGTTGCAGCTTCAGTACATAAGACAGTGTAACGTTTCTTGGTTTTTCAGTTGATTTAGTCCATCATTTTGAAACGTGAATATGTTAACGCTTTACGGTTTGGTCTCACTATACTCGTGTCCGGATATTTACGTAATTGCATATGTTTTATTGTAAGGTTCCGTTTAGAGAATATATTTTTAGAACATCAAATTCGGTATTTGCACCAAGTCTCTAATTTTCATTGAGTAATACCGATATAATCTGTGCGACAAACATTCAAAATTGTACTTTTTATCGGATTATTTTCACTCAGTTTTGTTTCAAGCCATGAAATCACCTCAAAAATTAAGGCTCCTTGTTTACTTCGTTCTTCACTATTAACCACATTTCTCTGATAATTCCTGCTAATTCTGGGAATAGTGACTACAGGTTAGCAGTTATTATTTAAAACTATATTCTTAAAAAAATAAGAAGAAATTAACGTGGTGTAATTTCTTTCTGTTTTAGGAATCTAAGAATACCACAGGCCTGAAAGAAATGACAGAAGACACGAAATATGTTACACATTTTAATATACATATTTTTTAAACATATTTCAGTGGATTTTTCTACATATTTATGTTCATGTTTCGCATGTCCTGCTACATAAAATTCCGGGCCTTATTAGTGTCACAATTGCAGCAATTTATTTTAAAATACAAGGCAAAATTGACAATCCCGGTCTTTATATCACGCCTAACCCAAGATTGCACAGGTGAAGAGCTGAGACCAAGCAGTGAAAATTATTCAATACTTTTGGCGGTACCGAAGTCCGTCCCAAACAGAAAGAGAGAATTTGCGTGAAAGAAGAACCAATGCAAGGAATAAACGTGATCATATTACCTCTATTCACACGTAAATAACAAGAACTGCATGACGTCACCTCCTAAAAATGACTTTGGCAAGCTGAAAGTTTTTTTTAAAACAATTGCAATTCCGTGCATTTATACAGCAATATGGTATCCTTTTATACATTAATGTGGCTTCTGTGTGGTGAAAATGACTACTTCTTCTGACAGTGGTGTGTTTTTATTTTAAAATTGTATTAGGCCTATATTTCTTTGCGCAGCGTCGGAAAAGTAAAGTTTATTGGAAGTGTCACCTTCGGCTTAAAATGATACTTTAAGCACTGAAATTTGCCTCCATACGGAATCGAACGGAGACCCTTTGATTACAAAAATCCAGTGTTAATGTTAATCACCGCCCACTGTCCAAGATGTCATTAAAGCATTTAGATTCGCAATTTTAGATAAAGTTCACCGGGTATCGAAACCCGGACCACCCGATTGCAAGGTGACGACTTTACCACTATGCCATTGGGGAGGCCTTTGCTTCTATAATGTTTGTAGGCACGGTTAAGCTAGAGAAGTATGAAATTTGTTTCTCTAAATAAATTCATGAAACATTTAGAAACATAGTTCAATAATGAAAAAAGTGAAAATAACCCATGTTGCTGGATAGAAAGGGGGCAAGACGGTATGCAAATTTATATCATGGTTTTAATGGTCTGAATTAAATGCTCACCAAATATGGTAAACTTGATGACTTCAGATAGGCGCCAAACTCAAAATTGCAGTCGCATTTTGAAATTAGCGACAGCTAAATTGCGACTGCATCATGAAGAAAAGATACTATTTAAGCGTTTCCATCATTGTGTAAAAATTCTAGGTTCCTGATTGGGTAGTCCCAAGTCTCTTTCCCTTATACTATTTAAAATGGAGTTAGGAAATAAAGTTTATCCAGTGTGCTTATCTCTGTGCCAGACAACAGCACACACACCACCATTTTGTTTTAAAGTATATACATTTGAGACGAGATCCAACTTTGTAGCAATAAATGCATAATTTTTAACACGGATAGGTTGCTGTAATTCCCTCAATACATGTGAAATCTCTAATTACAGTCTTGTGCATGCGTACGAAATTTTCTATTGTGAGCATTCAGCTACTATATGTGTGGTAAATTCTGCTACATCTCATGAATAAAACTTGCTTTCTTGTCTCATAATACTAAAAGTAATAAACAACATCTCATCAGAGAATACAAACCAAGTACTACTGTCAAACTCACAATACTATCATATTTAAAATTTAATTATAGATTTCTCAAACAAGGAGACATTTTAACCTGTTCTTGAAGCAAACGCAAAATGACTATCATTTCCGTCGATTTAAAATAAATTTCGAATATTTATAGTAATAACACCTTCACCCAGACATACAAAAATGTCTTGATTTTACAACTTTTACCAACATATTTCTCCTCCCTTCCAGAAATTACTGATATAAAATCGAGCATGCGACCAGTCTGTCAGTGTTTTGTGTGGGGGGGTGTGGGGGGGTGTAGGGGGGTGAAACGAGGAAAGTGACAAATTAATTACTGAAAACATGAATATTCACTTATCGATGAAACCCAAAGTTTCGAACTTAAATTCTGTGATTTCTCCTTCACAGAAGAATAACGTTTGATCTTCTAGTGTCGTAACAACGCAATAAAGAAAAATACGTTCCAAACTCAAAATTATGCAACACGCATAGTCCTTTCAATAATTATTTTTTCCTTGCCACACGAACAACAACAAAGTATAGGCCTAAAGCTGTGACTTGGTGAAATACCTTTCGTGGCACCCGTTTGGCAGAAAAAGGAAAAAACTTTGGCCACACGGGGAATCGAACCTACGATTTCAGCTTACGAAGCTGACGCTTTACCAACATGGATACAAGCCGCGGTGTGAAATCATGCTATTAGGGTGATTTCGTATGAAGATTGTACTTTTACCTGTCCGGTTCCAAACTTTCAATGTCCCTTCTCTCTAATTACATTAATTTGAAAGCATACGCTTCATGGTATAGTGTGTCTATGCTGTGCACACATTGCTCACAGACTAGAAGTTAATGTTGTGTGTGTATATTAATAAAAACGATCAAAGACGTGCTTTTGTGCAAGGTCAGTGTTTCCATACCCTAATAATCTTCATGCTCTAGCTTCTGATATGTGGCGACGAATCCTATAAGTCAATGGCACATACATAATTACATTTTTTAAGCTAACTGTTTGACGAAGAAGAGTGATTTTTCAGGAAAATATGAAGACATTCATCCAGCCTGTACTGATTATGGGAGATCTATTATCCTACCAAGCTACAAAAGCAGTTTGCATACGTAAGAGAAAGTAACGAAAGTGATCCTGAAGTCACACCATTCGGGCCGTGATAGAATAGATGTTCTTATTGCCTTGGATTGTTTATTTTCTCCCATCCGCATCTTGGATGTCAATTTGGATTTATTTTTGTTAGCGTCGCATTTCTTGCAATTTTAGTTAATCGCGACGAAGAAGATAAATGATGATATCAAAGAACACCCACGCTCAGGTCGGAATTCGAACCCGGGTCCTCTTGGTGAACGTCGACAGTGCTATTACGTTAAGCTAGGGAAAGAGGTAATGGAACCACTACCCACTCCCCTCTGCTTTTAAATGAATTTCAGCTTTTCCCAAGCGAAGGGATTGAGGTAGGTTTTTTTATTATTATTATTAGTTATGGGATACGGAGTATCTCGATTATTGTCCCGATTTTTTCTTGCCATTTTCTTTTAAAATTGGACACTACATTGCATTAATAATTAAAATGCAAGGCTTTCCTATAACAGTTTCTTTTCACTCGGCTAGTCACAATAATCCCTTCATCCGGTGAAAAACTTGAATGGTAAGCAACACTGCAGAGTGCTGTTATCCCGAACACACTCGATCGGCTCCGAAGCTGATCTTTAACTCAAACGAGTGTGCCACTTTCTGTGAACAGAAGTGTACGACATCCCAAATCCTTTCTCTTTCAACAAAAAACTGCTAAAGGAGAAACAATTACAAATTCATTTATTCGTGCGTCAGTTGACACAGTTGGCTCCAGTAACACATTCAAGTGCATAAACTGCTAATGATTCGCTTTTGGTGTATCAAAATACACAGAAATCAATGTTACTTTTATCAGCTGCTGTTTTGTGTGATCCTCTAAAAATGAATCAGTTGAGAAGAGCAGACACGATAATTTCAAACAAACCAAAATTACACTTTTACTGTATCAATTGATGCACATAAAAAAAAGCAAGAAAAAGAAGAGGAAATTACTTAATCATGGAAACATTTCAAAAGGAAATTCAGCCTGATGAGCCTTCGATCAAATACTCCCTTAATTTGGTTCGCTAAGCCATCGCGATAATCCGGTGCGAATTTCAATTTCAGAAATGCAGTGCGATACCTCGTTAAACATTCTTTGCGGTTTTTCACCACTTTTCGGCCGTCGTGTCGAGTGGAGCGTGCTCTGTGCACGCTAAATGCAGCAGCACACCAGGGAGTTCAATCACCACCGCCGACTAATAGAACATGCGCATTGCAATTCGCCCAAGAGCTTCATGTGCAGTTGCCCCCACATGATTGCCAAGTTTAAGTCCGTGACGCGGTAGGCGGTTTCCATTTGGAGGTTTTTTTTGTTGTTTTTTTTACGTAATAGGTTTATCCTTCACGCGGTGGGATAACTAAAAACAGAATGTTGCGTGGACGTTCTGTCTCCGCTCTGATCATTTGTGCACAATGCTTGTATTTCATTCATTTGCAGGCCTAATGGACCATGTCCTTTTTACGTTCATAGTTAGGTATGGACGATCGAATCCAAATGCATCACGATTCCACCTCTGAGGTAAGAATCCAATTTTAGAATCGTTGAATCGTTGACCGGATCTCGCATCCTGTCCTCAACTCGGTCTCCAACTCCTCCTATCATCTTGAATTTGCTTTCCAATTCACTCTAAATATCCCCATCATCATGAATTCACTCTTCAGGTATCCCCACCATCTTGAATTCGCTCTAAATATCCCCATCATCATGAATTCGCTCTCTAAATATCCCCATCATCATGAATTTGCTCTCCAAATATCCCCGTCATAATGAATTCGCTCTCCAAATATCCTCATCTTCAATTCCCTCACCAAATATCTCGATCATTTTGAATTTGCTCTACAAATCTCATCATAATCTTAAATTCGCTCTGCAAACCTCCCCAGCATCTTTGATTCGCATTTTCAAATATCCTCTTTGTCTTTAATTCTCTCCAAAAACCTACCTAGCATCTTGAATTCACTCTCTAATTCTACAACATATCTTATTCGCATGTTATCAGTTAAAACGTGTGGATTTCTTCATTTGTCCAAGAAGCGTCACAAAAAAAATCGCATAAGGCGAAGATCGGGATATAGCACGTGATGCATCATCATCATCGTTGGAGAACTGGATAAAAATCATTCCCGGTTTGCTCCCTTCATCAAAATTACACGACCTGAGTACGGTTCAACGAATATGTTTACTCTGAACTGAACATTCATTTATTCGAATGAACTATCCATGTTTCTTCTTCACGTTCCCTCACATACAGTATTGAATACAACCTGGACATCCTGTGCACAAGGCACCGTCGCGAACCTTCGGGAAGCACTTACGCACTGGACTTTGGCATGGCCCCGGAAAGAAGAGGTAACTGCATTACATCACTCGGGACACCCTGTTAATTCGGGAAATAATGAACACGGCTGTGCGGGCATTTCTTCTTGAATTGCGTTCGCCCCGCTTCTCGTCCTTTGGGTCACAGACGAGTCTGCTATCGATCGGGAGAAGAGACTGAACCCCTCCCACCCACAGCATCAAGGAATTTCCCCAGACCAAGCCTTCGATCTTACACCCCTCTCTCTCTCTCCGAAGGATGTTGGGCGATGGCCCATAATTACAGAGCGAACTGCTGCTTTTGCATGCGGGAGAGTCTCCTCTTGCCTTCAAATGAAGATGAGCTGCGGGGTTTTTACTCAAAAGTTATGATTGCAAATTCTTCAGTCTCTCAGATCTCGACAGAGGTGAACTTGGGAGTTTGCGTAGGCAGGGGAGGAAATATGTACGAGGAGGCATCATTTTTTGTATGATATCCTCCGCGAGACGTCTGCCGGTCTGGAAACCTTGATAGTCATGGACGTCGCCAACGTGTAGGCGGAAGTAGACTGTAGCTCACCGTCAAATGCCTTCGCCTACACGAGAATCATTGACAGAGTTTCGTTTTAAGCCAACTTCATACTCAGATAAGTCAATCGGTAAAAATCGGTGAAATCCGAACCACTGTGCAATTTGTCTCTACCGGGGGATCGAAACTGGGACCCGTATATTGCAAGGCAACAGATTTATCACTACGTCATCGGGAGGCCTTGAGTTATTCATCGTAGAGGACTAACCACACGAGCACAAATAGGTAAAGAGCTGTACTGTCTTCTCCTGCAACTTTGTGTGTGTGTATAAACACATGCTCACCGCTGGAGCAACCCTCACTGGTGGGGTAGGTGTGTGAATGAATAAAATCACGCAGGCACTTGAATGTTATTCTAAACCTTTCTCTAAGATAATTGAAGCACAAGGACCTGGCGTCAACAGGATAAGATTCTGGTATTGGCACTTTATTCAAGTGTGAACTTTTATGGAGGAGGGAATGCATGTGTATATAGAATTTACACATTATTTTATATTAATATATATTATGAATTTCTGTGTAAGCAGGAATGATGCCACTTGTAAATGGATTCTCTATTGAGCTCTCAGAATGACCCGCGTTAATGCACCGAATTATGTTAAAATAAAACAAAATAATAAACAATAAAGAAAATATTGCAGTCCTTACGGGCAATGATGGAAGATTATTTCCTACAATTTTAAAAAATCCAACTTTTTTTAGTTATCATTTTAAAGAGAGTGATTTTTATCCCTTTTTGACAATAAATATCGTATGGGAGTCGCGGTGGTCTTGTCGGTCTGCATGCGGGAGTCCCAAGTTCGATTCCTGGGGTGGGCGATCTCAGGTCAAATTTTATCCGGGCTTATCCTTTCTGGGTTCAGCCATCCTAAATTAAATGCAGCCGGAGCACAGTGCTGATAACATCACCTCAAAAAAATGGCCAAGATCAAGAATATGTGTGGATCTACTCCAACATCCCTCCATATATGCCTTTGTGGCATGGTGCAAAGTAGATTGGTAACTGTTGTAGTCACGATATTATTGGGAACAAACAGTAATTACATTTTTGCCGGAGTTACACTCAAAGGTGCTTAGGTTATTTCATGGATTTTTTTAGAATAATGGGGGGGAAAATTCAAAATTTCTCCTTTTTCAAGGATCAGCTTCACTTTCTCATACCGTTCCAAATTATTGCTCTCTTGTTACGAACGTAAAGTCAAGGACACTCATGCCCAGGCCGGAATTCGAATCCGGGACCCCTGTAGTCGTAGAGCGCTGTGTTGACCACTCCGCCCCGAAGGTCGGCTCTAGATATTCGAAATAGTTTAATAGGTGAAATATTGCAAATATATAGACAACAGCGAGATCAAACCGCACTCAGATTCACGGCAATGCTAGAGGGAATTCTAAGCAGATGTAATTTTTCGAAAGAGAGGAAATTTCGAAAACTGCTTCGTTGGCGTAGATCAAAGGTCCACCCGTCATCTATCTGCGCTGAAAGCAAATGCATGCAAGACAGCCGTAGAAAGAGAAGGACATGAAAAGAAAGAGGGAGAGAAAGAATGAACGGGAGAGAGAGAGAGATAGAGTATCCACAACCACCAAAACAAGAGTGCGTGCGTCTTACTTGAAATAAGCATTGTCTATGGGGAAACCGAGTGATGACTGGCCAATTTCATCCACTTTGGAGCCAACCTAACAAAATTCTCTGGTGGGGTCACTGAATGGAACCAATTTTATTGTATTAGTCCTCAATATACTGCAAACTAACGAGAAAATGAAAGAGAAAGGAGAGATGAATAAGACCAGATGCTTCCGGACGTCTGGTAACACTACCCACATGCCAAGCTGCCAGGACGCCCCTGTCACAAATGTAGCACCAGCATTCTTCCTTCAAGAGGCCTGTATTTACATGTCGTTACGTCACACCGCCTATGAAATAACAGTGGAACATGGTTATTCATCTCCTTCTTTGGGACGAGACGAATAAGAGTCACTCAGCGTCGGACCGTTGAAATGGCGGAGGATGGAGTCGAAATAGGCATTGTCTGTGGGAAACAGGATGCAGGCTGCTCCACAGAATGCTGTTTTGGAACGGCAGGAGGCGGTTATAGTTATGTCGTCACAACCTCGGCCCATGACTCATAACGACCTTGTAGCCACCTTGGGTTCTACTTGCCCAAGTCTGCACTCGAAGGAATGTTAACTATTTCCGAGAAGCTAGTTCTCAGGCCAGCCTTCATGCCGCAGCGGTACTCCGCAGGTTCGGAGCAATTTAGGAGACATCCGTTGAAGTTAGGCCAGATTTTGTGCTTCTTCTTCATTGCAAGGCATGTGTTAAGACTCTGCCACCATCATCCCCATTCTCTTCATATATCTTCCTCACTTTCTCTTTACATGTCTCCCTCTATCTTTCTCTCTCTCTCCCTGTCTCTAGTATTCCCGTAGCTTTTCTCTATCTCTCGTCCTCTCTTTCTTGTTCTCATTTTCTCTCGCTCTCTCCTTTTCTCCGTCTCTCATTCTCTGTCTCTTACTCAGCCTCTATTTCCCCCTCATTCTCTCTGCGTTTTCTCTTTCTCTCTGTGTGTGTACTTCTTTCTCACACTCTGTCGCTTGTCCCACCTTCTCTCTCTCTCAAAGTGCTGTTCCAAGAAATTCTATCTTCTTTGCTTACGATGCGTAGTGGCAGTTCTGTTACTCTGCAATTTCTTTACAACATATCTAAAATCATTTTAACACTTCAAGTAATGTATCCTCTGTGCGCTGCTTTATTCTCTCAATTTGGGTTATTTTACATCGCTTTTGTACACCTTAAGTTAATCGCGACGATGGAGATGACTGACGAAATGGGACCTCTAACTTCGTAATTTGTGACGCTGACACGAGTGCCTTGAAGGCACAGAAGCAGTGTGGAAGTAGGACCCCACACATTCTCGATTTCGGGTATAATTTCCACGCCCTCGCCGCAGGGGGAGGGGAGGCTGGGACCCTGAGATCGCCTGTCCAGAAAATTGAACCCCTGTCTATTGTACAAGCATGCCGAACACCTTATATTTAGTTTCCCTTCATGCGAATAATAGGAACAGATAAGGAATCTGACGAGACAGGCTAAGAAAAATCGTGACGCGACCTAGATGTTAGTATGATATTTGTATAGATTACTTAAATTACATTTACCTTACTATGGGAGTTCTTCAAGTCTGTGCTGCCAGGTTACATATACTCAGGATAAACTTCTGTTTTGGAGGGTTGGTAGCGTCGAAACAAGGAGTCGAACAGAGAAAGGTATCAAGAAAATTTCTTTCTTAAGTATTCCTCGAGTCATTGATTTTCTTCATTTTACGAGGACAAATCGAAAAGTCTTTGCCCCATTTTTTTTCCAGCCGAAATAATAAACATGCAGGGAAGTCAAAATATAGGAATTGTTCTACATGTACCTTGCACTATTTTTCCACATAGTCACCACAGCGGTTCAGGCATTTGCCCCATCGCACCACTAGTTTGGAGATGCAGCTGTTGTAGAATTCGGCCGGTTGATCGTGGAATCACTGCCGGATTGCGGTCTTCGCTTCCTCGTCGCAAATGAACCTCTGTCCTGCTAGGAACTTCTTCAGTGGAGCGAACACGTGGAATTCACTGGGGACATGCTGTGGTGCATGTTTCACAATCTCCCATTCGAATGACTGAGTTAAGTCTGTCGATGGTCCTGTTTGCCACATGAGGCCTGGCGTTATCGTGGAGGGTAACCACATTGTCCACATGGAGAATCCCTTCGCGCTTTTTCTTGATGGCAGCTCGCAGACGTGAGAGTGTGCCACGATAGATGTCAGCGTTGATGGTGTCACCTCGTGGCATGAAATCCAGCAGGAGTGGTCCTCGGCGATCCCAGAAAACCGTGAGCAATGTTTTCCGTTGTGACCGCTCGCTGTCATGAACGTCTTCTCGGCCATTTTCGAACTCTCAACACCACCACCGCACACTTCTCAAAGCGAGACACTTGTCCCCATACGCCGGCTGCATTTCCCTATGGATCTCGATGGGCGTTCGTCCCTTGCTACATAGAAAACGAATAACACTTCGCTGTTCATACGACGTGGACGTGTTGAGTACTACAACCATCTGTGCAAACTGACAGCAGCGTCGTGGCCGAGAGTTAACGCTGGGCCGTTCCAAGAAAACCTATTGCATTGAATGCACATCTCGGTTTCTCAATCACACTAATATTTTGGCTGAAAAAAAAATAGGGGCAAAGGCTTTTCGATTTGCCCTCGTATTTCCGTGTTCGATACGGTGGAGTCACATAGAAGTTGGGATTCCTCTTTAAACTGTAAGTCTAGTCCCGATTAGCCTCTCTGGGCATAAAGTGGATCTACAATCGCTTTCCTGCCACTTTTGACTAACCGCGTAGATGATGAATGGTGATAGGATGAAATTGATGACGTCAGTCACAAATACACATGGACAGGATGCAACACAAGCCCCACAAAGAATTATGTTTGCTGCGAGTCCAGACGCCAGAACCTTGTTAGCCTACAAAATACAGTCCAGGATGTACTACGTGGAAGTAAGGTTGACATTGATTTTGATTGATTGATTGAGTTGGTGTTTTAAGTCCACTTTATGCACAGTAAGGCTAATCGGGACTGGACCTACAGTTTAAAGTGGGATCCGAACCACTGTGCACACTATGCCTCCACCGGGTATCGAACCCGGGAACCCTTGATCACAAGGCGATGACGCTACCTCTACGCCATCGGGGAAGGCCTGCTTGACTTTTGGGTGTCTTTCCATTACACCTCTGTATTTCGAGACGAGCCAGAGATTTCCAAGTCTCATCTTGTCTGGTCACCATCCTTAGCAGCAGCAAAAGTTGTCTTTGGAATGAATTCCGCACTGTGCGAATGCATCGACACCTCCGTGCCCGAGGAGTGCTTTGAGCACCATTAGATTCGGCAGTATTCCTGGATTGGGCATGGGTGTTCTTTCCTTCATCAATTTCATCTAATCATCCTCAGGGTCGTGTTTGGCCAAAGGTAGCTGAAATGCGACGTAAAATACAAGATACAGATGGTATCAGTACGATGTCTGTATCGATTCTTTATCCTTTGATACCAGCAGATTTTGTGATAAGATTCAAATCTGGAGACTTTTCCGGCCGAATGTTCATCGTGGAAGAGCAAAGTATCCAAGATGTTTTGCTCCTTGAGATACTGGACAAGAGGCAGCCCATGGTTGTCCATAATCCGGATATAGTTCACAATTATTTCAACCAAATAGGGCCTCCCCGATGGCGCAGTGGTAGCGTCGTCGCCTTGTAATCAAGGAGTCCCGGGTTCGATACACGGTGGAGGCATAAGTGGTTCGGATCCCACTTAAAAATTGTAGGTCAAGTCCCGATTAGCCTTCAGTGCATACGAGTGGACTTAAAACATCAACTCAACTCAACTATTTCAACCAAATGAACCAATTCATTGGGGGGGGGGCTTCTAGACTAGCGGTTCAATCAGGAGCTATTGTCTCTTCTCGTGGAGTTAGTTCATATTTCTTACATCATAAAGTTTGCGTTGTGTGACGTCTCGCATAAAAAATCTTACTTTTAGAATTTTAAAAACTCGTGAAACCATCCTTTGTATTAAATAGTAGTAGATTATGAGAACATGAATTTCTACCCTGGTTCCTACATTTGACACTCAATATTTCGAGCTAATGTTTTTTTTCTAAATTTCGTTATTCTGTTGCAATAATAATTTCACCTAGTAGCTAGATTATTTTTCTAATTTGAAGAGATCGATGTCAATTTCCAGAGGTCGAACATTTTTAGTGTGTGTACATATGATTGAAACTTGGGAAAAGAGTATAACGCAAAGAATGTTTGTAAATTCCTTATCTTACTCTTTCTATTTACTATTACTACAGTAAATATTGTGTCATTATCATTAAAGAAATAAACTTATATCTTTTTTTCTCTTCTTTCCATAGGAAAAGAACTCTTTCCTCAATTACAACGTATCCTGTATATTGACGCTTCCCCCGTACCAACGTCAAGGGTACGGGCGCCTACTCATAGATTTCAGTAAGTACCTATTTCCTTTACAATGATTTGTTGTTGCATAAAACGTTTACTGTGGGTTTTTTTCTTTGCTAATTAGGATTCTGAGTTTTATCGCAATCTATGTTCACACAATTTTGTCATACGAGGGTCGGCCGAAAATAAATGGTTAAAAATTGGTCTTTTGCTCCTCGTTTTTTTTCTTATGAACATTATCACTAGTTTTCAAGAAGTATTGGCATGCCCAACGGGGCTCCCGGGGTCATAACACCCCCCCTTTCAGTCTATCATTCTTTTAAAAAATAATAATAACACCTACGGTCATGAAATCCTTGACACACCACGCTTAAAACGGAAACCAAGTACTATGAGATTCGAAGCAAACCCTTTATTGTTGTTATTATTGCTGCTCGAAACTGAGCATGCAGTGTTTTTTTTTTTTTGTTTTTTTTTATTTTTTTTTTACGTAAAATAGTGGTAACAAACGTGAATTTCTACATGATTGTAGCTTCAAGTTGAAATTTGACATGTTTCAACTTGAAATTTTAGATAGTCTGGATCTTCTCCATGCCGGGAAGCAAACAAGGCTCTTCGTTGAGGCATCGCGAATAAAACACCAAACGCGCTCTACCGCCGACGCGACTGGTAGCGTCGAAACGAGACTCGAGGATTAAAGCAACGTTATTGAGGAGACTTGTTCGCCTCCCTTAAAGGTTTGTCGGTATTGTATGATGTAGTAGTATGTTATACACTTTCCATTCTCCATACAAGGAGCCGGCCCCCGTGGCAGAGTGGTTAGCACATCGCGCTATGACGTCAGGGGTCCCGGGTTCGAATCCTGGCCTGGGCATGGATGTTTGTGAGTGTCCATTCATCAATTTTATCATATCATCACTCATCCTCATCATCGCAAATTAGCCAAAAAGTGGTACAAGAAGCGATAAAGTAATTCAATCAATCAATCCATCCATCCATACAAGGAACCCCCCCCCAGTTGTAACGGGAAACTGAAATTCAGGAACCAAAATCCCATTTTACGAGAATTATAGTAAAAAGAATGTTCACCAAACTATTCTGGCTTATGTTAAAACATCAGTGACAAATGGTTAACCCAATGATTTATTGTTTGTTGATGTCCGTAAAAAGTGCTGTTTTATCACAAGAGACTTGGATTTTTCTGTTAAATATATAGCATTATACCGAAGTGCTTGTGTTTTTGTTATGTTAAGATAATTTTGAGTTCTTCATAGGGATGCACCTACACTTGCAAGTGGACCTAAAATGTGATAACTAAGTCCCGGATTTGTATGTAGGCAAAACATGCGAAATATGTTCATACATGTGTAGAAAACATGGGTGAAATATTTAAAAAAAAATATATGTAAATATTCTGAAATATGTAAATATATGTCAGTATGTTAAAATATATAATATGCGTATTATTTTTAATTTCTGTGGTCATTTCTAGATTCCTGGCAGTAACAAATGTAACTTTACTAAAATAATTTCTCAAAGTTATTATAACTTAAGAAATTTCTTCAAATAATAAAATTGTAATGTGCTTAAATTACATTGGAAAATTCGTAATCTGATATAAACTGATTACATGAATGACAACAATTTTTAGTACAGTGTGGTAAGATATTTTTCGCCGCGAGAGATTCATTCAAATGTCTACAATGCTGAAGAATATTCTCATTGAATGAACAAAATTGTTCGTTTGTCAGACAAAACATAAAATGTGCGTTTAATGCAACAATACATTATACCACATTTATGTAAAAATATGAATTATGTGGTTTCTAACATCGTCATTTGCCGACATTGTAGTTTTTGCTTGGCTGCTTACAAAGAAAAAAATATGTAATTATATAATGTTCCTGGGCCTGGTGATAACAATTACATTACATTATTCGGGGAATCTGGACGCAAGTAGGGGCAAATAGAGAGTACTGAATCTTCTTTTGAGGCTCGTGAGGCTCGATCGCCTTAATGGATTTCTCTCGTAAGGCATGTGTTGCCAACTCTTACCCGAAAAAAATCACCAAGGTTGTGGCGCTCGTCGTAGCCTTTTATGATGTATATTTTGAGGGGTAGAGTTGACAACACTGTGGGGGGCACTGTAGCCTTTTATGAGGGGGGGGTTTATTGCCCTCTGTTTACATCTGGCAACACTACCGTAGATTGACAGTGTTGTTAACCTACTGGGTTTTTTCACTGTAAATTTTTATCAAAGGACCTGAGGGGCCTATGTATTTTTTTATGTCTGGCAATACTGTTGGGGGCCTAGTGTTGGCGACACTGTGGGTTTTTAC
The DNA here is from genome assembly GCF_977018435.1 of Lepisma saccharinum. Classification (NCBI taxonomy): domain Eukaryota; kingdom Metazoa; phylum Arthropoda; class Insecta; order Zygentoma; family Lepismatidae; genus Lepisma; species Lepisma saccharinum. The sequence goes on from NC_139233.1 coordinate 47,271,176, forward strand.
TGTAGCCTTTTATGAGGGGGGTCTATTGCCTTTTTTTATATTTGGCAACTCTATTGGATGTTTTGTTTGAGGCTTGGGTTTTGCCAACCCATCCGAAGAAAATTCCACTATATGATCTTTCACTGGCTAAGCTAACCTACAAATAGGAATTGGTAACACCGACGAGTCTTGAATTATTATTTGAGGCTCGTCGGTGTTGCCTACCCACTCTACAAAAATTCTACTATATGATATTTTGAAACTTTTGAATGCAACTTATCGTAATTTTCCAACTGTGGGACCAAATGTTTATATATCGTGACTTTTGTAAACCTCTTTCGGGAACAATGTGTCGCACACACACACGTGCGCGCGCGTGCCTGTATTGTGACGCAAGCAAACAAAAAAAAAACTTTGCGTGTCATTACAAAAAAAACTTTGACCGTATTCTTAAATAACTAACAAAGACAATGAATCTTTTTGGCTTCCGCAAACAGATCAACATGGAGACTGCACCACCAAATTCCAATAACCTCTTACCTTCCGTATTATCTAAACTCAATGGTTTACTGATTGTTCATCTCAACAGCATTTGGACGAAACTGAATGACGATGTGGGCAAGATGTTTTATGTTTTTAATAACAATTTACATTTCTACGAAATTCCGATCGACGGGAAACTTCAAATCACCGTGAATCCGGAAAACGCAGGCGAAATCAAAATTTCTACCGGCAAGAATATTTTTCGAATCAAGCACGACAAGATGCTTTCTAACATTACGTACGATGTTTCTGCAGGAGATTATCTTTACATGGAACTTCTCGGAGATTACGACAAACTCATTCCTCTTTTTGTAGAATTACGAATCGTCTATCCTATTATAAATAACCGTTAACCAAAAATGCCTAACGACATTTTCGGCAACACCAAGCGTGTAGACCACGCAGAAGAGATTCTCATGTTGGACATTCGAGTTAAGAAGTTGAGGACCGATTTGATTGCTTTGCAGGAGACCTTAAACAAAAGTTTAGAGTCGGAAATCGCTACGCTCCAAACGCAATGTCTCGACCCCATTCTGAAAATCGATTCCGAACTGAAAACGCTCATAAAAAATTATGTCGACGTACCTTCTTACGACAGCGTTCAAAATATACAGTTGAGCGTGGATTCGCTTCAAAATGATTTGGCCAAATTACAGCAATTTCAATCGAAAAATGAAGATTTGGAAAAATTGAAACTCGAAATCGAAGAACGAACTTCCGCAATAGAAAAGAATTTCTCTGAACTTCAAACCGTCGTGAACGATATAGACGCAGAACGCTTGCATGTCGTTGTTTCCAAATTACAAGAAGAATTCACCAGCACGTTGGAAGAAATTAAATCCAAGTTGCAGACTTTGGAAGATACAATGACGAACCTACCATCGTCGGACGAACTGCAGGTCATCGGTAAAAGCGTCGCGAACATAAAAATTCAATTGGAGGCCTATCAAGATTTCGAACACATTCAAACCACCATCGCCACGCTTCAGGCGTCCTTGGAATTGATCAACGAAGAAATTAAAAATATTCACGCTGAAGCGAGAGCGTTGACGAGCATTCAAGACACGTTAAGCACGGTTCAGCAGAAGATCGAATATTTAGAAAATTTAAACGTCGAAACGAATCTCGCTCATTTTCATCACGTACTCGACAACATACAGGGTGACTTGGAATCGTTACGGACGAGCGTGCCTTCGAGCGAAGATTTGGAAAAATTGAAAACGGCGGTGACGGCACTATCCGATTCGAACGACATCAAAAGTTCATTAAGCGATCTCGAGAGTAGGGTGGCCAATCTCCCCACCTCCAAAGAATTGCACGCTTTGAAAAGAAACATATCTCGAATGCTGAAACGACTAGAAACGGAAACGGCGAACGTGGAACAGATTCGAGACGAAATTAGTTCGCTGGTGTCGACGCTGCCCACTTCCCAGAGCGTCGCCGACCTTCACACGCAGTTTACAGAGATGCGAAGGATCGTGAACGATCTTACCGAGAAGAGCTCGAAATTGAATCAAGTCGAGAACCTTCAGAACATCGTCGTCAACATCAGAGATCAAGTCGGAGTGCTGGAATCCACGCAGGAATCGACGCTGGCCTCTTTCGGTGCCAAGTTGCAAGAACTCAACGAAAACTACAAGCAGTTGAACGTGGAAGTGAAAATCAAACCGTCGTTTTCTGCCGTAACGGATGCCATAATCGAGCATTTGCTGCCCATCGAAAATAAACTCGGACAAGTTCACAGTAATCTGCTCGGCGTCGACACTAAATTCGCCAAATTGTTCACCTTGCAAGCCATCGAAATCAACAGCATTCCCAATCAACAAAGAATCTCCACGTTTGTCGAAGGTAACAAACTGTACATGTTACATCCTTATCATCCGTACTACAAGTTTCTCCTCGATGGCACGATTCAGATAAACGAATTTTCGTACTGGTCTCACGGTAGAAAAGCTAGCGTTCCCACCATGACTTTGATATCGAATCGTGGTGTCCAGAAAGCAGGAAACATTCCTCTGGCACGTTAAAACGAAACGCGCAACATATATGAAATACACGAAGACGAAGATCTCACCGTTTTCGACGTGAGTGCCGGCGATAAGCTGATCATTCAAAACACGAGCGAAGTGCCACCCTCTTTGAATCCCATCACGCTTGTGCTTCTCTTGAAACGTAATCTCTAAGAAAAAATGTCTAGGCAAGCCATCGTCGAAGAATTGCATAAACCTGCACGCCGCAACTACGAACGTTTGGCTGTGGTAACCAAGGGCATCGACGACCTCTGGCAAAGCGACCTCGTGGAGATGAGTAGCGGCAATTTGAAAAACGTACATAAATTGAACAAGGGCAACAAGTACCTCCTCACCGTCATAGACACATTTTCGAAATTCGCATGGGCTCTACCTTTGAAGGCGAAAACGGGAACATGCGTCACGGAAGCATTCAAATTAATTTTTCGCGAAAGCGGTGGCAGACGACCACGGTTTCTGCAAAAGGACAACGGTAAAGAATTTTACAACGCCGTATTCCAAAAATTTATTCAAAAACACAAGATTCGACATTATTCGAGCTTCAGTCACATCAAAGCCAGCATCGTGGAAAGATTCAATCGAACCTTGAAAACACACATGTGGAAACGATTCACGCTTCGGGGAAATTACAAATGGGTCGACATCCTGCCGGAACTCGTCGACACCTATAATGATACGGTACACAGAACGATAGGCATGAAGCCAGCCGACGTTACCAAGTCCGACGAGCAGCGTTTAATTTCTACAGTTTACTGTCCAAAGTACACACCCACGACAAAAAAAGCTAAATACAAAATTGGAGACCAGGTGAGGATCAGCAAATTCAAACGCACCTTCGAGAAGGGATTCACAAAAAATTGGAGCACGGAACTCTTTACGGTGGTTCGAGTTCTACCCGGAAACCGACACACGTATATAATAAAAGATAGTAGCGGCGAGATTTTGAAAGGAAGATTTTACGAAGAGGAACTCTCTAAAACGAAACACCCCGACACGTACCTCATCGAGAAAGTATTGCGTAGGAAAGGTGACAAACTGTTTGTCAAATGGCTGGGACTTCCGGAAAAGAGTTGGATCGACGCGAACGAAGTGATCTTGTGAGTACGTGGAACGTGGTGAAGCGTCTACCGGATCTGGAAAGTCAAACGAGAAAAAAAAAGAACGGCGAGTTGCTTCCCGACAGCATCCGCTGTCTGATCGTAGGTCCTTCGGGATGTGGGAAAACGACACTGCTCGTGGACAATTTTCTCCTCGCACCGAATTGGTTAGATTGGAAGAACAGGCACCTGTACGTGTTCTCGAAAAGTTTGGAGCAATCCAAATACCAGCAACTGATGAAACTGTACGATGGTCTGGACATTGCAACGTTCGCCTCGGAAATAAAACCACTCGACGATTGTCGTGAAAATTCAGTCGTTGTGTTCGACGACGCCATCCTGGAAAATCAAAATGAAATTCGCAACTTTTTCACGCAAGGTCGTCACAAAGAAATGGATTGCTTTTACCTAGCTCAAACGTTTTCCAAAATTCCAAAACAGTTAGTGCGCGACAACGCTAATTTCATATGTTTGTTTCGTCAAGATCACACCAACCTCAAGCACGCGTACGATGACTACGTAGGCGGAGACATGAACTACAATCAATTTTCGGAACGCTGCTGCTCTACTTGCTGGAACGGTGACGATTTCGGATTCGCTACGATCGACATGACGAGGAAACCCAACGACGGAAAATACAGAAACAAAATCAACGACTTTCTAAACGTTGCAACGTTGTGAGAAACGACGTGTATAAATAACGTCATGACGAAACGAAAAATCGAAGACGAAAATCTCAAGCTTCGCGATTACCTCGCGAAACGCTTCAAAGGTTGGAAATCTGAGAATCGCGGATTCTACGAAGAGAAGAAACGTCAGGATCAACCCGTGATCGATGCCATCAGCAGTCTAGGTAAAGAAATTAAAAGTGTCACGGAACAAAATAAAAATTTGATCAACGAACTCGTACCGCTCGCAGCTAAAAGTTACGCCGTACCCACACCCATTTCGAGCATTCCTTCGACGCCGTTCGAACTGAAGGATGCACCGGCACGACGTCGTGCCATAGGCAGCACGTCTTCGGATAAAATCGAGTTGGGACCTTTGGCACGAGACTACCTGAGCACGGGGAAATTCGACAAGGATGAAGTGTTCGGATTGTATCCTAGCATGGAAACCAGCGAAGGCGGCGGTGTGGTGTGGAAGATTGGGAAATCGAAGGTGACCTTCGAAGGCAATGACATTAAAGTCAATTTAGGCGACAAGGATAGTTGGAACAGGTATCCGGGTACGGTGGGACTGTGGGAACTCGTCGCCAAAAAGCAGCCGAAAGATTACACCGACGAAGATTACCAAAGTTACAAGGAAATTCTGATCATGACGGATGCCTTGTACCAGAACAACGACGCCTCGCAGAATAGGGTGAAATCGAGCAGCGGCGAGAAGTACAGGAATCTCATCAAACCGATTTGGAACCAGGTCAAAACAGGCAGCGGCGTCAAACGCTACAACACGTTACCCAAAGAATTCGTTTGGGTGGACGACGTTAGGAAACTCGTGGACCGATTGTTGGTGATAGCCGGCGAAGAGAATGCAGGCAACCGTAATTTCTACAACGAGAAGGTTGGCATCGTGGACATGATCAGCACGAAACTTTCCAACTTCATCGTGAACGACGACAAGGGCATAGGTTACCTGATCAAAATCATCAACACGCTGCCTCCGAAATTTTGGAACGTGGCCGAAGGAAAGGGACTCGTGAACGACATCATCAACAAGTTACCTTTCGAGATGCATCTACCTGGCTACCAGTACTGCGGACCGGGTACCAAACTCGAGAAAAGATTGGAGAGAGGAGACAAGGGTGTGAATCCGTTGGACGCGGCATGCAAAGATCACGACATCGCTTACAACACCACGCAGACGGATCTGGACGCACGTCACGAAGCAGACAAAAAATTGGAACATGCAGCTTTCGAAAGGTTCGTGAGCAGAGACGCATCGCTGGGTGAACGGGTCGCCGCACTGGGTACCACCATCGCCATGAACACGAAACAAAAATTGGGGTGGGGTATATAAATAACATACCGTAAAAAAACTACACAAGAAAAAATCTCAGAATATATATATAAATAACATACCGTGAAAATAACACATAGAGCATCAACATGAAGCCCAAGGGTGTCGTGTACCAGATACCATACTCCAATCTTAAAAATCTAGGTGCCCTCGATGGGTTACTCACCAAGAAACAACGCCAGAAGAAACGTTCTTGCTTGTCGAAAGGACACGGAATGAAATTGCTGCTCAGCACACCTCAATTGAAAAGATTGCAGCGTTCGCGGAAACAGCAAAAGATCGGAGGTTTCATATTCAGCATCCCGGCCATCCTAGCAGCATTGGGGGCCGTTGGAAGTTTGGCCGGCGGAAGTGCCGCCATCGCGAAAACCGTCATCGACTCGAAGAAGAACAAGGCCGAGTTGGAAGAACAGAAACGTCACAACCTGGCCATGGAGAAGAAAGGAGGAAAGGGCGTGATGAGAAAGTTTAAAAAAAAGAAACAGAAGCACTCACCAACCGAGACATTGAATCTCTGATCGAACCGTTACAAATCAAACACTTCAGAGGAGTTTTCATGTCCGACTCGTTACCTTCAAGCGTTAAAAGAAGAGAATGCGGAGTAGTCAACTTGGACGGTCAAGAAAATCCAGGCACGCATTGGATATGTTACCACAAAAACGACAATGATAAAGCATTCGTTTTCGATTCTTTCGGAGGTGTTCCACCTACAAATTTAATTCATTATCTGAAAACGAACAAAACCTCTATATACTACAACGACGAACGCATTCAAAATTTCGGAGACGTGAACTGCGGTCATCTCTGCCTCTCCGTGCTCGAGTTTCTCTCTAAAATAAATAACCCTACGATCGAGGATTTCCAGAAAGCATTGTGGAACCTCAAACAGCATCACTAGGATGGGCGTGTTCCATCTCACGAGCGAATCTTCAATCTTGAAACTCACGCTGCACGACGACATCGTCTATCCTAAATCCGTGGCTCTGCGTGCATTCTACAGCATGTACCTCATACCTAACGTCACGCAGCACAACAACAAAATTAGCGTCGGAAGCGAACACATCGTCGTCACGCCAGGACAATACAATCTTTCCACTTTGCAAGCTCAATTACCCAAAGGCACATACCTTTCTCAAAATTCGGTCACGCACAGAGTGGAAATCCTATCCGCGACGGAGACCGTGGACCTGGGCACCATGGGAGAACTTTTAGGTTTCGAGAACGACACCAAACTCGAAGCTGGCATCAAGCACGTAGCAACCAACATTCCTAAATTCTTGGCCATAGAGACTCTGAACGTACACTGCAACGTGGCGGAAGGTATGATCACGAAATCTTCGGACGGATTATTAGGAAGTCACAAGCAGACGGGAATCATAGCCACTTTCAAACCAAGTTCCGAGTTCATGGAACCGATCATCTACACGCCCTCTTCGCCGATCTATTTTCCAGTATGTCGCAACCGCATAGACGACATAGAGTTGGTGGTGACGAACGAGAAAGGAGACGTGGTGGATTTCGCAGGTGCCACTACGACGGCCATCGTGGAGATCAACGTATAATAAATAACCATACATGTAAAATGGAGCAAATCGAAAGTTACGAATTGCAATCTTTCCCTCCCAACCGTCGTACGTTCGCCAATCTGAACGAAGCGAACAGGGAGATCGAATACGACGTGGACGTAGGCGACGGGTTTATTCATCCTCACAGAGCGGACCTCTACCTTCAATTCGACGTGGTGAAGAAAGAAAGCGGAGACGCGTTTCCCGCAGCAGCAAACTTGATACTCGTGGACAACTTCGTGCCTCACCTGTTCTCGCAGGTGGAGGTGAGGAAACACAACACCGTCATCGACAGAATAGATTATCCAGGCATCACGTCGACGGCGGTGGGAACGTTGAAATTATCCAAAACGGACGCAGCGTACTACCAGGCCGGGGGATTCGAAGCCGGGACCAAAATATCGACGAAAAGTCACACGGTGCTCTTTCCCATGCGTCATGCGTCACGTTTCGAAGAGCGGCCAACGACAACGACGCACTGATGCGATACGCTACTTTGGGTCCGGACGGCACCACGCCGATAGCCAACACTTTACCCGAAGCGGCGAAATGCGTCATCCGGAGCATGGAATTGAGAATGCCGGTGGTGGAATACGAAACGAACTACGCCCTCAAGTACAAAGCGGAGATCTTGAAAAGTCCGCAGGTGCCGATTCACTTTCACGGTTACCAGTGCGTGCAGAAGATGGCGTCGGGAAGTCACATGGAATTCGACGTGACGACGCAGTTCAACAACATACAGTTCGACATGCCAGATTTTGTCGTAGTGCTTTTTCAGACCGGACGCGATAACGATCAGGAAAAAGATTCCAGCAAGTTCGACGACTGCAAGATCAAGAACGTTTATCTGAAGAACGGTAGGAACGAAGTGTTCCCGCGCGAGAATTACAACCTCGACATGACCAAAGACGATTACCTCAAACTTTACGAAGCTTACACGGCTTACAAACGCGTGACCGAGGGAAGCGTGGACGTGTACTACGCGCCCAGCGAATTCAAAGCACGGAGACCCATGACCGTCATCAACACATCTAAGAGGAAGCAAGTGGTGGTCAACGATCGTACCAACATCAAGATTGTATGCGAGTTCCACGACGCCTTGCCTGCAGATACTCTGTGCAGTGTCATTCTTATTGCAGAGAAAACATTTGTGTATGACGTCAAGAATGAAAGAGTGACTGAACAGTTTTAAATAAATAAAAAAAAAATAGCACACAATAAGAAATGTGGAATTTTATATATATAAGTACAAATTGCAATTAGCAGTTTCCAGAAGTTTAATTTTGCTGTGCCATGCATGCATGTAATCGAGGAAGTGGAAGTAAATTAAAATTGTTTTTTTTTCGCATTGCCTATTACTTTTTGTTACACTCTGGGCAGGTCTTACTAGTTTGGAGGCGATAGTGGCCCCACGGAAGTGTATGGACCCCACATTCAAGAATACACCTCTTGTCGTCGTGTGCATCCAGAGCAACTTTCCTGACAATATTAGTTGTAAGCACATGATCGACGCTTTGGATACGATGCTCTTTTTGTAGAATGGGCGATTTTGTTCTGAGGCACTCGAGGTAATCCTCAAACTTGAGGTGCTCCCGAACCACTTGCCTGCTTACACCCTTTGCCTTTTTTGTTACTGAACTCTCAGCCCGGATCGCATAGGCTTTGGCACGAAGTCCAGCAAACTCCACAATCACATCCCCGTCTTTCTCGTCCTTGAGTTTGCCGGGTATTTTTTTGTTCCGGGGCAGAATTCCATACCGGTTTAGCTGGGGATAGCCCGATGTGTCGAAGAGCTTGACAAGAGCTGGAACTTTGGCTATATCACCATACGCATCGGCCGTGCGAACATGGTACACCAAGCTGTCTGTGTCTGTGTAGAGGAGCGAGATATTGTGGTTGTAGTGTGCACGTAGTATGCCGTAATATGTCTCGAACATGCACAACTTGCTCAGATCCAAAACTGCAGCTCCCACATAGATGGGCTTGTTGAGTAGCACCTTGCCCCGGTTCATGTGAATCAGAGACATCTGTTCGTTGTAAATTGTTCGAGACCTGAACAGTGGGCTTGCAACAAGTCGACGACACTGTGTTTTCTTCGTCACCAACCTCACATCAACGCGATTTCGCACATTCTCCATGGTCTTCCCAAATACCGCATTGTTCATTAATTTGAAAAAATCGCGATCAAGTTCCGAAGTGGCAGCAGTGCGATGGTTGGTGTTCAGTTCGATGTACGGCTTCAACCATGGAGACTGCTTGAACAAGAGCACGTGGTAAACTGCTTTGACCGAGACCCCTTGCTGCATTAACCACTGGAGGTTCCGGTAGTGTAGCACATAATGCTTTTTGGGCTCCAAGTCCATGACGAGCTTCGGTTGATCCGAGCCAGGTGGACACTTCAATTCCGGAGCAGGCGAAAGGTCACAGAATGTATCCTGCAGCTTCTCGGGGAAGTCAAGGTCCACCTCGGCAAAAAACCCAAACTCGTCGCACTCTTTTTCGATGTCGTGGTATAAAGGATCAACCCACTTAAACTGTCCTGTTGGGAGTGGCTGCATCATGGAGTGCCCGTAAAGATTATTCACGTCAGTGTACATGATGTAGCTTGATGGTTGGGAGGGGTCGTAACCAGTGGCCATGTGGTGATTGTTGGCGTGTGCGAAGCGTTGCGACACTTGGACCATGCCGCCCCGGATAGCTCTCTCGATGAAAAGCATGATATCATTATCCGAGATAAGTGAAAGTTTAACTTTAGTCAGCAGGAGCATGGCCGACCATGCCAGTCCAGGAAGGCTGTAAAAATATACAGGGTCCAGGTTGTAAATGTTTATCGCAGTCGCCCGAAACGCCTGGAACACATCGGCAAGAAGCGTCACATCAAGCTTCAGGTATGCATCGTGGTAATCACCGAAAGTTCGGCAACCCAACTCGACCCACATAGACTGAGCATGCTTGTACTCCTCGTCGGTAATACCTGAACCTCTCAGCTGGCTGTAGAACTTATCCTGGGGAGGCAGCAACTCTTCTTCGAACTTGGAAGGGTCTGTGACGTATTCGTAGGGGTAGACCCCTTTACGCCTGATGAGTGCGACATCTAAGTTCGGGAAACTTGATGTAGTAATGGCTAGTTGGTCGTCTCTGAGCTTCCCAGCAAGAGCATCGAGGCTTGCCTGGAGGAACCTCAGAGAGTCGAGGAACCGAAGCTCGATGCTGCTGCTTGAGTTGGGGATCGGCACCCACTTGCTGATGCTAATATAACGCTCCTCGTTCTGTGCCAGGACATTGATTCTCGCATTGTCGTACCCTAGATGTGTAACCAAGTGATGGAAATCATATCCCGAGCCATTGTGAAAAAAGACCGGTATGAAGCGCGGGTCCCTGGCTCTCAAGTTACATCTGTTGCACCACGGGCCAATGTAGCTTCCGCTCCCATAATGGTCATGGTGGTGGACCTTTTTGTTATCGTCAGTGAAGACCGAGTTGCAAACAGGACAATTTAGAGCCATTTCGTGCTGATGCTTGTTTTTGGGAGACAGAGGCAGCATGGGCTTGGGGGCCAACAGCACCTTCCCTATCTTGATGGCTTCCTGTTGCATTCTCTCCAGGAAGTGTTTGACCGGGTCGGGACCGCGATACACATAGGGCTCGGAGGCAATATGTTGGTCTCGCCACACCACAAGATAGGAGTAACTCGAGGCCTCGTGGATTTGGAAAGGAATGGTAGAGGATGTTTCGGGGTTGGGCTCGCAGTTAGACAGAGGTTGAAGAAAGGCCTCGAAGTCTGCTACAATATAGGCAGGATGCTTCACCATAGCACTGTGCATGCGAAAGCACTCTACTGTACCAGGTTCGGGCAGGATAGTTCGTGCAGGCTCGTTGGTACCACAGTAGAACATGTGGCGAGCTAGCTTCTCAGCAGCAATGTTGGGACCTCGAGAGTGTTTGAATTTATAATGGTTTTGGTTGTCGAAAGTGGACAGGCACCTGCGACACACCACGATGTGACCATTATGTCTATTTTTCTGATTTGAAACAAGTCTGGAAAGAGAGCGAATAAGGGTGTAATGGTGATGGGTTTCGTCCTTGATGAGCAGGAGGTTGATTTCTCGTACCTCGTTGTTGTTGCCCACGTTGCTCACCCGGATGGGGTGGACCTCATTTTTGTTCTCGGTGAGACCGTAAACATTGATGGCTAATTGTAGGCCCAACAAGTCACGAGCACGAACCTCAAACTTGCGAATATGCGAGACTTCTACAGGGTAGGCAATCCCGGCCATTGCATCCTCCAGTTCCGACTCATACTGCTTGTAGTGGTTAACACGGCGTGGACTGTTTTCCCTAGGTATAGGGTGTAATGCTGCCAGCACCGACCAGCGGAAGCATTTGGTGTCTTTGTTCTGAATATTGAGAACAGCTTTCCTTGCTTCAACCTCGGGTGGCAGGGCAATATAGCTAGACCCTGCCAGTGGCAGGAATTTGTTAAGTTTCAGACAAAGTTCGTGGGGGTCGCCACACAGCGAACCGCCCGAGCCTTCAGCCTGATGCTCCTCGTGCTTTGCCACAAGCTCCTCGACAAACTTGTCGTAGATGCTGTCGAGGTCAGTGACATCTGCCTGATGCAGTGTTTTTGCTTTTGTGGCATGGAAGAATTTATATATTTCATCAGACGGTTTCTTATACTTGCAGCATAGCACAGCATAGAATTTAGTGGAGTATGTAGCCAATGCATCGTTGAGGATGGATATTATCTTAGCTCGCTCGCTCTCCAGAAAACTACGCACATCGCAGAAGCTGTCTGATGTTATGTTAAAGTCTTCTAGTAAATGCTCAAACGCAATTCGGTCTGCTTTCTTCGCCAGCTTGACGCGTTTGGCAGGTGGCGATGCATCGAGGGAGGTTACTTCTACCTTTCGCTTGGAAGGTTGCGGTAGAGATGTTCCAGTGCTCTTGCAAGTAAGCTGGTGTCGCTTGAAGTTATCAATAGTAAAATTTATTCCACACTTAGAGCACAATTTGGTTGCACATATTCGCTTTCCCGGCACACAAGTACGACAGTGTCTTTGAAAATTTTTACTTGACACAGCAATTTGGCACGTAGGGCAATTTTTTTCAGAACGCATAATGCAGAGATTTTTTGGGGGTATGTTATTTAATACCTAATGCTGTGCAATGCAAAATATAATTGTTCACTTTTTTTTTTAAACTATTTTCTATGACCTTACTTGGTTTTTTTTTTTTCGCCAAATTATATGCTTCTAGTCTCCTATACAATACAATATACGTACAATATTGTCAACAGTATCATATTTCAGCAGGTCGCTTGTCACCTAAACACTACAGCTCACAGGTTGGTAAAATCTGACATGAAAGCAGATAATACGCTTATGCCTTATTTATATATAATTTTCACGGGGCGTTCAATATTGTCAACAGTATTATATTTGAGCAGGTCGCTTGTCACCTAAACACTACAGCTCACAGGTTGGGAAAATCTGACATGAAAGCAGATAATATGCTTATGCCTTATTTATATATAATTTTCACGGGGCGTACAATATTGTCAACAGTATTATATTTGAGCAGGTCGCTTGTCACCTAAACACTACAGCTCACAGGTTGGGAAAATCTGACATGAAAGCAGATAATACGCTTATGCCTTATTTATATATAATTTTCACGGGGCGTACAATATTGTCAACAGTATTATATTTGAGCAGGTCGCTTGTCACCTAAACACTACAGCTCACAGGTTGGGAAAATCTGACATGAAAGCAGATAATACGCTTATGCCTTATTTATATATAATTTTCACGGGGCGTACAATATTGTCAACAGTATTATATTTGAGCAGGTCGCTTGTCACCTAAACACTACAGCTCACAGGTTGGCAAAATCTGACATGAAAGCAGATAATACGCTTAAGTCTTATTTATATATAATTTTCACGGGCGTACAATATTGTTAAGAGCGTCAGTTTCCGTAGAGCTCTCTTTTTCCATCTTCCCTCTATACAGTGAAGCTGTAGAAGACACAATTAGCTAACCTAGCATACAACATACTTTCCTAATTAATATGGATATTGTCACACATTCCTCTTATTTTATACTGTTGTAAATGGAAAAGATTATGTACGGTAAATGTTTTGTACATTATAGGGAAAAAATGCAAAATATCCCCCAACTTTAATTCGATCCACCTCTGAATCGAATTTTTTACATATTTTCACGCCGCCATATGTTGTTCTATTTTGCTTCTTTTACTTGCCTTGCTTAATTAACTCTCGCTAATTAGCATTTTGTACACGCAAACATTCACATGTGCTTTTTATTATTTTGTGTTCGGTAAGTACAAGTATATTCTTACATAAATTATTGTTTAATTTAATAAATTGTAAACTCGGAGCCTGCTATACTAACATTCCTTCTGTCTATTGAAAGCAAATGTTGCATACATGCGGAAATAACACAGAAAAAAAAGCGGATGGAAGCAATTTAAAATCAGTGGAGCAAGGTTAGTATTACGAGAGCGTAAAAACATGTGCTTTCATTCAACTTCGAAAAATAAGAATAAATGTGTGCATACAGAACACATATGCTTTCTTTTCACAGTTGTAAAATCATATAAATTGTACATGAAGTAAGTTGCGGGAAGGCTCTCTCTTTTATGTCTGTGTATATGTTGTACAATTAGGTACAAGTTGTTGTACAATTAGGTACAAATTGTTGTACAATTATTTTCCCCAGTTGCCCAGTTGGAGTTGGGGGCACAACACTGGTACTATTTGTAATCACAGTGCTTACTCATATATTTTGTTTAATATTTTATTTCAAATTCACTGTCAGAAACTAGTGTTGCCAGTTCCTGGATGTAGGTTTACCTACTCTGTTGGTTGTCACTGTCAAGCTTCCAGTATTCGTACAGCATAAAAAAGCTATAACCCCCCTCTCAAAATATATACATTGTATACGCCAAGATGCTCAATAGCCTAGCAACACATCATGAAAAAACATGCCAAGAGAACCCAATGGGTTTATAAGTCAGTGCTGCCAACTCATATTTGAGCAGGTCGCTTGTCACCTAAACACTACAGCTCACAGGTTGGTAAAATCTGACATGAAAGCAGATAATACGCTTAACTCTTCCCTCTCTTTCTCTCCTCTCTCTTTTTTTTTTTTTTGTAAAAAGCTGTAGGTAGGCTGTCGGTTGTTTAACTCTTCCCTCTCTCTCTCCTCTCTCTTTTTTTTTGTAAAAAGCCATGGCAAAAGTACCAGTAGGTTGGCAACCTTGCTTTAGGTTAGGTTAGACAAAAAAAAAGCTGTAGGTGGGCTGTTGGTTGTTTAACTCTTCCATCTCTCTCTCTCCTCTCTCTTTTTGTAAAAAGTTATGGCAAAAATACCAGTAGGTTAGCAACCTTGCTTTATGCACTGTAAGGCAAGCCTCAAGCAAGGTTGCCAGCTCCTTGCTTGAGGCTAGGTTAGGTTAGGGTGGGTTAGGTTAGGTTAGGTTAGGTTAGAGTAGGTTAGGTTAGGTTAGGTTTGAGTAGGTTAGGTTAGGTTAGGTTAGAGTAGGTTAGGTTAGGTTAGAGTAGGTTAGGTTAGGTTAGAGTAGGTTAAGTTAGGTTAGCCAGTGAAAGATCATATAGTAGAATTTTTGTAGAGTGGGTTGGCAACACCGACGAGCATCAAATAATGATTTCAAGCCTCAAATAATAATTTCGAGCCTCAAAAAAAGGAACATCCAATAAAATTGCCAAATATAAAAAGGGGGCAATAACCCCCCCCTCATAAAAAGCTACAGTGCCCCCACAGTGTCGCCAACACTAGGCCCCCAACAGTATTGCCAGACATAAAAATACATGGACCCCTCAGGTCCTTTTATGAAAATTTACAGTGAAAAAGCTTTCATTTTTCATGATGTCAAGAGCATCTACCTCTAGCGCAGGTTGCTTGTTGCTGACTTACAGACTGATAAGAGCTTATGCAAGAGCACCCTGCTTGGCGAACTGTAGAAGCCACAATTACCTAACCTATTTTTTTAAAAATATATTTGTAAAATCCATCTAATGTCTGAATTTAAAAAAAAAATATATTATATTTGTTAACTGTTTAAGGAAAATTTTTGCAAAATACCCCGACAACGTTTCAGCTACTAGGACCTCATTACCATGAGCCTAATCCTAGTAAGCCACATACACACCTGTTCTTCGTATCGCATATACTAGTAAGTCAGATGACATCATGGGAGAATCACATTTCCCCCAAGAAGCCCACCACAACAAACGTCGCACATGCTAGAAGAAACAGGATCAGGATATTTTATGCTAAATTTACGGCTGCCTGTATGCAGTTATAGGCAAATCATTAAAAGAGCGCTCTAATATACAATGATTTCTCCTACCATGTACCCTAACATACAATTTAACATAACAAGTAAAATTTCGATTCGTCTATATATACCCAACAAAACTCAGAAACTGCCATACGCGAGAGCTAATATTTTGCAACAACTGTAATTACCCAACACTAGCAACAAGAACAAAAAAAAATATATCAATTATTTGTATAATATTAATTAGTAACTTTAGATAATATTAATTATTAGTTTTCAGTTGTAATTAATTTTAAAAAACAATTAATAACATGTTAGGTGATGATAACCAAGTGCAAAAAGCATTGCATTTTTTTTTACACACAAACAAAACACCACATAGTTCACAAAACCTCTAACAGATGGCAGATAGTTACATGGTTCTAGTTAGGATGATTTTTGGGTTGTTGGATTGGGGTTGAAGAAGACTATTTGTTGTAGTGACCACAGTATTGTTTTTTTTTGTGTGTGTGTGTTTTCTGTTCTCTTACGAGAATTAATATAGGTTGTCATAGAACCCTCCAATTCATGACTTAGGAAAAATCTGTTTGGTGATTCATCACGTACACCTATATGTGAGAAAAAGTATGAATAGTGGTAGTGTTGCCAGATGTAAACAGAGGGCAATAGACCCCCCTCATAAAAGGCTACAGTAAAAACCCACAGTGTCGCCAACACTAGGCCCCCCAACAGTATTGCCAGACATAAAAAAATACATAGGCCCCTCAGGTCCTTTGATAAAAATTTACAGTGAAAAAACCTAGTAGGTTAACAACACTGTCAATCTACGGTAGTGTTGCCAGATGTAAACAGAGGGCAATAAACCCCCCCCCCCTCATAAAAGGCTACAGTGCCCCCCACAGTGTTGTCAACTCTACCCCTCAAAATATACATCATAAAAGGCTACGACGAGCGCCACAACCTTGGTGATTTTTTTCGGGTAAGAGTTGGCAACACATGCCTTACGAGAGAAATCCATTAAGGCGATCGAGCCTCACGAGCCTCAAAAGAAGATTCAGTACTCTCTATTTGCCCCTACTGACGCATTTTAATGTAATCTCAAATAAGACACTTCCTATCCTGCGGTCTTGTCTCGATTTTTAGACGGTTTTGTCATCTCCGTATTTGCAACTACACCAAATCGCCGGTCATATATTTCTGGTCGCAGTTGGTTCTCCATGATCTGAATGTGCATTACGCTAACTAAGCTGGGATTAACTGATCACGTCTTCCTGAAGCTTCATGACAACGTGGCAAGTCATATTCCTTGATGACGCACTGAAAATCCAACGTTTATGTGCGCGAAGGAAGCTTTCATTGCTTCATAGAAATCCCCACCACGTCACCCCTCCCCCCTTTCCGTAGATCCTAGACCAAAAATAGCACAGGCATGGCGTGCGAATGAATGAATGAACGGACGCTCAGGTTTTTTTTTTTTTCTTATTCGAGACCCAGTGGCGTGTGTTCACGTTTACGTCATACGCCAATGCACGCGTGGACATGTATGATGGCATATCAGCATTTAGAAAGCGAGATTCATACTTATACTGGGTCGTAATGTCAATAACTTTCTTTGCTTCCCGCCTGGAAATAGACACGGTAGCAAGTCACGACGGCAGGGGTCCCGGGTACGAATCCAGGCTTGGGCGTTGATGTTCTTTGTGAGTGTGTCTCTTCATTAATTACATCATAACATCACCCATCCTCATCTTCGCGATTAGCCAAGTGGCAGAAAAGTGAAGTAAAACAAATAAAATCAGTCAGTCGTCTCCAGTTGAGGTCTCCCCTTGTAATCAAGGTTCCCGGGTTCGATGCCCAGTGGAGGCGTATAATGGTTCGGATCCCACTTTAAACTGTAGGTCCAGTCTCGTTTAGCCTGTCTTAAAAAGAACTTCGTCTCGAGTTGAAAGTATCTATCGCGTCTCGTCTCAAGGCTGTAAATATACTGCTAGTACAAACAACATATAGCTATAACACCGCACAAAATTTCGTATCGTTCATAGGACATTAAGGTAAATAACTTTCCTTGATCTAATATTTATGAGCCCTCGAAAAACTGGATCCTGGATATATATGCAACCATGTATCACAGGTTCACAGTTGTCATAATGGACTGAATTCACAATTACTACCACAAAGTGTGGCTTTTCTACAAATAATCATGTAGATATCCGCTTGGTATGAAGAAGTAAATTTGCAGATATTTTTTTTCAAATATTGTATCAAAATCTCGAACGAGACTACGGGACAATCCCTACCTGGAGAAAAAACGAGGCTGGTCTTTATCCAAGGGGAGCGAATGACTGGTCACTCAACTGTGGATAGCGATTGGGAATTAGCCGAGAGTAATGATGCCACGTGATAGAAAGTAAAATTGTGATTGGTAAATCGCATAGCACCATGTGTGACATTGCATTCCTTGATTGGAAATGCTCATTAAAATGTTATTTTCACACGAGGTCACATGGTTATGGTTAGTGCAAGGAGAATGCACACGAGCGAGTTTATTAATCAGTGAACGATCGTGGGTTCACAAAGCATGGGCGGTGCCGGGATCTCTAAATATGGTCCATTGCGAAAACTAATGCAGAATTATAAGAATAAGAATCAGGGACTTTACATTAACTTGAACTAACAACGCATTTTAGGATACAAATAAGCAGAAACTGATGCTAATGTTGTCTCCTCGTCAGTGACAACTATTGGTATCTCAAACTAGAAGAGATAAAAGAAAAAAAATTGGTAACAATCGATCAGAAGTGACGTGTCAGCCTGGTCATGGTTATGGGTGTTCATTGTGAGTATCTCTTCATCACATTATTTATTCATTCTCATCGTCGCGATCAGCCAAAAGTGGAATAAACACGACGCTAAATAACAAAAATAAAATCAAATCATCTCCACACTTGATACAGTAGCAGCAGTTTTTGTACAGGGTGTCTCAAGAAAAGTAACCGAAAGCATTAAGTAGTCAGTATTTCGGTAACCTTTTTTGGACCATGCTGTACAAATCATTGTGATATCAATTAGAAATAGGCTAGATAGGGAGAGTGCTGTTATATATCTATTCTTATACCACCCTTTTACCTATTCAAATGAGTATTTTGTTATTTGGCGTCGCTTTTCTGGCACTTTTGGCTAATCGCGGCAATGAGGATAAGTGATGGTATCATGCAATTGATGAAGGGACACTCACAAAGAACACCCATGCCCAGGCCGGGATTCGATACCGGAACCTCTGGCGTCGTAGCTATTATTGCATGTGAGATAGCAGGAGAAGATTTTTCCGGAAATGTATTTCTAGATACGTGCCTAGTGTGAACGAACCTTTAGCATGACGCGCACGGGGACTTTGATCACAGACCTCTTGATCCTTGACACAGAACTTCCGGGAAATCTCAGCACGATATTCATATGAAGCAATTTTTCTTTCATTCGTGGCGCACTTTGACCGAAATTTACATAAAGAGAGAAACGCTCGCACCGGGACAACGCCTGTTCGTCACTTGTGGCACGGCGAGCAGCGACGATGCGGATATGCGTGGTCCCGGCGCAAACCCTTTCCGACGGGTCGATACGGCGAGACCCGGAGACGCGCCACCCGGCTCGTACGGCGGCGGGATCCACGTCAATGAGTCTGACGTCACGTCTGCGGGCGAGAGAGGTTAGCCACGCCCTGTTGCAGCAGGCCTCATTCAGGACGGAACGTGTGCAGCGGGCATATGCAGGCGAAGGAGCGGATACCCGGCTGCGATGCCGGCGTCTCCGGGTTCGAAACGGAGCCAAATATTTCTGCTACCGGGGCGAGAGTAATTTGTTTCCTGCTTGGGACAAATGTTGTTCTTCAACGTGTGCTTGTTTTCAATATTCGCGACCCTGTACGTTATTTATAGCAACAATTATGTTTCAAGCCTATGATGTTTCTCTAAAAATCCCCCCTCTTAACTGCAGTAAAACCCACCAAGGAAAAGAATATCATTCATCAAAAGGTTCGAAATATTCAAGTGGCATTAGTTATTCCACTTGTTTCATTGCGTAAATTGCAATGCGTTGATTAGTTTATTCTTTGAGTTAAAGTCCACTTTATGCACCGAAAGGGTAATCGGGATTGGACCTACAGTTTGAAGTGGGATCCGAACCTATAGGTACAGTACCCGGCAATTAAAATGGGACATCCAGATCCACTGTACGGCGATAAGTGGATTTTAATAGCAAATTGCTAATGGCAACTTCTACCACCGCCGTATAGTTAGGCAACATACGTAACGCCTTGCAGGGAATCGAGTATTTCAAGATGTAGCTGTCCCATTTTTATCGCCCATGACTGTACCTCCACGGGGTATCGAACACAAGGTGATTACAAGGTGGACGACGTTACCACTACACCATCGGTTTGAATTCATTGACTGAACTCGTGTTTAAGTCCACTTTATGCACAGTAAGGCTAATTGGGACTGGACCTACAGTTTAAAGTGAAATCTGAACCACTATGTGCCTCCACCGGGTATCGAACCCGGGACTCCTTGATTACAAGGCGACCACGCTACCACTACGACATCAGGGGAGGCATACTACACCATCGGGAAAACCCTTACAATGTATTTGTATAAAGTACCGTATATTGAGTACAATTATTACACCTATACAGTAGCATTTCTAACAGAACAACAATGATGCACATGTCCTTCCTCCAGACTGCAAGGTTGCAAAAATTTAATGCATTACATACGTTACATAAAGTGTATGTGTATTATATACCTATATACGAGGAATACAGCAAAAGTCATTCGCGAGAATGCTGGACCAGCACGAAAATCCGAAATATACAAATGATTGATTTGCTTCATTTTACTTCGCCTTTTGTGCCGCTTTTTGACTAATTTACGAAGATGATGAGTGATGATATGATGAAATTGATGAATGGATACTCACAAATATCCATGCCCAAGCCAGGATTCAAACCCGGGACCCCTGGCGTCGTAGCGCGATGTGATAGCCACTTCGCCACGGGGGCCGGCGAAATATACAAATGGAAGGGGGCAGTGTATAGTATGGTATTGTGGAATGTGTTGTGACAATTTCACACCAGTTGTGCATTTATTTCAATATCGTCCGAATTTGCAATTGTACTGAGGAAAGAAGCCGGTGTTGAATAGAGTAAGAATTTCTCCACGTGTTTCAAGTGAAAGCGTTTTTTAAAGTTGATTATTAAGCTAGATACGATGTTTGAAAAACATGATGAATAAGAATTTTCAGAAACCCGTGTATTTCTTATGGGGAATCAATTTCAAGTTATGACTAATCAAATGGAAGTTTCGACTTTTCCGCTTGTTTGTCAAATACTATCTCAGTATGTCCTTTTTCCGTTGATATCTTTTTCTGTGCCATATTGATATTCCCAAGCGAACTAGTAAAATAATACTTCCATAAGCGCAATGCATTTATCCTTGCCTTCTACGGCCATCCTGGCAGTGTTGCCAAACCTGATGCGCATAAAAGAGCTGAATTTCACCGTAAAAGGGGTAAAAACTTTCAAGGAGCTAGATTTACGAAACTGGATAAATGGCCTAGGGTAATTTTAGGTATGAAATGAGTGTGTGTGGGGGGGGGGGAGCGCTGTTAATACCGTTAGGTTTAAAGTGATGGTAATTTATTCTTAGTTTTCAGCGTCTAGATCCGGCGGAATCACCCATCTCAATAATGCAGCGATGGTCGTATAAAATCGAAAATAAAGTATTCCCGGATAACAATATTACGCCCTCTTCACTTCAGCCAAGGCGCTATAAAGAGAAGTAGCTGGGGAGGTAAGAGGGGGTGGGGCGACGCAGCAAATATAACAATATCACGTTCAAAATGTATACTTATGGCAAAAGTTGTCTATGTAAGCCGGAGCCAGTGATGGTACCATAGTGGGGCAGGATGACGTGCGCCCCAGTTCACAGCCAAACGAGTGTACCAAAGAGCCAGGAAGACCTGGCTCAAAAAGAGCTAAGTTGGCAACAGTGCTCCAGCCGCCGCAGAGAGGACGGCCACGCGGAAATTCTTCCCTCATGCCCTTAACAATGAATTACCGCTTGCCTCTGTACAATAACCGTTCATCACACTACCATCTAGTGATGTGTCCATATACTACGGGTGTCATGTTCTCAGGGACATACGATCTTGTTGTCATACCATCGTTTAACTTTGAGGAAAAATACAGTTGCCTTGACTTTTGCTGTAACCCTCGTAATTGCTTACTATAACCCTCGTAATTGCTTACTATATACCTATGTAATTGCTTATTATATACCTATGTAATTGCTTATTATATACCTATATAATTGCTTCTTCTGTTACAGGTTATCTGCTAACAAGAGTTGAAGGTAAAATCGGATCGCCAGAGAAACCACTCTCCGACTTGGGACTCATCTCGTATCGAAGCTACTGGCAAGACGTTCTGCTCAAATATCTCTGCAACTTTGGCGGCAAGGAGCTGTCCGTGAAAGGTGAGTGTACTCCCACAAGACGCGTGAAATATAGCTAGCTGTCCACGAGAATTCCCAGAGGTCGAGAAAATCGGGGGCGCCACTTTTCCAGGCCATATGTAGACATTATAGAGTATGATAAAATTTATTAATCTAATTAATTTGTTTATTTATTAAATTAATATTTAACATATTATTTATTAAATTAATATTTAACGTATTGTTGCCAAACACAAGGGTGGAAAATAACCAGTAATATCGGTGGTCCCGTTTCGCCTAATTGCTAATGAGCACAAGCTAATGTGATTTATGACCTGGCCGCTATTTTAGGCGAAATGGGATATCCACATTAGTGGAATCTCCAGTCTCATTATATTTCTGGTTACGGGAGAGAAAGGTTACAAATGTTAGCCATACTGAAGTAACAAGAATATACAACGACTCCGTACTATCTTTCGATCCATAAAACGTTATTATTAAAGTAAAATCTATTGTCAAGTGTTTATTAACAGTGTTTTATGATATTTTACAATGAGCTTCCATCCCTGTTGGAAATGAACGATGCAGGAAGCCTATTCGTCCTAGTAGGATAGGAAGCAGAGAGAGGCCGACCTCTCTTATCCATTGCTGATGTGCGTGCCCCTGAAAATATACATCCCCGCATGAACCACACAGGATCATGAAGACCTAGAATTTCAGTTTTCTTGTATAAAGCGTCGTTTAATGAAATTGTAAATAATACAGTAAAATAATCCGTAATATACAAATACATTAGGGTAGACCCGACCTCCGGGCGTCTTATGGCGCTTCGCCACTGCAAACAACATAAACTTTTAACTTTTAAGGCTATTTCTTAAACGAAGTATACAACAGTTAATAGCAAAATAGAATAACTGCGTATTTCAGTACACTAGCTGTATGAAATAGAAGAAAAAGTTGTACTGGATATTCACTCATTTGGTGGATAAAGTAGCAAAGTCTCCCAATGATAAAATAGTAATAAAATAATTTGGAATTAAATCAGTTCATTTTAATTTGATTGTAAGTTATTATTGTATAATCGTGATAATGAAAATATTATTGTTATTATTTGTACTCTTCAAATTTTATCAATGGCCTAACTCCCTTACAAAAAATTCTTGAGAAGTCCTTGACTGTGGCCATGAGCGTCCCCACAATTTAAAATAATTGTTATTGGGATGTCATTTTCATTAATATTATTATATCCGTGGGGTAACTATTCGCAGATGAACAAAGATCTGGCACAAGTGTTTTTCTTTAGCATTTTTTTGGATTGCAAACCATAAATAGACAAATACATGGAATAGGTGTTTTGATTAAGTGTTATAAATTATACCCACATCCTTGAAAGTTAGATCGAAAATTTTAGTCGCAAGCAAAATTTGTTTTGTAATCTCGCACACACAAAAGTCATTATCGGAATTTCCAACACTATCTCATGTACTTTTGATTATATATAACTGTTTCTTGCAATATCTCTTCTCTTAACAGAGTAAATTCAGATAAAATAAGTGAAAAAATCAAAGCTGATATTACTTTTTTTCTTGGATCAGAATGTTACTAAAAGTTCCCAGCAGTGCGAGTTGAACTTACGCCGCCATATTGGAAAAAGACGGCAAATTTTAATTTAGAATATTTCTCCGTTTCTTGATTCAAATGTCTTACCACTTTTCTCCTTGTATCTTCTCTAGACATCAGCCAGGAGATGGCCATAAATTCTTATGACATCGTGAGCACTCTTCAGGCACTGGGTATGATGAAGTACTGGAAAGGAAAGCATATCATTCTCAAGAAACAAGTGAGTACATGGTTTTATATTTTTAGTGTGTGTAAAATATAGAGTGGTGATTTACAAGTATAAACAGCACATTTTTACAAATCTTTAGACTTCCTTTAAGGTCTAAAAAATTACGCTATTTGAACAATTCTTTATGGTAGTAAAAGTTGGTTACGCTATAGTTTTTACAAACATTCTGAAATTTACAAAAAATTGAATTCTGTGAAACCTGTTATTTTAACCACTTACTCTGTGTACCTCGGTAAAACAGCCTTGAACTTCTAGAGACATTGTAATGGGGATTTTCATGCTATACGAGTACAATATACTAGAATCATTACTGTAGGTAGATAATTGAATGCAGCATTAACTAAATAAAACCTTTAGTACTTATTAAATCCATTTTAAACGATATCATAAACCCTTCCCTTCGAAATTCAAGTAGTGTTAGCCCAGTCAATGGAAGCCCAAAAAAGAGCCTAACCCATAACAAATTAGGGGAAAGCTGAATGTTGGGTGACGTTTAGATCCCATTATAGGAAGCATTTTCACAAAAGGCCTCAAGTATACCCCTCTTGCTACTCCATTCCTCTCTACCCCCAATCAAAATCTCACATTCTCAGAAATTCGCGGAAAATGACAAATTTTTAGGGCGCATTTTTAATTCTAGGCTGAATAAAAATTTTGAGTGACGATGTTCGGAAAAATGGTCCGAATGAAAGTTGTAGATTATTTCTTAAGCTTTAAAGTGGTATATGAAGGGTCATGGGAAAGAAAGCAGGCAAGTCAATTTTCTGTCGTAAGCGACGTAGTGGTGTCATTTTCTGCCATGTTGGTGCTGTGTTGGACTTTACAAGCTTTCTTTAGTTTCATACATTTGACACCAATTCGTCGAATAACATGCTTTTTGTACATTTTCATTTAAATGTGCAGTAACGTTTTGCAATTAAAATTTCATTTTTGGAGCTTCACTAATGTTGACTTACGTGGTTCTTTCCCCTGAACCTTCATAAAATTTTCCATACTTGCATGTACAGGTATGTCACAAGAAC
Source organism: Lepisma saccharinum (assembly GCF_977018435.1). Classification (NCBI taxonomy): domain Eukaryota; kingdom Metazoa; phylum Arthropoda; class Insecta; order Zygentoma; family Lepismatidae; genus Lepisma; species Lepisma saccharinum. The sequence goes on from NC_139233.1 coordinate 47,296,093, forward strand.
GTCGCAAAATACCGAGAGTCGCGTCGCCCGGCGCGCTAATTTCTGTACACGTGGCGGGTTCAGAGTATAATTTACGCTTAGTTAATCGCCATTGCTCAGCCTAGCTAGTGAGGTCGTTAAGGCTCCCTAAAAAATTCAGCTTCTGTCACTGCTGTGGCGAGAACAGTTCTAACTGGTTGAAATTGGATTGAGCCTGTTTTTCCAACCGAAAGAAAATACCGGCTGTACCTTACTTTCAGGCAATCCTCGATGTATTTCTGTACTCAACTATTTCCTTTTGTTTTCAGAATGTTATTGACGAATACGTGAGCAGGATGAAACAGCGAGGAACAGTGTACAAGGAGATAGATCCATCTTGCCTGAGGTGGAAGCCTTTCACAAATGCGGCAACGTCGCCAACCTAGCTGTGCAACAATGCTTCAATGGTCAATGTTGAAGCATCTCCAAGTACATCTCAGTCTATACCTGTCCGGACGAAAATTTTGTGTCTCAAGAAGAGTACCCGATGAAAAGGATGCCTAGATGGAAGATAAGAGAAGATTGGGCCGTCTACTAAAGACAACAAGTCGAAATAACGGAAGATATCTTGAAACCTAACTGATTAACGTTGCTCAAATAGCTGGCAGCTATGAGTAGGTGCAAAAAACTATGGAAATAACTACTGCTCCTACTACAAACAAATATGCTATTCTTCAGATCATCAAATCAAAGATTAGTGACGAATTGCTTCGCCAGATAAAGGTTTTCCTAGTGAAATAATATTTCTTTATTCAGCGAGTTCAGTGTGGACCAAATCGACTACCTGATGAACGAACATAGTGGATTTTGCGGACTAGCATTCTTATTCATGTGCATAGTTTCCCCCCCGCATCAAGGTTAATCAAATCCAAGTGACATTAAACTGTGGGAAACTTCCCTTACTTTATTATAGATCGTGCCTTTCGCAAATGTAATCATCGAGTTACTTACGACAGTGTAGTAGAAAGATCCGAAATAGCAATATCTTTGCCAGTGAATATCAATGTAACAGGCCCTGCGAATGTAACCAGTTACAGTAGGATTTGTTTGTTTATAATTGATAATTATTGTGCAGTATATGTTCAGGTAAAGCCAAGGAATTATTTTGGTCAGATAATCGCATACTACAAACTCCAAGTCGAATATGTAGGGTGTCCGAATTGAAACGCCCTAATGGCAACTGTCTGTAACTACACATGTATTTGATGTATCCAAATGAATTATACATCAATGAATATACATAGTCGTGGAGTTTCTGCGAGGAAAGTTGTAATTAGTACATTTCTACAAACGGCACACGAGTCGCACGGAAGGTGGTCTAGTGTATTCAACCAAAGTGACAACCATGGAATAGCTTCGTGAAAGGATTATTTATTTATTTATTCAGAAAATTCCAGATACAGCACAGGTGGCCATTTTACACTGAAATTGCCAACAATGAAAACGCAATAATAATAATAATAATAATAATAAGCAAAAATATATTAATAAATAATAATTAAAAGTAACAAGATAACACAAAGAGAATAGCAAATTGACAAAAAAATAAGCAAAAGATGGCACTATTTGATATTATTTATAAACATTTCTTCAATAGAAGACCGAAAGGCAAACTCGGAGGAAAATATATCGATTCTTTATGGGAGGTCATTGTATTGTGTGGCGAGTCTGTAAAAGAGGGATCTTATTTGAATTTGTAGTCTAGGTTTCTTTGTATAGAATAATCTTGTGTTGCGAGTTGTGAGCATAGGTACTCGAAAGTGGAAGTCCTCAAGGAGTGTGTTGCAGCGGATTTTGTCATTCACAATTTTGTATAAATAACTGACTATCATTCTGCAAACGTCGCTGATAAGCAGTTTGTAGGTTTAGAAAAGACAAGAGATGCGGAGATGAAAAATTGCGTAATGAGGGACCATTGGGACAGTCACACCACACATGCTAGAAGCAAACTGGCGGGAAATCGAGTATCGGCTAGACATCCTCCGTGCGACTCATGTGGCGAATGTAGAAATGTACTAAAATGTACTAATTACTACTTTGCTCACAGAAACTTTATGACCGTGTGTATATTCATTGATGTATAATTCGTTTGAATACATCAAATACGTGTGGAGTTACAGACAGTTGCCGTTAGGGCATTTCAATTCGGATACCCTGTACTTTATACTGTATATCACATTCTGAAATATATTTCAATAAAAAACTTTATTCCTCCTGTATTTTTATCGTGGATTTTCCGTATGAGAATATGAAATTTTTATCAAAAGCATGGTTGGCTTGAATTTTTGCTATTCATTATGATACTAATTCGACCTTTTTGTGTTACTTTTTTCAAGTAGAAAAAACTTTTTTCATTTTGTTGCAAATCACCCTTCTTCAACCTATATTTAAAAAAGCAAGAAGTATGGATTTGAAATTGGGACAATATAAATAATAACAAAAAACTGTTAATTAAATTTGTTATTCTGCTTTCACAGTTTGACCACAATCCATTGTTGAGAAAATTCATTAGATAGTTGTGTGTGCATATATATGATATTGGTTCAACTGTTACTCTAACTCTCTGTCTCACTCACTCATTCTAACATAATACATATATACATATACATACATGCTGCAGAAAAGGTAAATTTTGTTCTTGTGAAATGAAATTTAGATAATGCAAAAAATACTGTATATACACACAAGAATATTCTTTAATCTTGCCTATTGAGATGCTATAACTACATCAATTTGGAAATAGTTGAAACATTTCTTTACGTGAATATTAAAAATAAAAATATTTTGTGAAATGATGGAAGAGATTTGAATGGAAACTACTAACTAGGAGATGTTTAGTGTTATTGTCTAATTTATTTCATTGTAAAATAATTGTGGTACCATTGTTTTCAATAGTGTTTTTTTAGTTAAAAGAATTATAGTTAAATATGTTAATCAAGTATTGAGAATAATATGACGATTGTTATTTGAAGTGAGATATGTATTGTACACGTCATCATTTTATTTTCTTTGTTAATGTTTTTTTTAAATATTTTTTGAGTGGATCTCGTAAATTTGTGAACAAAACCCCTCAGTTTGTAAAAATGAAAAATGTGTATATACATATATTATCCATTTTATTTTGTAGTTGTAAATGAGTGGGTTATCATGCGATTCCATGTTGTTTGTCTTATACTATAAATACAGAGTACAAATAAACGAGTTTGTTTTATATTTAAAAGAAAAACGCCTTTTTTTAAATTGATAATTTCCGTCATTTTTGATAGCTGAAAAGAAAGGTAACATGATTTAAGTCGAATCTGTCTCTGCGGCTGTACTATACTATTGCGATGTCGAAAGTGTGCACAAATCCTTCCCAGAACGTAACTACAATTGTTTGATGCTGATAGCATGTACAGGGTGTTCCAAAAGTTGGATATCCCAAATTTCTGTCGCTTAAAACTAGAGCTTGGAAGTTTGGCAAAATGCCTTTTTTTCCAGCCGCATTTATTGATATTTTTTTTCTTTATATACATTTCATGTAGTTGCTAATGTTTTAGAACCTTTTTCTTTTGCCTATTTTGTATCCTACTTTCTATTTTTAATTTTAATGCCTTTTTTAGCATTTTCAATAAAATTATAGAATTTTTTTTTTTAATTGTAGTACATAACTTATTTTTCTTTTAAATGAACGGTATATATTAGCACATTATGGTGGTGCCAGAGACAATTACAAAGCTGGGAAAGAGGGGTAAACCTTCAAACAGCAGCTCATTGAACAATAATAACAATAACCTGTTTCACATATGCTCCAATTTTCTATTGAAGTAGAGATATCATTTCTGTTATGAAAAAGCAATCTTTCTGACATATGGCTATCTATGAACGTCGAAAACTTTTTAACCTTTTGAATGAAATTATAGATATAGTAACTTGGAATTTTGCACTTTTTCGGTTTATTGTGCCTATTATTTGCCTACTTTCCACATTATATGTCTTTTTGCCTGATTATTTTTACCAAAATAAATGCCTGAATTTCCGGGCTCTACTGCGTAATCCGGTCACGGAGACCTACTATAACGGCTGGGAATACGTCGGGCTGACCCCCGACTATTCCAATACTGGTTGAAGATCTCCACGCTTAGAGGTAGGTAGGTACGCCTAGGCCCTTCATGGGCTGTTGCACGACGGATTATTTATTATTACTTCCATTCTGATATATTTTTTTTTAAATATAGGGTGTCCGGAAAAGAGAATAGCTGATTCAAAACGTTTATTCTTAGCCCCATGATATGGTACGAGCATGTTTTTTACAACAAAAGGAAGATATTCTATCAAAGTTTTGTTTACAGAGGTTATACGTTTACTTGTTTATTTTTAGCCTACCTTCATGGCGAACTGGTTATTCCCTCATGTTCACACTGAAGACCGAAAGAAGTGCTTTGTCTGGCTCAGTGAGTGCCCGCACAAGTTGTACCTTGTAAGCCTTCAGCTGCGAACACTTACGAAGCGCATCCCATACTGTAGATTGAAGCATTTCCAACTCACGGCTCACTTTTCGAAGCGAGTTAGTGGGACTGCACTGGAAGGTTTGCCGAACTCCATCCACTGCCATCACCAAACATAAATTGTTTAATGGAGTTATGTAATCGCGAAACTATTAGAATATCTAGATAACAGTGAAAGCAAACTACTCGATAATTCACGTCAATGCTCTAGAAGGAATTCTAAGCAGATGTAATTTTTCTGATATTGGAATATTAAATCGGTTTTTCGAATGGAGAGGAACATTTGAAAAAAATCGCCATGACGCCTGAGCAGTGTAATCGGGAATGTTCAAAATCATACTTGGTACGAGGCCTATTATTTTTATTAATTTAACCACAATGGAAAACCTATTTTGACGATGTTTTTTGTCGATTTTATACTACTGCAAATCTGTGTTTTTTACCTCACACTTGGTACGAGGCCTATTATTTTTATTAATTTAACCACAATGGAAAATTATTTTGACGATGTTTTTGTCGATTTTATACTACTGCAAATCTGTTTTTTCACCTCACACTTGGTACGAGTGTCATAATTTCTTTCGAGTTAAAGTACGTAACACCTACACCCACGCATACCTACACAAATTTACTTCCAGTCTACTTCCGGTCTACTTGACAGACACCTCTGAGTTTTTCCAGTTTTTTTTTTAAGTATAAAAGTACATATATTTTAGCGGTTCAAAGTAGTACTTGGTACGAGGCCTATTGTTTTTATTAATTTAACCACAATGGTAAACCTATTTTGATGATGTTTTTGTTGATTTTATACTATTGCAAATCTGTGTTTTTTCACCTCATACTTGGTACGAGTGTCATAATTTCTTTCGAGTTAAATTACGCAACATTGCGATGGCTCGTAAGGTAAACTATTGCGCAATGTTTACGCAACAGGTTATTACGCAGACTTGTATCTAGCGTCTTGTTTGTTATGACGAAATGGGTGTCTTCTGATTGACTTACTGTTTCGGATGTTTTCATCTGCGCTTAGGTTACTTAAAGGGTTTTCGCATTACAGATCAGTCAGTATCGTGAGGGTGTTTTGAAGAGTATGGATGTGTTGTTGCAGTGTTAAAAGTTAAGTATTTAATTTATTTTAAAGCTACATACTATTTTATTATTTTAAGTTTAAAAAAGTGTATCAAGTGATTTTTTTCATAGTAATTTCGATCAGATTGAGTTTTGGTATATTTATTAATTTTTTTGTACTTAGTACAAATATATATTTCATATATAATAAAAAATAGCTAATATAAAATAAAACGTCATGAATATTTTTGGGTTTAAAAAGCAACAACATAATCAGCCTGTAGAGAGAATTCCAGTAAACATGGATGTATTTAGAGACATTTATCATCAATTGAAAGGGTTACTTCTTGTTCACTTGAACAGTATTTGGTCTCATGTTGACGAGGATACTGGAAAGCACTTATTTGTATTTAATAATAACTTATCATCATATAAGTTACCTGTTAGTGGGAAAATTCAAATAAACATTTCACCACCCAATGCGGCAGTTTTGTACATTGGTCGAAATTTGTATAGAATTAAACATAGTACATTACTTCCTGATACGTCTTATGATGTGGAAGCTGGTGACTTTTTGTATGCTGAGATAATTGGAGAGTATGATAAATTGATTCCTCTGTTTATCGAAATAAGAATAATCTATCCTCTTATTAATATATAAAATACCTAAAAACAAAAACAAAAAAAACATGGATATATTTGGTAATACCAAGAAGCCAAAGTTTAAAATAGGGGATCATGTAAGGGTTAGTAAATATAAACAGTTATTCGAGAAGGGATTCACTAAAACTTGGAGTACGGAGTTATTCTCAATGGTTCAAGTTTTACCCGGGAATAGAAATACATATATCATAAAAGATAATCATAACAAAATATTGAAGGGGAGATTCTATGAAGAAGAACTTAGTAAAACAAAAATATCGAGATACATATCTAATCGAGAAAATATTAAAGAAGAAAAATAATAAATTGTATGTGAAATGGTTAGGTCTGCCAGACAAAAGTTGGATAGAAGCAAACCAGGTGATTCTTTGACACCAACATGAAATGTGGTACAGCGTTTACCAGATGTAGTGGAAACTAATAAAAAATGGAGAGTTGTTACCTGATAACATAAGATGCCTTATTGCAGGCCCATCAGGTTGTGGAAAAACCACCTTGCTGGTTGATAATTTCTTGCTTGCCCCCAATTGGCTAGATTGGATAAATAGACACTTGTATGTATTCTCAAAAGGTTTAGAACAACCGAAATACCAACAACTTATGAAGCTGTACGAGGGACTGGGCATAGCTACATTTGCATCAACAATAAAACCTCTCGACCAATGTTTGAAAAATTCTGTTGTGGTATTCGATGATGTTATTCTAGAAAATCAGAATGAAATTAGAAATTTTTTTACACAGGGTTGTCACAAAGAAATAGACTGCTTTTATTTAGCTCAAACTTATTCCAAAATTCCCAAACAATTACTACGAGATAATACAAACTTAATCTTTGTTTCGTCAAGATCATACTAATTTGAAACATGAATACGATGATTATGTGAGAGGAGACTTAAATTACAACCAATTTTCAAAATTCTGTTCATCTTTTTGGAACAGCGACGATTTTGGAATTGTTACTATCGACATGACTCGTAAACCTAACAATGGTAAATTCAGAAATAAAATCAACGACTTTTTAAACGTTGAAACGATATAAAATAACCATTAATCAAAAAAATAAATATGACGAAACATAAAAGATAATTCGAAATTACGAGAGTACTTGTCCAAACGTTTCAAAGGTTGGAAATCAGAGAATCGAGGTTTTTACGAACAACACAAGCGTCAAGACCAACCTATTATCGATGCAATCAGTGATCTTGGTAAAGAGATTAAGAGTGTTGCAGAACAAAATAAAAACCTCATCAATGAATTGGTACCTCTTACTGCTAAAAATTATGCAATTTCCCTCCTACGCCATTACCCAGCATCCACACTTCTCTGGTACTTAAGGAACCACCTGCTAAAACAGCTATAGAAGAATCGGAGAAAATCGAGTTTGGTCCCCTGGCAAGGGATTATTTGAGTACTGGAAAATTCGAAAAAGATGAAGTATTTGGATTGTATCTAACTATGGAGGGAAATGAAGGTGTGGTATGGAAAATTGGCAAGTCTAAAGTTACATTCGAAGGGGACACCATAAAAATTAATTTGGGTGGGAGAAACAGCTGGTCCAGATATCCTGGTACCGTAGGGCTATGGGAGCTCATTACCAAAAAATTTTACAGAAGATGATTATCAAAGTTACTCTGAAATTTTGACACTCTCTGATGCTTTGTACCAAAATAACGATGCCAGTCAAAAGCGTGTGAAATCGAGCAGCGGGGATAAATACAAAAATTTGATTAAACCTATCTGGAATCAACTCAAAACCGGTAGTGGTATAAAACAATACAATACCCTACCCTACCTAAGGAATTTGTATGGGTAAACGATGTGAGAAAACGTATAGATAGGTTGCTGGTTATAGCAGGGGAGGAAAATGCTGGGAACAATAATTTCCATAATGAGAAAATGGGTATTGTAAACATGATTAGTGACAGCATTCATCCACATAGATCTGATCTGTATATAAAATTTGATATTGTAAAACAAAGTAATGGTGAAGAATATCCCCTCCCTGGGGCTAATATAAAACTTATAGATAATTTTGTTCCATTCTTATTTTCTCAAATTGAAGTCAGAAAGCATGGTACAGTCATTGACAGGACTGATTGTCCTGGAATTACATCCACTACGGTGGGAACATTAAAACTGTCCAAATCAGAGAGTGCATATTGTAAAGTTGGTTGGTTCGAAGCTGGAACAAAAATTCAAACAAAAAGTCTCACAGTACTGTTCCCCATGAGATTGCTATTTGGATTTTTCTCTGATTATAAAGAAATTATGTGGAAAGTTGGTTTGAGTGTCATATTTCGCAGAGCACCCAATCATAAAGCTATCATGAGATACAAAACTTTAAATGCAAATGGAACAGCTAATGAGGCTAGTTTACCCGAAGCTGCGAAATGTGTGATCCAGTCTATGGAGTTACGAATGCCTATAGTTGAATATGAATCGAATTATCCTCTCAAATACAAAGCCAACATTTTGAAAAATCTTCAAATTCCGATTCAATTTTATACTTATCAATGCATACAGAAGCCTGTGGAGGGTAAATTGTTTTATTTTGACCTTACTAATCAGTTCCAATCTTTGCAATATGACATGCCAGAGTTTGTAGCTGTGCTGTTTCAAACAGGGAGAGATGACAATCAGGAAAAGGATAGCAGCCAGTTCGATAATTGTAAAGTTAAAAATGTGTATCTGAAGAATGGCAGAAATGAAGTATTTCCGCGTGAAAATTACAATTTAAACATTACAGAACAAGATTATTTGAAGTTATATGAAGCTTATAGTGCATTTAAAAGAGTAACTGAAGGTAACATAGATATGTATTATAATCCAGATGAGTTCATAATTCACAGACCAATGTTTTTAATAAATGCGACAAAAAGAAAATTTGTAGTTATAAATGATCGAACTAATATTAAATTAGTATGTGAATTTCATGAAACTGTACCTGAAAATACAATATGCAATGCAATTTTAATTGTGGAGAAATCATATATTTATGATGTAAAAAATGAAAGAGTGATAGAAAAATTTTAATAGGAGAGAATAATATATAAAAAATTAGACTACGTGTAGGATTTTTTTTGTTATTTTCAAAATTATGGTTTGATGTTAGGTTTATTTTTTTCACATGTGTTGAGTTCAATTATTATTAACTTCTAAACTAAAGTGTCCCCAAGGCAAAGTATGAATTCCACACTCGAGAATACACCTCTAGTCGTCGTGTGGATCCAGGTCTACTTTTTTATTTTATTCGTTGTAATCTCATGGTTTGAGCTTTATATTCTATTATCCTCTCGAAGTATCCTCGACTGTGAAGAAAGGCAATCAATATAATCCTGGAATGTTAGTTTCTTTTCCACGGTATCTTTGCACGTTCCTTTTGCTTTCTACGTGACGCTGCTTTCTGTTCTGAATGTATACATCTTCGAACGCAAAACCAGCAAACTCAACAATAATATCACCGTTACACTCATCTTTTAATTTGCCGAGAACCTTCTTGTTGTGGGAAGAAATTCCAAATCTGTTAGGTTGAGGGTAGGAAGAAGTGTCGAAATACCCAAGCATGGAAGGATGTTTAAGATCTTCGTAGAGGTTAGGTGTTTGTATGTCATAAATAAAACTATCGGTGTCTATGTACAAAATTGACAGCTTATTATTATAGAAGGGTTTCATAATATTATAATGAAATTCGAACATGTACAGTTTTGACAAGTCGAGAACTGTTGCACCAACGTAAATAGGTTTTCTGAATTCTATTAATTTTATATCTAGATTAAAAAGTGTTAAATTTTCGTTGTAAATTTTTCGCGATTTGAATCTAGGATCAGATACTAATTTTCTACATTTATTGTTATCTGAAACCAATTTTATGTCTATATCCTTTCTGAAGTTCTCCATCGTTTTTCCATAAACAGCATTATTCATTTGTTTATAAAAATCTTTGTCTAATTCTGAAATGACAGCTGTTCTGTATCTCGTGTTGGTCTCAATATAAGATTTTAACCATGAAGAGTGTTTGAACTTGAGAATTCTTCTTAAATTTACTACCTGAACACCCTTCCCAATCAAAAATTGGAGATTCTTGTAGTGGACGACATATCTCTCTTTTCTCTCTAGAGTTAACATAACTTGCTTTGATTAGAATCAGGTGGACATTTAATTTCGGGAGCCGGAGGTAAATCGGAAAAAATATCATGCAAATTATTTGGAAATTCAATGTCTAACTCAATGAACAGACCAAATTCAGGATCGTCGAAATAATTAATATCAATTGAAATAGGATCTATCCACTCGAATCCTCCGTAGGGAAGTTTCTCTATCATTGCAAATCCGTAGAGATTATTTACGTCAGCGTAAAATATGTAATTCGATGGTCCATTTGCATCGTTTTGATTCTCAGACATGTGAATGTTGTTTGCCTTTGCATGTCTCTGCGAGCATTGCACCATGCCCCCACGTATCCCCCTTTCTATAAAAAGTAACATGTCCACATCCTATATCAATTCCAACTTGATCCTGGTCTGGAGCAACATAGCAGACCACGCCCCAGGAAGACTAGAAGTATACTGGATCTAATTTATAAATATTTATTGCTGTTTTTCTGAATACCTGAAATACATCAGCAAGTATTGTTATGTCTAATTTGAGATATGCATCGTGATAATCGCCGAGAGTATTGCATCTCAATTCCTTCCATATTAATTTCGCATGTTCGTATTCTTTATTCGTAATTCCGGTTTTTTTTTCAGTTGACTGATGAATTCTTTTTGAGGTGGGAGAGTGTCATCGTCAAATTTAGATTCATCGGTTACATATTCGTAAGGATAAATGCCTTTACGTTTAATCAGTTCTACGTGTATGTTGGGAAAACTAGCTTTTGTAATTTTAAATTGTTCGTCAGTAAGTTTACTCGCTAAAGCATCGAGACTTGCTGATAGGAATCTAAAAGAATCTAGAAACCTCATCTCTATGATTTCATTCGTTCCTGAAATCTTAACTTTTATAGAAATATAACGTTCTTCGTTTTGAGCAAGAATATCAATTTTTGCGTATCGTATCCAAGACTCCTATTTAAAAAGTGGAAGTCGTAATTGTATCCATTGTGAAAAAATATTGGTACAAATTTAGGCTTCTGGATCTTGAGGTTGCAGGTGTTACAGATTCCACTAATGTAGTTTCCGGTGAAATGATTATGGTGAAATACTTTCCGATTCTCATCCGTGAAATGTTGATCTCACACCGGACACGTTTCAATGTTATTGTAAGATTGAAGTTCATCGCTAGATAATGGAAGCATTGATTTCGATTGGCATAAGAGCCTGCCAATTTTCTCAACCTCCTCCACCATCTTTTTAAAAAAGAGTTCAATAACATTCGGTCCGCGATATATATATGGTTTATCTATCCTATCCTGCCAAACAACAACATATCCAAAACTATTTGGATCATGAAGCTGGTACGGTGTTGTGGAAGAAAATTCGGGACCCGGATCGCAATAGGAGAATGGTTTGAGAAGAGCCTCAAAGTCTGCAATGATGATGGCCGGATGTTCCAACAAGGCCTTGTGCATTTTAAATTCTTCGAATTCATTTGCTTTGGGCATCAACATGCGAGCCGGTCTGTTGACTCCACAGTAGACTTTATGTTCAGCAAGTTTTTGTTTGGCAATTTCTTGATTTTGAAAAGCTTGGTAATTACGTCGGTCACGATCCTCGAATACGGTTAAACACCTTGGACAAACTTCGATCTGTGTCGGATGCTTGGTTGTTTGGCTTCTGACCAAGCGAGAGAGTGAACGAATTAGCGTGTAATGAAGAACAGCATCGTCAGCAATGAGAAACAGATTGATTTCTATGGCTTCGTCATCAACAATATTAGTTATCCTAACAGGATGCACAAAATGCTTAACTGAAGCATACGAATATACATTTATAGCTAATCGTTTTCCTTCTCCATTTCGTGCCCTGTTTTCAAACTTTGTTATGTCAGAAATAGCAACAGGGTATTCGATGCCTGTCATAGCATATTCAATCTCATCGATATATTGTGTGTAATGACTAACCCGACATGGATTATTTGAACAATGAACCGGGTGAAACGCTGCTAAAATGCACCACATAAAACACTTATTATCAGTATTATGAATGTTCAGCACAGGTCTTTTATGCTGAATTTCTACCGGAAGTGGAACGTAGCTCGAAGCAGAAAAAGGTGTAAATTTGTTTACATAAGCGATTAATCTGTGAGGACTTCTACATAAAGACCAACCTGATCCCTTAGCCTCGAATTCATCATGTTTCCTAATCAATTCACTAGTAAGATTAGAATAAAAAACATTCAATTTATCAATGTCTGCCAAATAAAGAACTTGTTTTTTTGTTTTGTGAAAAAAAATATTTCTTGTACCATCGGTTTTCTTATATTTACAGATTAGATCAACATATACTTTTATGGAGTTGTTTTCCAGTTTATTTTTCAAAATATTTATGATAGATGTTTTAATTTCACTCAAGAAACTAGAAATATCACAGCCTGGTTTCGAAGTAAAAAGAAAATCCAGGAGTTGGTTGTTGAATGCAGATCTAATCGACTTTTGGTCATTAGACATCTTAATTTGTTTGGAAGTAGAAGCTTCAGTTTCAGGATGATCAATTTTTCTTTTCAATGTTCCATGTCCGGTTGATGCAATGCAAATTTTCATGTGTTTACTTAAATGTGCAATGCTAATTATTTTTCCACATTGAGTACAAGGCTTAGTAGGTAACGAACGATTTATTTTCGAACCTGTTTCGCTACATCTTGCCTATGTTTGCTAATATTAGTTTTGGAGATGAATTTCCCACAAATAGCACATTCGATGAACTTGGTAGATGACATTTTTTAAAATATGTTTAAGTAAATAACAATAAGACGCACAATCGACTCAAAATTCAATAAGATTATATTTACTACAAAAACACTTTTAAACTTACGATAATTGATAGAATGTAACTTAAAAAAACAATAGTTATAATTATAATACTTTTTTCAGCTCTGGTATTTATATATAAATTTTCTCGGGAAAAAATACAAAATTCGATACAAATACAAATTCATACAAATTCAATCTGTGTGAAAAACGACTTGAACCACCTTCAACATAAAATGATTGAAGCTATTACAAAAAAAAAATTTTAGCTACGTTATTTATACAGAATTTCCGGAGACAACAAGTAACATCTGATTACATCAAAACTCAATCTGATCGAAATTACTATGAAAAAAAAATCACTTGATACACTTTTTGAAACATAAAAATAATAAATAGTATGTAGCTTTAAAATAAATTAAATACTTAACTTTTAACACTGCAACAACACATCCGTACTCTTCAAAACACCCTCACGATACTGACTGATCTGTAATGCGAAAACCCCTTAAGTAACCTAAGCGCGGATGAAAACATCCGAAACTGTAAGTCAATCAGAAGACACCCATTTCGTCATAACAAACAAGACGCTAGATACAAGTCTGCGTAATAACCTGTTGCGTAAACGTTGCGCAATAGTTTACCTTACGAGCCATCGCAATGTTGCGTAATTTAACTCGAAAGAAATTATGACACTCGTACCAAGTATGAGGTGAAAAAACACAGATTTGCAATAGTATAAAATCAACAAAAACATCATCAAAATAGGTTTACCATTGTGGTTAAATTAATAAAAACAATAGGCCTCGTACCAAGTACTACTTTGAACCGCTAAAATATATGTACTTGTATACTTAAAAAAACTGGAAAAACTCAGAGGTGTCTGTCAAGTAGACCGGAAGTAAACCGAAAGTAGATCGGAAGTAGACTGGAAGTAAATTTGTGTCGGTGTGGGTGGGTGCGTGGGTGTAGGTGGGTGTAGGTGTTACGTACTTTAACTCGAAAGAAATTATGACACTCGTACCAAGTGTGAGGTGAAAAAACACAGATTTGCAGTAGTATAAAATCGACAAAAACATCGTCAAAATAGGTTTTCCATTGAGGTTAAATTAATAAAAATAATAGGCCTCTTTGAACATACCCGATTACACTACTTGCCTGCCAAACGTCCAGTCGAGCCTTAATGAAATTCTTATCAAGTGGATCAAACCCAAACTGATGCCGAAAAGTTTGCACAGTTGCATGCGGACGGTGTGTATTTCAAGTAAAACTTCTGGAGTCTAGTTGCAATCAGTGCTTGTTACATATTTCTCTGCAAACTGCCTAGACTACACGAAAGAGAAGAAATAAGTGCAATCTTTTCCGGACACCCTGTAATTTTTCGTTGACAGTGTAATTCATATTAAATCCTTGAGCTAATTCATCTTTGTCAGTGTTCACTTTCAATTTATTTGCTTATCCGTAGTGGAGTCGTGATAAACCGCAAAGTTTCACGACGCCAAAATTACTGAGAGAAAAGTTATTGGACTTCACAGGACTTCCAACCCGCAACGTCTCACACCACAATGATCTGCGTTAAGAACTACGGTATGCAAACAAGTTTGGAGCACGTGGCATATTGTTCCTGAAAGCAGAAACTATGTGGAGGAAATTGTTCCTTGTCATTTTCATGAACATTTACTGACTGTTGGGTAATGCGTTCAATGATCAACGGCAGTTACGCTTTCGTCATATCAGAAGTGGGGAAACTTACGAGTAATACGGAACTTGGTGCACGGAGTACCGTCCGAAGCCACTAGATGGCATTAGAGTAGTGAAAGCACAATATACTCTACCGCGGTTATGTGTTCCTGATACCAAGAGCCAACCAAAATCGCTGCTTTCCACGTTAAACAATCAGTGTTTCGTTTGATTTTAACGTTTGATATCAGGGTAACATGATAGCCGTAGTGTACTTTGAGCTTTCTTCCCATACACTAATGTCACCTGGGGTCTTCCTAGTGAACTATGTGATACAAACTCGAGCCATTTCGTTACTTTACCATGCGATTTGCAACTTCGGTAACAGGAGCACATAACTGTTTATGGGTATGTTCTTTAGCGACAACGTGAGAGATGCACTTTGAAGACTGATTTACGAGTAGATATTGGGGAGAATAAAGCTTAGAGTGCTACAAGAACAAAAATATATTGCTTGCAAATAATGTCAACACACAATTGCCAAGATACAAATTCTCCTAAAGTTCGTTGCTTTCATATTCAGTCTCCTAGCATCTCAAATAGGCGAACTAAAAAGCTCAAGCAATGTGAAGCTTTGTGGTGTTGTCGACCTCCGTGGCGGAGTTAGCAGAGCGCGCTACAACGCCAGGGGTTCTGGGTTCGAGTCCCGGGTAAGGCATGGGTATTTGTGTTCGTCCAGTTGATAAGAAACAAAGAATATGTAAGAATTGAAAAGTGTAAAAGTGATAAAAAGAGTGAATGGTGGGGGATACCTCCGTGTAGCGGGTATTTCCTTTTTTTTTAAAAAAAAAAAAAGTGGTCTGCATTACTGACTGCGAAGCGAATGGCATGTGTTCGAGGCTCGACACTGACAAACTTTTTTTTTTATCTTTAAATTCCCAAATTACACGATGTCCTCAACGTGAATAAAACAATGAAAAATACATCCAAATAGTAAATCCTTGAGCTAATTCATGTTTGTCAGTGTTTCCTTTCAAATTTTTTACTTATCCGTAGTGGAGTCGTAATGAAACGCAAACCTTCACGGCGCTAGAATTACTGAAAGAAAAGATATTGGACCTTACAGGACTTCTAATCCGCAACCTCTCACAACACGATGTTCTGCGTTAAGAACTACGTACGGAAACAAGTTTGGAGCACGTGGCATTTTGTTCCTACAAGCAGAAACTATGTGGGGAAATTGTACCTTGTTATTTTAATGAACATTTACTGTCTGTTGAGGAATGAAATGATCAACGGCAGTTACGCTTTCGTCATATCAGAAATGGGGAAACTTACGAGTAATACGGGCCTCCCCGATGGCGCAGTGGTAGCGTCTTCGCCTTGTAATCAAGGGGTCCCGGGTTCGATAACCGGTGGAGGCACAAGTGGTTCGGATCCCACTTTAAACTGTAGGTCCAGTCTCGATTAGCCTTACTGTGCATAAAGTGGACTTAAAACAACAAATCACTCACTCACTTACGAGTAATACGAAGCTTGGAGAACGGAGTACCGTCCGAAGCCACTAGATGGCATTAGTGTAGTGAGGGCACACTACACTCTACCGCAGTTATGTGTTCCTTATACCAATAGCCAAAATCACTGCTTTCCACGGAACTTTTAAGTTAATCAACCATTTTTAGATCGATTTTGACGTTTGGTATCAGGGTAACATGAGAACCATGGAGTGTACCTTGAGCTTTGTTCCCGTACATCAATGCCACCTGGAGCCTTCCTATTTAACTACGTGCTACAACCTCCACTCTCTAGCCACAACGTAGGAGGTGCACTTTGTAGACTGATGTACGATTAGATATTTAGGGGACAATAAAGCGTAGAGTGTGCTACATGAACAAAAAAAGATTCCTTGCAAATAATGTCAACACACAATTGCCACGACACAAGCTTTCCTAAAGTTCGTTGCTTTGATATTCAGTCTCCTAGTATCTCAAATAGGCGAACTAAATGTTCGAGCAATGTGAAGGTTTGTGGTTTAGTGGTCTGTATTGTTGACAATGAAGCGAGTGGTTAGTGTTCAAGGCTCCACCCCGACAAACCTTTTTTTCTCTTTAAATTTCCAAATTACACGATGTCCTCAACATGAATAAAACAATGAAAACTACATCCAAATATTAAATCCTTGAGCTAATTCATCTTTGTCAGTGTTCCCTTTCAAATTATTTACTTATCCGTAGTTGACTCGTGTTCAAACGCAAAGCTTCACGGTGCTAGAATTATTGAAAGGATAGATATTGGACGCAAGTAGAAACTATGTGGAGGGAATTGTTCCTTGTTATTGTAAGGAACATTTACTGTCTGTTGCGTAATGAAATGATCAACGGCAGTTACGCTTTCGTCATATCAGAATTGGTGAAACTTACCAGTAATACGAAACTTGGAGCACGGAGTACCGGCCGAAGCTACTAGATAGCATTAGTGTAGTGAAGGCACACTAAACTCTACCGCGGTTATGTGTTCCTGATACCAAGAGCCAAAATCGCTGCTTTCCAAGGAACTTTTACGTCAATCAACCATTTTTCGATCGATTTTGACGTTTGGTATCAGGGTAACATGAGAGCCACGGAGTGTACCTTGAAGTTTGTTCCCAGACACTAATAGCACCTGGAGTCTTCCTATTGAACTACATGCTACAACCTCGACTCTTTAGCCACAGCGTGGGAGATGCACTTTGTAGACTGATTTACGATTACATATTGGGGAAGATATAGCGTAGAGTGCTACAAGAACAAAAAAAATATTCCTTGCAAATAATGTCAACACACAATTGCCACGATACAAGCTTTCCTAAAGTTCGTTGCTTTGATATTCAGTCTCTTAGCATTTCAAATAGGCGAACTAAAAAGCTCAAGCAATGTGAAGATTTGTGGTGTAGCGTTCTACATTGTTGACATCGAAGCGAGTAGCCCGTGTTCGAGGCTCGACACTGCCAAACTTTTCTTTCTTTTTAAATTCCCAAATTACGTTTAAAAATTGTTTTTTGTTCTATTTTGACGTTTTGTATCAGGGTAACATGACAGCTACCTAGTGGTGGTTACCTAGTGAACTGCGTACTACAAATGGAAGACATTTCTTTATTTTCTCATCCGATTTCAGCTTTTGGTATGAGGGGTACAAAACTGCTTAGAAGTATGCTGTTTAGCCACCAAGTGGGAGATGCACTTTGTAGACTCATTTACGAGTAGATAGTGGTGGAAATAAATCGTAGAATGCTGGAGTTCGTTGCTTTCATATTCAGTCTCCTGGGATCTCAAATTTTTTTTTTTTGCTACAAGCAGGAACTATGTGGAGGAAATTGTTCCTGTGTATTTTAATGAATATTTACCCCCTGTTGAGTAATGAGAAAAATGCTCCACGGTAGTTACATATTCCTCAAAGCAGAAAGTGGAAACGTGACGAGTTATACGAAGCTTGGAGCACGGAGTACCCTCCGATGCCACTAGATGGCAATAGTGTAGTGAAGGCACACACTACCGCGGTTATGTGTTCTTGATACCAATAGCAAAATCCCTGAGTTTGACACAACTTCTACGTTAAACACGCATTTTTCGCTTCATTTTGACGTTTGGTATCAGAGCAACATAAGCCGTCAAGTATAGCTTGTATCCCATACACTAATGCCATCTGGTGGCTTCTAGTGAACCACGTGTTACAAAACTGAAGACATTTCGTTATATAGTAACCCTATAGTGCTACAACCCAATATTGGGCCCTGGCTTACCTACCGACTGCTGGTCGGAGCTCCTCCTCACGATGGTGGATTGCCACCAGCCCTATACACAGGCCGAAAATTCCCGGAGACTGAACCCGGGATCGAGCCCATGCCATCCCGCAGCCGCCGTCCAAAGCAAGGTGCCTTAGACTGTACGGCCACGGAGGAGGACATTTCGTTATATATATATCAATGCGATTTGCACCTTCGGTATCAGGAGCACATAACTGCTAAAAAGTATGCTGTTTAGCCACCACGTGGGAGATACACTTTATAGACTGATTTACGAGTAGATATTGGGTAAATTAAAGCATAGGACGCTAGAGGAAGGAAATTGTTTCCTTGCAAACAATGTTAACACACAATTGCTGCGATACAAGCTTTCTTCAAGTTAGTTATTTTCATATTCAATCTCCTGGTAACTGTAATAGGCGAACTAAACGCTCACTCAAAGTGAAGGTTTGTCGTGTAGTGTTCTGCGTTGTTGACAATGAAGCAGTCGGTTCGAGACTCAAGTAAAACAAACATTTTTTTTTCATAAAATTTTACGATGCTTATAGAAATTAATGCAATTTTTTGACATTTTTAACCAGTTGGTGAAACAATTAGCTTGCCAGTTTATAAACATATCATAATACATAAAAGTCAAATTAATTTCTTATATTGGCACGGGTGTCCTTTGTCAGTCTCCCTTCATCATTTTCATCATATCGTTACTCATCTTCACCATCGCGATTAGCATAACGTGGCCGGAAACTGGCGCTAAATAGCAAATATCAAATCAAAATCAAATATTTAAATATTAATTAATTTATTTATAAATGTAATAACATAAGAAATATTAGTAAGTATGTTATGCATGGATGTCCTCAAGATATTTTGAAGGGATGGGCAATTAAGACGTTTTCCCCAGACGTGCAAACCAAACGTGTTTCTCCCTCAAAAAACACTAGAGGAGACCGGGGTTCGTTGTGACAAAATTTACGATATTTTTCTTTGGCTTAACAGTTTCTTTATTTTTAGAATTTTTTCGTCTTAAATGCAAGTGTATACATTTAGCTATTACCATGATTTTTTAATATTTGTTCAAGCTACAGCATAAGGAGAGTATTTGCGAAAAAAGAAGTGTTTTGTCACAACATGCTCCACTGTGGGGCTAGTTGTGCCAAGCCGGGGGCAAATTGTGACAGTATCTAGCACTTCTGAATTACATAGTACAGACAAATTGTGTGTCATCACTGTACAGTAAAAATAATTTCAATGGTTAGATGCATCATTAATTACACCGTTAGAATGAAAAAGTTGCCCCGCCATCTGATTTTCTAATTACTAATCAAGTAACCACGTCTGGAAAAATATGGTGTAGGTCTAGTCTAATATAAAAATGTGATAATCGTTAACAACATAATAATACAATGACATAACGAATTGTGAAATTCAACTTGCTTTATGTATCATTATCCGAGTCACAATTTTGATGGATATAAACAGGTTCTCCCTCAGAATAAGCATCACGTAACCACTGTTTACACTAAAGGCACTGGACCCACTTCTTTCGACATTTAGAATTGGAAAATGGTTCCGTACACACAAGTCAAAAACAATCATCATCATTATCTGAACTTTGCTCATTTTCAGTACTTTTCCGTTTTCACAT
The DNA here is from genome assembly GCF_977018435.1 of Lepisma saccharinum. Lineage (NCBI taxonomy): Eukaryota > Metazoa > Arthropoda > Insecta > Zygentoma > Lepismatidae > Lepisma > Lepisma saccharinum. Next base: position 47,316,342 of record NC_139233.1, read on the forward strand.
AAATATCTGTAATTTGACAGCTGTCACAACCTACCCCTTACGTTTGTCACAACTAGCCGCATATGTACTTTTTCACTTCTAACCCGTCAATCTCAACTTCAAGTTTAAATTTACTTGAATCAAAATCTCTCACATAGTGACTACAAATAATAGAATTCTCAGGATATATTACTGCTGTTTGAGGCTAAATAGAGAAGAAATAATATTTACCACAGAAATTAGGTAAAAACCCCACAAAAGGAAAACACCCATCTAACTCTTCTATGGGTAGAAGCACACAAGTGGCAAACAATGGATAAGAAATACGCATGCTAATGAACCACCACTATCAACAACAAACGAATATCACTAATAGTTTCCACGGAACAGTGCTTGTCACAACCAGCCCCCGTCACAACCAACCCCGGTCTCTTCTACTTCAGTGTGAAGTTATCATGTTCCTGGAACGTTCTTATAATAATTAACTCAAAATACTGTAACTAAAATGAAATTACATGTGAAATACTCGTACATACTTTTATTAAAACTAATTAATATTCCACGACGCTTGCCAAAAGATACCATTGATGTACAAACTATAACTTCCAGCAATTCCGAGTTTCTTTAATCATTATCATCAGAACGATATTCAGGTGTGTAATGGGTAACATTCTTTAACATTCTGATCCCCTTCCGTGTTCAATCTTGCACCTGAATCCACAGTAAGTATAATCGTCTGGGAAGGGGGTCGTTATATGTCATTCATATGTGTTCATCCATTTCATCTTCTTACCATTCATATCCATCGTCGCGATTAGCCAAAAGACGCAAAATTATGGCTACGTACATCTGGTACGATATTCAATAGGACCTAACTCTCCATCATTTTCGAGATGCACACATTTTTCGCAAAGTAAAAAAAAAAAATCCTAAGCTATGCAGTTTAACACTAAATCACTTGGAGAAAACAAAACTGTGTTACTTGTGCTGTGACTGTGAGAGTAGTTCAAACATCTTTAGGTAACTCTCAACAGTGGCGCAGGAACGGGAGGCACAGGGGTACATTGTAACCCCTAAATTTTTGAAGGGGGTACTGCACCCCCTAAATCCGTAAATATAATTGTACCCCCCTTAGATAATTTGACATACGCAAGGTGCTATTGTTAAAATAACCTATTTTCAATTAGCTCAATAAAAAAAGTTTAAATTGTTTATAATTTATAAGCATTATCTTCCTTACCTCAGAAATTCAAACCATTGTAAATTTATTCTACTACATTGTGCTTGCTATGATTTAGTTCATTGACCTGTGTTCTTGGAAACTTCTTTAAGGAGATGAAAATTGTTTAAAATGTGTGTGAAACAGTGGAATCAAGTAAAGTGTAGCCTAATGGAATTTTCCGACACGAAATGCTTATACAAACGAGACTAGACATGACTGACCAACTTGGGGGGTACAATCTACACCTGTACCTCACCCATAATTTTCATAATTTTGTAAGAGGATATTCTGAAAACTATACTTAAACCTACATACCTCGTATTCAGAGATTTGTTGAAAATTCAGATGTTACTAAGACAAGAAAAATCTGATTTCTCTCAAATTTCAAGACGATAATGAAATAAATCTCTACAAAATCAAAGCGAGACGATATTTGATGTAAGAGACGATCTCGTTGGAAACTCTTGTTATCATGTTTGAAGAAATTGCTTGAAATAAATTTAAAATGCTATGTCTTTTTCAGACATACCAAGTGTATATCTAATTTATTTTTCAAATTAGCCGTGAATTTTATTTATTGTAATTGCAAAGTAAATCCAGTAGTGACAATTGCAAGCCTGTGCTGCCCGTTTTAATCTATTCAGGATAAAATTCCGTATTTCGATGGTTCGCAGTGTCGAAAGAAGATGTAAAGCAGAAAAACATTATTAACTAAAGTTCTTGCTTTAATGAGATATTGTACATTGTGAGAGTGGTGACACAATGTACATGTTGCTTATACTAAACATTTCGTGGGTCAGGACGAGATACCTCGCCTTGTAATTAAGGGGTCCCACATGCACAGTGCTTTGGATTCCACTTTAAACTGTAGATCCAGTCCCGATTAGCCTATCTGAGCATGAAGTGAATCTAGAAAAAGATTTAATAACTTCTGATCCGAAACCGAGACAGGAATAAGCACAAACAAGAACGAGAAGGACCTCACCACACAGAAGACGAGATGAGGCTCTGACAATTCTCGACTCGTCTCATCGCTATATCATTCCTATGTGAAATAAAATGCTTCTTAGACGGAACAGTGCCATTTGTGATTTTATCAGAGGGAGGAGGACTTATTTTTACCATGTATGAGGTATATTTAGAATTAGACGATAATTGCTTAAAATCTAATTTGATATGCAATGAAACACAAACACAACGCCATTTTAAGTTAAACCCTAAAGTCAAACTGTAAGAAAATCAGATGAATGTACGAGAGAAATGAGAATCACTGCAGGTTCTATGGTTTGCCAGTTTGCTTGTCAAGGGCACTGTGATGCTTAGACTTGATCCAACTTCTTGCAAATTTTTCTGCATGAAAACAATGCACTGGGGGTTTATTTATTGAAAGGAAAAGTAGGTTTAAAACTTCTAAATGATTTCTATAATCAGTTTAGTTAGGTTTATTGCATTGATCCCGCTTTCACATTCAGTTGATTTTGGATTGGATTCGCAACGTCTTTGAGTGAGATGGGAATGTTTGATTGATTGATTTGGTTTATTTTACTTCGCATTTCTGCCACTTTTGACTAATTACGAAGATGAGGATGATTGACGATTATGATGAAATTGATGAAGCAACACTTACAAATAACACCCATGTCCAGGCCGGGATTCAAACCCGGAACCTCTGTTATCGTTGCGCTTGCTATGCTAACCACTCCGCCACGGAGGACGAAGAATTGGATTGTCACCCTAAAACACACGCATGTACCTACATTCTGCATTTAATACCACTACATATGAAAAGAAACTTTGGCTGGCTCTTCAAAGATTGAAATGAAAGAATCTTTCGAGCGTATGGTTTTCCTTGCTTGCTCTGAGATCTGAAGGATTTCGATTTTGTATGTGTAATAATAGTACTTTCAGTGCTTGAACAGCGTCATTAGCTTACTTACAGCTAATTATACTACAAATAAATGCTTTGCCATGCATTTTTTAAATATATTTTTATATGTAGGCATGGGACATTAAAATTATCTGAACTGAAGTGGAACTCTATAAGTATGATATATTCAATAATATGGTTTCTATATCCAGTAGGTGGGAGATGATTATTCCTTGTTTGAATGGCTCAAGATACACCATTTAAATCGCAACCTGCATTAAAATGAATAGATGTATCTTTGTTCGCAATTTTCACATTTCGAGCTCCTGATTTTCCGTTCCATTAAATTCAAAATGAGCCCAGAACAAGGTCCAGAGCTTTATATGTTTCGGAATTATTATCTGATCTTAAATTATCATAAATTCTAAGAAAAACAAAGAAATAAAAATCATTTGTTCAAATTACATAACAGGAGTCCTCCTCCGTAGCCGAGGGGGTTAAGGCGTTCACTCGTCTTGAGATCGTTCGCTGCGGGACGGCGTAGGTTCGAATCCGGCTCTGGTCGGAATTTATTCGGCCTACGTACGAGGGCCGGTGGCAACCCACCATCGTGAGGAAATTGGGGAGCTCCGAGTGAGTGAGTGAGCGTAATCCGGCCACGGAGACATACTATAACGGCTGGGGATACGTCGGGCTGACCCCCCGACTATTCCAATACTGGTTGAAGATCTCCAAGCTTAGAGGTGACGAAGGAAAGCGTGGGAGGGAGACCGGCAGTCGGTAGGTATGCCTAGGCCCTTCATATTCAAATTTCAAATTCAAATTCAAATTCTTTATTTACGTGGGCGAGGTTCAGCCTGAGGCTGTTCTGCCACCTAACCCGTGTCATCGATTACATTTAAATTTACATTTCTTATACATATGTTATTACAGTATTAATACAGTGTACAATAAACTGTATGATTTAGTTACAAAATCTATTGATAAAATAATTGTAATAAATGTATGAATAAAATGATACAAAAATTGTGAAAAGACAACTACATAAAAATAAAATAAAATGAATGAAAAATAAGTAAAAATAAAAACATGTAGACAAAATACATAACATAAACATACAAGTTACATCATAGTATTTGAACACAATCTCTGCTCTGCCAAAAGAAAATTCTTTACTTCATTTCGGAAAGATTCTATTTTAGATATGCTCGACATGGTCTTAGGTAGGGCACTCCATATTTTTGCAGCAGAATATGAAAACGACGACTGATATGCCTGTGTGTTGCAGAGTGGAAGGTTAAATTTGAAATTATTTCTTGTATGGTGGCTGTGAATACTGGTGCGAGGGATCAACATGTCTGCCAGATACGACGGCTTGCCAGATGTAATAATTTTATGTATAAGGCAATATGTATGCAGTAGCCGCCTACGGTACATATTGAGGATATTCTTATTATTTATGGAAGGTAAAATATGTTCACGTCTCGGGATGCAAAATATGAACCGCATGCACGCATTTTGGCATTTTTGAATCTTTGCTTGTAAAGTTTTATTTATTCTACCAGAGTACACTACGTCACAATAGTCGAGAAATGGATATATAAGTGTTTCAACTAATCGCTGCTTGATTTCTGAAGATAATAGTTTGTTAAATTTAAACAAGAATCTAAGTGTTCCAAATGATTTATTGATTTGGCGGCTAATATGCTCATTCCATGATAGACGAGTGTCAAATATCAGTCCAAGACTTTTAACTACTTGAGCTCTAGGTATGACATCATCATTTATTGTAATTGTTGTATTAGTGTGCTCGACCGAACCAATAGCATTTCGAGTTCCAATAAATGTATAACATGACTTATTAGCATTAATTTTAAGGCCATTTGCATCACACCATGTTTTTATCGCACCCAAATCATTACTTATGTATTTAATACTTCTAGCAATTTCTGTTGGATTGAATGATTTGGTTAGTTGAGTGTCATCAGCATATGAATGTACGTTACAGTATTTGACAACTGAGGGTAGGTCTGCAATATAAATCGTAAACAATAAGGGACCTAGTATAGATCCTTGTGGAACACCAGATGAAATATATAATTTATTAGATAATAAAGTAGGCGACAGTTTTACACGTTGATTTCGGTTACTTAGATATGAAAAATACCAGTTAAGGGTAGATTGTGAAAAACTGTAATATTTCAGTTTACTGAGCAGTAATTTATGTTGTACCGTATCAAATGCTTTGGACAGGTCCAATAATATTAATGCAGTGAGGAATTTCTTATCCATAGCCTGGAGGATGTCATTTGTGACTTTCAGCAAAGCCGTAGCAGTGCTGTGTGCCGGCCGAAATCCTGACTGTGAGGGTGGAAGAATATTGTTTTGGGCAATGAAGCTAAATGTCTGTTTATAGATTATTTTTTCTAGTAGTTTTGAACACACAGGCAGAACACTAATAGGTCGAAGGTCGTTTACATTAGTTGGTCGGGTCGTCTTAGGGAGTGGTGTTATCAAAGCTTCTTTCCATTTCCTGGGAAATACGGATTTCTCGAGCGAAAAGTTAATAATATGTGTGATAATAGGCAAAATAAAAGGTAGCGATAACTTCAGCATTTTAGTTGATATTCCATCTGCACCAATAGCAGTAGACTTGATTTCGTACAAACATTTTCTTACAGTATAGCCATCCACTTTTTCAAAAGCAAATTCGGGAAGCATATTATTAAACTTTTGGTTACTAAATTTTAAACATTCTTGAGATATCAGACGTTGGTCGATATTTAGACTATCAATTGAATTAATAAAGTGTTCATTTATCTCGTTCGCATTGTCAAACGTGGAGGGGAGATCATTTTTATTTGAGCCAATGCCTACAGATTTCAGCTGCTTCCATAAATGCTTTGGTTGTCTTGGTGTTTTATTGATGTTATGCTCAAAATAACACTTTTTTTCTTGCCGAATAACGGATGTCGTGAAATTTCTCAATTCTTTGTATTCTTTCCATGCAGATTCAGTTCCGATTCGCTTGAATTTACGAAACGCATTGTCCCTTAGTTTCATCAACAGCTTCACATTCGATGTAATCCACGGCATACGTTTGTTACGAACTCGTGTTTTACGGACTGGCGCGTGCTTGTCAAAGAGATCAAGTAAGTTGACATTGAAATACTCTACTTTCATATTCAAGTTATCGGTGTTATATATTTTTCCCCAGTTAATTTTTTCTGCATCCTTCACGAATTTATCATAATCAATATCACCGTATTTTCTGTGGTATATAATTCTGTTCACGCTTTCTGGTTTGGTATACGCAAGTACAACGTGGGTCATTCTATGATCGCTATTGCTGACTGGCTCACCGACACCATGTTGGATTACATTTTGCATGTTGCTGACAAACGTCAGATCAATTAATGACTTAGTTGCGTGGGCTGTTGCGCCACGGATTATTATTAAATAACAGGAAATTCGTGTGTGCTGTTCTAAAATGTAATATTTCCCATGCCTTCCCATTATACCTAGGAATGGGAACCTGTGAAGTAATATATATACTATATGGGAAGTCAATAAATATTCGCAGAGGGTATCGCCATTTGGGAGCTTGCTTCTCCATGCAAAAATCCTTTTTACATAGATGAATGATATGAATAACCCTTCCACACATTTTAGTATATTAATGGCACGAAATGTTAAAAACAAAGAAAAACTGTTGAGAAGGATATTAAATCATATGTTGGTTCGAGTAGAAGGCTTTTCCTAAGGTTATTGTTACATATTATTGGTAAAGTTTACTCTGCAGACATGAGCTAAAACAGCCATAAATTAAAATTTTATATATATTGTTGTTGCCATCGTAACTTGTAAATTTTATGTTTGATATGAATTATAATTTATAGAAATGTTCGAACCAATGTGTTTAAATTGATATTATCTGAAGAGTTGTCAACCCTGTTGCCCCGAGTGTTGGAAGTAATTGATTTAGTCCGAAAGGAATAGGAAAGTATTAATATTTGAAGGGTATAAAGAGTTCCTCAGCAAATTGAATTATCTTGCAGCATAGGTCGTAAAAACACTTTACTCAATGACATTTTTTAGTTGCTCTACATGTGAGAACACTTTCCACAATACAGGCGCAACCATAAGATTGTTAAAAGGGAGGGTTTAGCTGTTGGAAAACCATATTGATATCATTGTGGGTATGGAAGTGGAGTGAATACTTGAAGTGACTTATTCTTCTAAAGAAAATTAAACTAAGTCCAAATGCGGGGTGCTGACCTCCCATAACCCACGTTTGATACGCCTACGATTGTTGATCACTTTCGAATACATGTATTGGATTAGTATCCAGAGGTGCTAAAGAAAACATGTTCCAAATTCTGTTCATTTCTTAAGACACTTTGTATGTAACCTTTGAATAAATTAAATGACAGGAAATAGTTTTGAATAAAAGTGGTAGCCCAATTCATAGCCTAAACAACAACATAAGACTAAATTCATTTGGATGATAAATACGCTATAAAGTATGTCCCAAAATGGAGGATAGTGCCAAGAAAGTGCATATTCATCACAGGCTGGCGCAAAGTCCAGAATCAGTGACTTTTTGATAAAACCAAGAGACTTGGTAGGATTGATTAATTGTTCTATCATTAAATATATTTTCTGTCGAGTAGTCCATCAATATCTGCGCTCCGACGGCCACCATCTTTAAAATAATCCGCCATATTGGATATTTTTTGATTTGAAATATCTCGGGAACGGCGTCTCCTATGAACGTCCGGTTTACTCGGAAATGTTCCAACATAATAAATCATTAAATCTATTATTTGAAAAATAAGAAATAGAAGTTTTGCGTAAAAACTACAAAACCTTTTATGAGAATAACTGCTAGTTGAAAGTCTTAATAATTCTCGAACCAAACAATTCTCGAACCAAACAATGGTATTTTCTATTTTGTAAGATTACGAAGCGTTTGTTAGGTCTTTAGATGAACTGAACCCCTATTATTCTTAGATTTATAAATTTACTTTAAACAACATTTTAAGAGAAATACAATTTACAAACAAGTCAACATAATTTCTAAAAAAAGGAGTCATTTAAATGTATACCGCATTAAATTGTTGTAAGGGAAAGGACCTGATTATCGTCCCCTCTACCAATACCGTCCCCCATGGTGTTGGCGTTGTAACGTGCTGCCAACTACGGAAAACAGGCAGAACTATTTGAACGTGGCCTGTTTAGTATGTAGTGAGAGAAAAAGGTTGTTGTGTGCACGCTAGCGATTGTGTTGTGGAAAATAAGTGTTTTGCTGTTTCCAAAAGTTTAGGAGTGCTGTATTCATTACCACCGCACCACAGAAAGGTAGGTGTTTCACTTTACCTTAATCTAGTACAACAAAATAGAAGTTGTAAAGTATAGCTCAATGTATTTGATTGGTCGTTTCTCGTACCACGTCATGCTCAATCACGACGCCATAATGCTTATAGGATAGATCCGAATATCGTCCCCCTATATATGCTAAATACCGTCCCCGGGATGATATTAGGCTCCAGTTACATTGCGCTTTCATCGTTTCAGATGCCTCCTGGTCCTACAAAATGAAGAAAACAGTGGGATAAAGAAGCTATGGTTCGAGCCGTGGAAGCAGTTCGCAAGAAAGAAATGGGCCTGAAGAAAGAACAGAAAGAAGAACATCAAATATCCAAGTTCGTCATCGGAAAATGAGGAAGAACCTGAACTTGTAAGCACAGATGATGACGACAGCGATGACGATTATCCAGACGGAGACGAGGATTATGAAGACAGTGAAGAAGATGCCGTGTGTTTGTATTGTGATGGTTTATTTTCTGCCGACAGGAATAGTGAAAAATGGGTGCAATGCTCAACTTGTAAAAAGTGGTGCCACGAGGACTGTGCTGGAGGACAGAAGCCACCTATTCACTTCACCTGTTCAGTTTCCTTAAGTGTCTAGATAAACGTTTTTTTGTGTGTTTTTTTTCAGTCCAACGTCCATCAGCTTAAGTTTTTTCTCATTATGGTTGCAGGGGACGATATTAGGCAACCCATTCCTTACTTTCGTGGATTTGAGCACTTTTAAGAAACTTTTTTTTCGCAGGTATTTTGTATATTATTTATATACAGCCCACATATATAAGATATATATAATATTCTACTGAATCGTGTTGTTTTCCATTTTTGCACTTAACTTTTTCAACTGAAATATTTGTGTTTTTTTTTTAAAAAAAGGGACGATATTCGGGTCCTTTCCCTTATTAATAACCCACAGCGCCTTGGAGGGCCTGTTCCTCCGTCACCTGTTATAGCGTGGAGATCTTAGACCAGTATTCCTTTCCCTTATTATTTGAAAGTAAAAACACATCTTTATTGTAGTTCCTTATACAAAACTAGTGAAAATTGTCTACCTAATTCTTTTGATATGAATCACTCTTTGGATCTTTTTCCTTCCTTGATCAGGTCTTCATATCCTTCACATTTAGGTAGTGTACAGGGTGTCCACATGAGACATCCCTGATTTTAAATTGCAATTGTGAGGAAACTTTTCGAAATAGAGCCTTACTGTTTGTGGCATTATGTAAAGCAACTGAAGAAGTTTTTTTTATGCACTTCTACGTGGGCTCCTTTAGTAACCCTCATAATGTATAGCCGATACTCGATCTCGACTCATGTGTGCACTAGCATTATTATTATTTATTATTTGAAGTAGAGTTACACTTAATCTTGCAGTATTTTACACCGATTATCTCAGGGGTGATGGAGTTGATGGCACGAAGGTCACATACAGGTGAAGTGTAGACCGTGTTTTACATAACCCCACAAGAAGAAATCCAGAGGGAGTTATGTCCGAAGATCGCAGTGAACGCCAGATTGCTCCATCGCGTCCTATCCATCGCTGTTCGAACGTTCTGCCCAGAAACTCACGAACATCAAAACTCCAGTGCGGTTGTGCACCATCCTGCTGGAAGATCACATTTGGCTGCAGAGGAAGGAGCTGAGGGACAGAAAATTGCTGAAGCATGTCCAAATAACAGTTCTCGGTTACTTGTTTGCTCGATGAAGAAAAACGGTCAAAACAATTCTGTCTTTCGTCAGTGCACATTCACCTTTTTGCTCTTCCTGACATGTTTCCTAACACTATTGGGTTTGGGTAGTCTGGGTTTTGCTCGATTCTGTCCAGCATCTCAGTAGCAAATTGTTCTTGTTGTGGTCTGTCTTGTGTCTTCAGAGCCTGACCAACCTTCACTTTGTATGCATGCAATCGAAGACGTTTATGCAGCACGTTGTGAACGTTTCATCAGATGTAAAGACAATTAAGGTTTGGCATGACAAGTTTCTAGCCATTGGGAGTGCTAACCGACAGTCAGGTTCTGGCAGAAAACCCACATCTGATAAAACGGTAGAGGTGATCAGAGAGGTCTTCGAGAGAAGCCCGTTTCGCAGAGCGTCACGAGAGCTGAACATCCCACGCTCAACAATTCACAAGGTGCTACATAAACGTCTTCGTTGTTTCCTGGCACGAAGTTCTCCACCTGTTCGCCGTTGGAATTCGTGCCTCGCCTGTACCACCACGGAGAGGAAGAGTTTGCATCCATTGTTATCAAAAGATCTTTTTTGTTATATGTGTTGCACGTGTCGCCCATTTTTTCTAGAAATTGTTCGATATTATGACTTTATTGGCAGTAACAGTTTATCAATATAAAAGAAAACATTCTGTGAATATTTCTGCACAGTTAATATTTCTGTTTGAGAATTGAGCAATTTACTTGTTACTAACTCTCTGTTTAGGATGACTACTGCGGCTTTTACATTTTAATTATGCTGTATAACTCTCGCTCCTATCGGCGCAGACGGAATTTTATTTTTAAAACTATATGGTTTTTGCAGCGTCAAGATGTCTATTTTTTCGTTTCTAGCGAAATCAAAAATTTCGGTAGTTGCCAATTTTGCACCTTTGAGGTTTGCTTGTGCAACACTTACGTGTCCTTCCATTACGGGTGCCTCGCTATTTGGAAGCACTGCGGCCATTCTTTGCTTTGGATGAAAACTACCCTCCCGTGAGCACTTGCGAAATGTGCATAAATTTCTTCTAACACAAGTGGGACGCCTCGACGAGCAAAAATTGTTTCCAGTAGTGATGATAATTCATCCATATCTATAGGAATGTTGTTCGACTTTAGTGCAATCTTATCGACGGCCTCCGTATATTTCTAATAAGGAGCCTTAAAGCAGTAACTAAATTATCCTTTTCCTCCAACCTACTTAGTCTCGTAGTTTTTCAGTCATTGTAAATTTTTTCTGAATTAATTTTACAACTCTGTTCTCTCCGCAAATTCGAAGGCGGGTCGTCGCATACCGAAGAAGATGGCTGAAGAGTGCTTGGCTTGCTGAAGTTACTGTATTTACATCCTGGATAGAAGGGATGGGCGTTAGGGTTCAACTTCGTCATTTTACACCCCGGCGTAACGGTGTAAGTGGGGCGGGTCTCTGTGGCTTACATCGGGATGAGGAAATCCTTCTGTATCTGTTCCTTTTGTCTCGTCCTGTGTCCTACTTCCGATTTCATTTTGTGAAAAAGAAGGCACTTCGAAAGGTACTGGATAACTAAATAGTTTTTCGTTAGTAGATTCGGGGGGAGGGGTTATATGGAGGTACGCCAGTGTGGTACTGTTAGGTAGACAGGTAAAGACACTAAGAGGGAGGTCAAGTATTTTTGCACTGAGAATACGATAAATTGATTGTGTCTATGTTACGAAGGGGCAATTTTAGCCAGTATTAGTTCTCTCTGTCTTATATATTTTTTCTCTATAAGCTGCCGCTCTAGCCGAGTTCCTCTTCTTGTCTTTCTTTTTTATTTTAAACTCCATATATGGTATTTTCTATTAGTCTTTGCACTAGTAACTTGTGAGTGGCGCTCTCCTTACCACTACATTCTTTCTTCCTTCTCATACATGGAATACATATCTTTGGTTCGTTCTTTTTCCGACACTGGTCCCTGGAATGATCCAATCCACAGTGTGTGCATGCTTCTTTTCCTCTACAATAGCGGCTTACATGCCCTAAATCTCCACATTTACTACAGTTAGGGTCCACAATAAGTATAATCCTTAATAGATAACGACAGGAACGAGATAAACAGTTTTCCATTTTTCAAGATAATTTTTCTGAAATCTGGAGCCACCTCGAAAACACAGTGACGTGTTGCTCTGTTTCTTGGACCAGTCTTGAATTCCAAATTGAACTTTGTAATGTAATCGTCCCAGGAAATCTTATCCACTACATTTAATATGTATATATTTCTTCATACAAGTCGGTATCATCCTTCTGTGCCGGGACATCATATGCAATTAACAATGGGTTTCTCTTCTTCGGAAACTCAGCTCTGATTTTATGTTTGGCTAACTTCTCAGCCTCTTCTTTTGTTGCTGTTTCGACAATCAGCATTTTGTTTGTCGTTCTCATGCGTTTTATTTTTAATCCATCCCTGATAGGGTTTACTACTTTTGTAAATGTTTCCTGCACTTTTTTCGCGTCCATATTTCTGTTTTCGTCCAAGATAAAAACTGTATTTTGAATTTTCAGCAGATTTCTGTATTTGTGCCGCCCTTCCAGTTCGTGCAACCTCAGGCAACGCCACTGTTTCCGCATATGAGGGTTTGGTAGTGTCGACTGTTTTGCCGCGTCTTGCAGTAATTTACAAGCTGTTTTTAATTACTTGTTTTCTGTCACCGCCTCTTGTTGGACCTGGCACATTTTAGCCATAAATTCTAAAATTGCTGATCGCTTTTCGGAACTTATGTTGTTTTTTTTCTCTAGCGATAATTGTATTTAACTCCAGGAAAAGTTTGTTAAACAAGCCCAGTTGAATGTCTGCTGTATCAGGCATGTTATCCATTTCAGTATTAATAGTTACGTTACCAGCACTAGCACTACTTCCGGGATGGAGGGTCGGCTGGGAGCCGTCTTTCCTTAACAGGATTTTTCTTTTCCTAGCATCTTATAATGTCTCTGGGGATCGTTTCCTCTTGTCAATTGGTGTGTGGCACACAGTTATATTAATTCCTGTCCGGTCCGAAACTGGGCCACCAATTGTAAATGAGGGAGTATCATTTTGTTTTGATCTGGGATTTTGGGGGGTTAGATGATTTGAGCTCCTTCTTGGGGCATTTGCAGTTTTTTTCGTTCTCGCTAGTAAGGGTCTGAAAACTGTTTATCTTATTACAAAGGATCGAATCGCATAACAGCACGCGGTAGTTTTGCTGTCAGTTCGAACTTCCTGGCGTTAGCTTCCTCTAAAGTGGGAAAATATGAAGGGCAATTCACATCGAATAAAAGTATTTATTTATTTATTTGAGAAATCCTGAATACAGATAGAATCCATTTTATATCAGGATATCAACACAGAGAAAAATAGAAATTAACAAATGAGAAGCACGCACACATATCTATGTAACAAGAATAAAACAATAACTAGATTATAACAAATATTAATTACTCTTCAGCTGCTTGATGCACGTCTTTCTGAAAGCCTGCTTAGATAGATGGAAGTCTGGAGGACAGTACTTACCACATAAATCTGGGAAAGTGCCCTTCCTTTCAAAGCCAACACACTAACTCTCAGACACACACCCACACTAATAGGCATTTCGGACGAAAAAAGAATGAGAAAGTTAGAATAAACGCGGAGGTCGCGTCGCACACGTATGTCTGCTCGCTCTCGCATCACTCAGCGGAATATCTCGTAAACGGTGTTAGCCCAAACAGAAATAATTGTTGGCTCATATCTTTCATTCATCATAAAATCCAGCCCATTACCCGGTGGAGGCACATAGTGGTTCGGATCCCACTTTAAACTGTAGGTTCAGTCCCGATTAGCCTATACGTGCATAAACTAGACATAAAACACCAACTCAATCAATGCAGCCCATTAGTTAGTTTTGATAGCCCATTCATTTGGGGAGCTGGCGTCAAGTTGTTGAATGGGGTTTTAAGTCCACTTTATGCACAGTAAGGCTAATCGGGACTGGACCTACAGTTTAAAGTGGGACCCGAACCGGTGTCTTGTGCCTCCACCGGGACCCCTTGATTACAAGGCGGCGACGCAACCACTGCGCCATCGGGAAGGCCCTCCCATTCCTTTTATTCGACGGAGAATCTAGCCAATTAATTAGTTTTGTTAGCCCATTCATTTTGGGGGCTGGAGTCATGTTGGCACCCCATTTTTTGAAACCGAATATCTCGTAAACGGTGTTAGAATAATCAAAAATAATTGTTAGCAAATTTAGACCATTACGTGTAGATTCTGGCCCAATATCGTATTCATCTAATCCATTCACTTGGGGGGCCAACTTGACATATGCAAATTTAGAGAAGGAAAGTATAAAAATCCGTCATCCTACACGCGCATACACGTAAGTGCCCTACATTGCCCCACGCTGCTAATTGAAAGCGGTAAGAACATTGTCACCAGCGGGTTGACAAAAAAAAGACAAAAAAAAAAAAAAAACATTACAAACAGAATCTGTAAGAAGAGGTAACGTTCAGTATACACTATTAATCAACTGCGTTCGTTCGTTTCCTGCTAATTCTGACGCTGTTGTAAAATATTGTTCTCCGCTCCACGGGATAGAGACTGCACGCGAGGCGATTTTCGCGCCGCATCGCTGATCGCGCACTCTGCGTCGCTTGCTACTAGCCTCATAAGTTTTTCTACGTCCAACTAGCATATCTCTCGCGAATTACGAATTTTGAGCATATATGCGTGCTATCATTTCCTTCTAAACTGTTCCTACCAGTGGATATATAAGAATAGTTTATATTATACCCAATTACAACTTTGCAGATAGGTGCACTGAGCTCCAAACTGGGTATTATGCGTCGTTATAGGCTTATGCCGTTCTCTTGTGCTTTATGACGTCATTATCCTGCCCCTTTGGTTAATCGTGTAGATGAAGCTTGGACTTTTGACTTCCTATGGCGTTAAAAATGTATGACCAGACCAGTCCGCCAAGGAGACCTTTCAAAATATCAAACCAGCTCATGCATGACCAAGGTTTGTCAGACGCCTTTTCACTGAATGCCGCATCTAACTCCCACTTCCGCTGTTGTCTGGCTTTCTAGGCGATCATAGAAATAACATCCTAATATAGTTTGTGGTTTAGGACGGACGAGGGGGGCTAAGTTAGCAATATTGTAACCACGATAACTGCAGCTAATTTAGACGTTTTAAGCTGAAACTCGTGCGACAACTTAATATGTCACATGGCTGTTCTGATTTTGTATTTGAGGACAATCGGTCCAAGTGTTACTACTTTCTAGACGGCGAATGGATAATCCAACTTTTCCATGTTGCAGGCAGGTGCTTCAAATAATGATGTTAGATCACAGTTTTGGAGATTGAGAAGCTGTCCTCAGGATACTGGGCTAGTATCTATAGTGAGTGTGGTAAAAATGTGCATTTATTAACTTTAATGCTAATTTGTTTTAAATTTTAAAGGTAAAATAAAATACAATTTTCATATTTTCTATTAATTTAGAATGTTTATAACTAATTTATTAACTCGTTTAGTAATAATAGTAGTTTGGAATGTTTCTATGCTTTAGGATTTATTTCTTCATCGGTTATTTTGCGCCCCTTTTCTATGTCTTGGGTTCATCGCGACGATAGGTAAGGATGAATGAACTAATAGGACAGTCACAATGATACATCCATCCTTTGCCCATGCTCGAACCTGGGACCCGTGGCTTCCTGGCGTTACGTTGAGCCCTCAGCCACGTAGGTAGACAAAGTGTAGGCCGACGTATAATAAATTAACAACATCATGGATGGCAGCTCGTTATATTATATATAGCATTGTAATAATTTTCTAAACGGACTAGAAGATGCCTTTTTGGAGTCAAATTGAATGTACTCGATGGGGAAATGGAACAGGGAAAGATTTGGAAATTCATTGTTGGCGTGGAGGTTTCCTTGAAGACATAAAGAAGTCATTCAGCTCAGACCAGGGACGGGTGACCGTCTGGAAAAAAGGCAGAGGGATATTATGCTTCACGATCTGCGCGCACCCTGGTGGAAAGTTCCAAGAAATGCGGGCTCAACGTTCGATTAATGGAAAGGGTTTTGCGGACAGCCTCGTCTCTCTTCTCCAGACATCAGGAGGGAAGGGGCGCTGGAATTATATAGACGGCGGAATCAGAACATATGCTCTGGGAATTTTCCAGAAAAGTATTCGGAGCCGTTTCGATAGCTATTGGCCCGCAGCCTTTTTATATGTAAATGCGTCGGGCACATTGAAAGGGGAAAAATTCAATACAAGACTTCATAGAGCGAGCAGACCTTCTCGTGTGCAATGAGAATGATCCAAATTGGGTAAATATGCTTCATCTCGACTTACAAATATGCACAACCGAACTGAATCTGATTGGACAAAAATCTAGTTTGGTCTAAAAACAAAAATATTTTTCTGCAAGTTAATAAATATTTTAAAAAAGATGTTCTGATATTGGCTTTGCCGGGTAATATCTTCATAGTACTTCTGCCGTATACTGTATTTACTAACAGTATTCTTACGAATTATTCTTCTCCCACCTCGGGTGAGTGAGTGAATCGGATAGGTAGATCCGAGCCCTAAATGGGCTGTTGCGCCACGAGTTATTTATTTATTATTATATCAAGAAACGATGCTTTTATGTATTTGTACTGTATGTTAACAGTTGGTAAATTTTTTAAACAAATTGATCTGTCATGACATTCACCGTCTGAAAAACTAGGTGTGCGAGGTTGAATTACAGAATAGTGAATAACGCAGTGGTTCTACATAAAAGTTACTTTTATGCTTTTAGTAATTTTCTCAACAGTGAGTTTGCATATTTTTTAAAAAATATATATCGATATTTGCCGATATTTTAGAAGAATTTACACCCCTTGTACTTTCAATATATATCTTCTTTCCTGTTTTTCGCTTTCTCCTCTTTTCACCGTGTTTCCTCTGGAAAAAGGGCTATCCTTGCTACATAGTGGGGTGTTTCGCTGTAGAATGTATTATTTTAGAAAGCATCTGTATTCGATTTGAAACAAGTTGTGCTATTTTGCCTTGCTACTGTAATGTTCAGCACACTGGCTT
Organism: Lepisma saccharinum; assembly: GCF_977018435.1. Classification (NCBI taxonomy): domain Eukaryota; kingdom Metazoa; phylum Arthropoda; class Insecta; order Zygentoma; family Lepismatidae; genus Lepisma; species Lepisma saccharinum. The sequence continues at coordinate 47,333,548 of NC_139233.1, forward strand.
GTGTTTGTATGATGTTTTTTTCCTATTACACTTACACCCCGCTGGTATCAGTACATTAAATGAAACTATCACGGTGAAGGATTGTCATAGTCGTGTCCATAGCCAAACTGGCAAATATAATAATCAATATTAATTTAAGCAAACAACAATTTTCTCGATGTGCATTTACAAAATTCCTATTTGGATGTTCATTCCTATTTGGATGTTCATTCCTATTTGGATGTTCATTCCTATTTGGATGTTGATGGTAACTATACTGCATGTAGAAAAACGTATTTTAAACCTTCGTATAATTTATGTAACAACAAGTTTGTAACTTTTCGTAATAAAATAAAAGAATGGGTGTTGTTCATTGTAACAGGCAATGACAATGACAATTTGTGTCCAGTCCGCAATTTCCGCGACTGCATTGCAGTTATACCATATGAGCCTTGGGGCATTCATTATATGTCTAGAAACTGTAATGTTTTGATAAAGCACTTTACTACATAAATAGTAGAGAAGAATCGTCCAAAATGAGGACCTAACATATTTTGGCCTACCAAAGCAAAGTTATAGATTAAAAAATATTGCCAAACTTTTCTTTCCTGACTAGGTCCTACACTATCAGGTAACGAGGTTTTTTGGGGGGCGGGAATAGGGGAGGCAGAAAAATAACCCTTTTCGGGAAAATAAACAATGTCCCGTTAACACTTTGAGAATTAAAGCATAGGTCAAACATATTTCATTCAATATTGGTCAGTGGCGTTCAAAACGGGGACAACCCGCTGTCCCTGGTGTCCTCTGTATTGTATTGGCTATTTAGAATACAACAGCATTATTTTTCATTTCATAGTTGAAAATTAGGTAATCGACACATTAATTGAAATGGCATGTGGCACGAATGGGAGAGGAAAGAAGAGTTCATTGAAACAGTGACCATGACAAGAAGAATCAGGCTTATGAGAGCTTAATGCAAAAATGTTCTCGATTCAGCGAACGGAGATACAGTAGTAACAAAAATCAGTTCTATGAGAACTGTTTATCGAAAAGAGTTGGCCAAAGTGAACAAATCAGTTCGTTCTGGCGTTGGGGATGATGATGTTTAGAAGCCAATGTTACGGTATTTTCATTTATTTGGATTTTTGACTGACCAAGAAGCTCTTAGAGAGTCTACGAATTATTTTCTTCCTTCCCAGGCTAATCGCAACGATGAGATTGAATGCTGATTTGATTCAAGCAATGAAGGTACACTCACGAGTCCCCGATGACATTGTGGTAACTCTTGATAGCAATGTGTTAGTTCCATCACCATTTAATCACTTCATCATCCATCGTCGCAACTAATCCAAGAGGTAAAAGAGCGGCACAAAATAATGAAACTTGTACATTGTAATTAATTTATTATTTATAATAAAAGTATTTTTAAGCAAACTGAATTGTAAATAAATTTTTCACAAGAGAATCATCAAAAAAGGGTATTTATGTTAACTTTTGATTCTTGAACATTGTAAAGTATTCTACGGAATTAAGAAAACTAATCTTAGTCAACTACTGGACCATCTTAAACATCTCATGCTCTCATGCCTTCTTTTTGCAAAACAAACTGCGAGAATTGACCAGAGTAGCACTTCCTCCATGATGGACTGCGCGGAACTGAGTAGGAAAAACTATACAGCAAGACGTACCGTGTGGACGCACCAGAACTGCAACATCTTACCCTGTACAGGTTTTAACTGAGCAAGCAAAACGTACTTGAAGACGTAGCGTGTGGACCGGCCATTAGACTAACAATGTAAGTAACATTAGGAAAGCTTCTTTCTATTCAGCAAAGTTGTCACTTGAAAAGTTCATGCAAATGTTTTGACATGGTATTTCGATTTCCCTTCAAATGTACGGAAAAATTGACTAAAATCGCTAAAGAAAAGGAAGATTTCTACCTCTACCTCCCTTGCCCCCTCTCCCCGCTGCAATGGTTGAAAGCCCGTGCTTTCAGGTCCCCCAGTCTATCTCCTATAGGACAGATAGGGGATTGGTTTCTCATAGATTTTTTTGTAAATCCTCAAAAGAACTCAGGGTAAAATTTTCTGCAGTTCTCTGTATTTACACAACATTTTACACGTTGTACAATATGTATGTATAATATGGGATGTAGTTTTATTATTTATGAAATGTTATGTGCAGACAATAATGTTACGCTTTCTTTCTTTTTTTTTCAAGTATGGAATATATAATGATTAAATTACAAATATGTGCTCGGGCTCTCTCTCACTCTCGTTTTAGTTGTGTTTTATTTAAATATACTACTCTTGGCCTCTAACAGTCATAAATACGGATGTACGTATTTATTTGGGCAAGAGGACGTGCGTTCATATTGTTGTTGGATTGGTTTATTTTACTTCGCCTTTCTACCACATTTGGTTATTGCGAAAATGAGGATGAGTGATGATATGATGAAATTGATGAAGGGACCTCATATGAACAATCCAGGCCAGGATTCGAACCTGTGATGAGTGCGCATTCTTGTCCTATGTGTTGTACTCTGCAGTGAATAATGAAATAATTTGGAATGAAAAATGTATCTCAGAACTCAAAAAGCCAAATGAATATTATTGAAGAAACTACGAAAAAGTGTGTTTTGTTTCCTGTTTTGTTTCTGTGCATAAAGTGGACTTAAAACACCAAATCAACCAACTGTGCGGGAGTGGTTATCACAGGGCGCTACGACACCAGGAGTTCCGGGTTCGAACCCCGTCCTGGGCATGGGTGTTCTTTGTGTTTGTACCTTCATTAATTTTATCGTATCATCTTCGCAATTAACCAAATGTGACAAAAAAGCGACGCTAAGTAACAAAAATGAAATCAAATCATTGATTAATTGCTCGATTTGGTTTATTTTACTTCGTTTTTCCGCCACTTTTGGCTAATCGCGAAAATGATACGATAAAATTGATGAAGGGACACACACAAAGAATACCCATGGCCAAGCTGAGATTCTAACCCAGGATCTTTGGCTTAGTAGTCAAATCAAATCGTTTTTTATTTTCGGATGTGGGTGGGGTTTACGTGTACTTTTTTTTAGTATTCATTCATCATTTTGTAATCTTTTCCTGTTATTGACATTCTTTTTTTTTAGGAATACTGGGCCCTAAAGGAAAGAGGGGTGTGACCCACACCAACTCCACCTTCGCTTGAGCACGCCACTGACTGCTACCCCAAGTGTCGACGTCACCGCACGTCACTGCATTTGATAGTGCTGTAACCTGATTAGTCCCAACATACGGGATTCTTGAGAATGAAAATTGATACGTCTCGTTACCACACCAATTTCAATCTTATGCTAATCTCTTTTTTTATCTAACAACAGACATGAATCTTCACCTTTGTAAATTACATGCTTTTAGTAGGGTCATTTGATCTTTTTAATTCGTGCATCTTCCCAAACTTGTGAAATAATATGGATGACGCCAGAACAACAAAAAATAATGTGGGGGGAACATGCAGATGACTTGCATGAATCTGACACGGAAAGCTTTGTTATACTTTGTTTAATTGGATATGTGAGACACGTTAATTACTTGTAACTCATTTGCCATGGTTTTTCCCAACTAGCAGATCGTGGAAATAATTCTCTTCCATTTCCTAACGATAAATGCATTGTGAGTCAATTACATGAAATTCAGGTGCACCGACATTCGTTTCCTTGACAAATAAATTTTCCTTCCCTTCTGAGTATCGCGGTATGCACACAATTCCTGGAAATCAAGTTGTCCGCGGCCTACCTCTTATTAAGTTCGCCACGGTTCTACAAGTCCCTGTTTCCTTGCAGCTGCGCTAGATGTCAGGTGTGAACGTCCTTTGATTTGTCATTTCCTCGCAAATGTGCAACGTTTCAGGGAATGGATGGCCATGATTACCAAGGTTGACCATTGTTTAAAATAAGTGATTACGTTCTTCTCAACCCCCGTCCACAGTAAAAAACAGAGCAACTCCATGTTTGAATGTTTCACGTGTAATGAAGAAGGGCAAGAAAATGAGTTGTTCAGGATGCTTCGTAATTTAAGACAAAATAAAAAAAGATTTTTTTTTTTAGGACGAGCTCGAGCTTCATGTTATCAAGCCTAATGTCTCTTTAGTTCATATTATTTCAATATTTTTTCGGAAGGGATAAAATATACATGCATAATCGTTAATTGTCCATTTTATAGGTCAATATTTAGAAATGTGTACCTAATCGGTACATTTCAATGATCAAAGTTATGTACTAATAGCATCCAGGTCAATTCTGGAAAAGTTACTTTGTACATTAACATTAGGGTCATTAGCTGATCCTATTATGAATTGGAATACAATTAATTTACAATTCTTCAATATTTTAAAAACAAGGAACTGAATTTTTGTATTATCAAAATTGTTATCACTTCTTGTCACATTCGTGGACATTTATTGTTAATAAAGTAAAATAGTCGAAAAATGATTTGGATATTTACTGCTTAGTAATTAAAATAACCAACAAATTGGGCGCGGATCTTTTTTTTCCAAAAATGATATTGAGAAACAACATGTTTTGAATGTAGAGTGAGAATGAGAAACTTTGATATTTATTTAATGTGGCAATTTAATTTGCTAGAAACAAAGTGGCGTTAAATTTTGTGCAAAAGTGCTACTTGGCTCGTTCCTATCGAAACCTGGGAATGATACGGATTATATTTTATCTGAGACACCACAAAAATAAAGGACAGTGTTACGTTAGTTTTTCAGGAATTGTTGGAACTAACTCAACTAATAAGATCCTTTCGTAAAATGTTCAATGAATGGAGCGTCTGTAGAACTTTTGTGGATGGTTTCATCACCGTACAAAATTATTCCGTTAGGACAGCTCCTTCAGACGGCAGGCCAGTCGATTAAACGGATTCTATTATATGCCAGTACTCGGCAATGACTTTAAATTATATTAATCATGTATAATATCTGCATCGAAATAGATTTATGTTAAAGAGAAAATATTAGTTTGTGCGTGCTTGATTATAAGGTTAAACCTGATTCACTGGGGAGTTTCCGAAAGAACTCTTACATAGTCAACGTTCCATACGCACCGATTACATGTTCTAGATAGGATGTTTGATATCCGGGTTGATTCTAGGTGTTTGTGTGTGAAATGACGCTCAGGGAGAATTCACACCGAAGCGACAGGCGACACGTGTCGCTTGACGATTTCACCAATCCAAAGCAAGCTTGTGTGGCCTGTTATGCCGCTACGGTGTGAAACGTTGCTGCTGATTGGCTCGTTCAAGCGACATGTGTCGCCTGTCGCTTGTCGTTGTGATGCAAATTCTCTCTTAGACAGCATTGTGGAGATGCTGAGTTTAGGAGGAATGATGCTTATATGGTTCAACATGGAAACAATGCAGCAGGTGGGGGAATACATGAAAACTTTCTTAATTGGGGGATAGCATTCCCCCCACCCCCAACGTCGAGCATTGCCTTAGAACTTGCTCGTCCAAAAAATGCGAACACCTTTAAAAATCTTAAAAGTGCGTTGTGAATTAAAGGCTACTACTGTATATGTAGTATATTACCATACGCGTGTAGGCATCTTAGTAACTGTTTACGTAGATTTGAAGAACCATGTGTACTAATTTATATACATGACTGCATCACCCATGAGAACTATAGAGGCAAAGTTAGCCATTCTCGCGATAACTTAAAGGAAAGATATTTCTAAAACTTTCTGTATAGCTTAATGTATTCAAGCAATATTGTACGTTTTATGAAAGGAAAATAACAAAAATTACCTCGACTGTCCTGCGTTGTTGAGCATAAACTCCAATCGTCACTGCTTTTTTTTCTGAACTTTCTTGACAAATTTGTGCCGTTATACAAACATGTTCTGTCATGACCTGAATTTTTCCTCCTTGAAATGGTAGGCAGTGTTTAGCTATTTGAAGACTAAAAGCAGCCCGTGTCCGCTGTAAAGCGCTTCAAAGAGGTAAGCACGTAAAAAATGTTTAAAAAAACACAGCGCCGGACGTTCCGGATACAGATAAGAAGGCTCTCCACAGTGAAAGACAAAAAATTAAGCCGTCAAGAAATGTAAGAGCCGGGAAGAAATGGAGGCAACTGGCGGATGGATACAAAATTTGGTATGGTGACTTGACTCGAGAGAAAAACACGTGCCAGCGTTACCAGTTGTATGCATTCACGACGTATTTTATTATAATACATTAACAATATCTACGTTTGCAAAAAAAACCTTGGTTAATTGATCTATCTATCTATTAACTTCATTATTAACATGTTTTCAGCTGGATTTAGGTGCTTATATTATCGGCGCATACGTCAAATGAAATGACGTACAGACGTGAAACTTTTCGTAATGAATTCGTTGTTATTTTCGCGGATTAGTGCAAATTCAGTTATAAATATAAATTCGGGGTTATTTTTGTTATTTTAATGTTCAATATTAATTCTGGGCACAGAAATGTTCATACTGAATAAAGCATTGTAAGGTGTAGTATAGACAAGTCATATATTTTACGATAATCTCTGTGAGAAATTAACAAATATCTTTGATTTTGATATGTACTTGAAAGCACACTAAATATAACTGTCTTTGAACACACTTTATACTGAACAAAAATTTCTGTTTGTATGCAAGGAACCAAATCAACTAATCATATCATTGTTACTTTACAAAGAAATTGATCTGAAAAAAAATGTAATAGTTGTATCAAATTATACGTATTCCTTAAGAACAGATACTGCATACAATTTGTTGAGTGGCATATTCTTCCATGTTATCTGCTTTACCGTCCGGTTAACCAACTTTTATCATTTATATAGAAATTGCCGGAAAATTTGAAGTTGTCGGATTTCTGTTTTTGTTTTACTTGCGTGCCATTATTAGCGTTTAATTTTTATTATATCTAATAAATATATACAATAAATGAGAATTGTTGCCAGGTCAAATTTTCAGAATACGCCACTCAATTTGTTCATCATGATGTGATAAATAAGGTATCGAATGATGAAATGTAATAGTTGTTGCGGCGTTTTAAAAATCGAGAACTATGTATTTCGTGTTTTGCTTAAGTAATTATGAAAGGTACTACTTCCGCTATATTAATGCTCAGTATTGATAAATGTCAAGTTAAAAAGTAATACTTCGTTGTGGTGTTCTATCATATTTGAAGCTAATGCGCATCATTATTTATAATTTTGCTCTATTAGAAATTATTTTGTAGCTACTATTCTCTGTTTATATTATATTACTGTAATAAATGCATTCAATATATTGTATACTAACAAACTGTAAATTATGAAAACCACAGATAAACGTAGTATCTATAATACATGTTCGCGTATATGCGTGGTAAAACAGTAAAGCAATAATGCAAAATGTATATAAGTATATTTCGAACCTTTTGTCGGTCAGTTTTGTTACAGTTAAGAAACAAGAGATCCTTGTTGTGGAAGAGTGAGCTTAGTGGAGACGAAATTAATATATTTGGCATGAAGAAAGTGAAATTTAATACAGGGGGCGCTAACTTTTATTCTCTTCCCGGCCGCAATACTCTCTAGCTATGGGTCCGTTGCTTATTCAGCAAAGAAAAGTTCGGCTTCAATGCCTCGTCCACCTGATTTGTACAGATAAGACAACTTAAGGGTCAAAATGGACGTGTTTCAGTTTCACATTTGTTAGCATTTGGGATTACTAAAAACAAAGCTATTAGTACATACCTTAGATCAGTGGTTCCCAACCTTTTTGACTTGCGGAGCCATTTTTAGAATCAGTTTCTATGGCGGAACCCCTTAGGCCTACCTACCGAACCTTTACAAGTTAAAGGTGTTTAGAAGTAACGTTACGTAATGTAAAGTAAAGAGGTATCTAAACAATTGCGCAATGTCCATGCAATGAAATTATATTTTTAGAAGTTTGATATTTACCATAATACTCTCAATTTATTCTCAACTACCACCAATACGCATGATATTGTCAAAACTTGGCCATTTTGATTCTACTTCTTGTTTCTTAATCTTTAATTTCATTCAATTTTTATTTATTTTCCTGGAGCGGCCGCGGAGCCCTTACCGCTGCCTGCCTTACATCATTTATGTACTATTATTTTTTTTTCAAATGCTGTCCATCATTTTGAGATTTTCATGAAATATTTTTTTATTTAAAAAAAAAAGCTCAAGTTCAAACGGGTGCAGAGTTGGGTTTAGATTCAAACTCCACGAAATACCATGAAATAATAATACCAAATAAAGAACGAAACGTGTCCCTGTGATATTAAAAGCACTTCATTTTGCTCCTTATCTCAAGTGCGTTTTGTTACAAAATTGTATGTACTTTCTCTTTTTTGGTAGAGATTACTGAATTAAAATTACGAATAAGTAGCCAACAGAATTAGAATGTGATGATTTATTTAAATAAGACAAAAACATTTTTAAAAAGCTCATATTTTTTTATTTTTTTTTATTTTTTTTTTAATATGAAAATTGCAATTTGACATCTAGCATGCCACGTAAGGATTAACAGGGTTCCTACTCATCCTGGAAAACCTGGAAACCCTTGAATTTTAAAACATTCCTTCCAGGCCTGGAAATGTTATGAAATTTCACATTTTTCCAAGCTGTGCCTGGAATTTTGGAGGTTGTCCTGGAAATTAATTTGTCCAGTTTTATTTGTATGAAGTAAAATAAGTTTTCATTTCAAACAGGTCAGTGTCATGACAGTGGTGACTACCCTGGCCTCATTGATATTGGTAGCTGCAGTGTATACACACACTTCAGAGCTTTCCAAGTTGGAGCAAAGGAAACGGGGTGGAATATTGATAGCATCTTGCGTTCTTTGTGGTATCTATTTAAAGACTCCCCTGCAGGAAGGGAAGATTTGCAACAAAACTGTGAAGGAAAATTGTTTCCTCTTAAGTTCTGTGCTACAAGATGGGTGGAAGATGCAGCCGTTGCTAATCGTGCTATTGCAATCTGTCCACAGGTTAAAACGTTTGTGAACTCCTACAAGGACAAACTAAAGCTGTCGATGTGCACAAAGACTTTTCAGACAGTAAAAGAAGCTTGCTGTGATCCTTTTATTATGGCAAAATTGAGTTTCGTTTCTTTTCTTGCCACAAAGCTAGAAGCATACTTAAAGTGTTACCAGACAGATTCACCAGTGATCCCATTTCAAGCATTCGACATAATGGAACTTCTTTATGGACTTACGTCTCTGTTCATCAAGAAGGAAGTTTTGGACAAAACTGAAAACCATGTGGAAATGGTTAAAGTTGATGCCAACAGCAAGGCAAATCTTCTGTACACAAAAGACGTTAACATTGGATTTGCAACCTCGGACATCTTGAAGTCATGTTTGAAGGAAAAGAAAGTAAGTGAAAAAGATGTTTTTAGCTTCAAACACGAGTGCTTAGAGTTTATGAAAACTTTAGTTAAGAAGATCCAAGTGAGAAATCCCTTGAAATATCCAGTAGTTAGAATGTCTAGATGCCTTGATCCTAGATCTATGTTATCTGATGAGGATGAAACAAGTAAGTCTTTGAGACAAAAATCTTTTGAGTTCAAGTGAGTGTGATTCAGCTTTACTAAAAATGAAACTGTTTCTTAAGGAAATGAAATGAAACTCTGCAGCATTTAAAGAGTTTTACCGAAAAAGCCAACGTTTGGACTCATTTCTTTCAACTCATCTCTCCAATAACAAGCAGTATGGTGACTTGTTGAAAGTTGTGAAACATGTTCTGACCCTTTCTCATGGACAGGCCTCTGTGGAACGTGGTTACTCAGTTAATAAGGAAATGACTGTAGAAAACTTGAAGGCCCATAGTCTCGTAGCAAGAAGATTATTGTATGATGAACTAAAAGACAAGAACGTTCACGAGTTTGTTATAACAAAGGAGCTTATAGCAAGTGTGCGTTCAGCAAGAATGAGATACCATCAGTACCTCGATGATCAAAAGAAGAAACAAGCCAGCGAAGAGAAGTATTTAAAGAGACAACAGGTAAAAGAATCTGTAAATAAGCTGAAGAAGAAAAGGCCAGACTTGAGAAATGAATGAACATTATGTTGCAGGAAGCTGATGATATGGCTATTCAAGCTGAAAAGAAGTCTGATTTTACTCTTTTAGCAAAGTCAAACGCTGAAAGGAAAAAAGCTACTGAGTCAGTAGATGAAATTTCCAAGATATCGGAGGAAATTCATAAGGTGTCTGAATCCCTTTATTTTGTTTTCAAACTCCTGAATCGTTCATTGAAAGTAGGTTGTAATATTTTCATGTTTATTAATCTTATGTTTCTTTTATTATTTTCATGACATAAACTATCATGCACAATACAAACAGTAAAAGTATATTTATTATACTGAATGTTGATTCTGAACCATCAGGATATCTGGTAAGATTTCTACTAACTTGTTCTTCTGTAGTTGAATTCAGTTGCATTTTATATTTTTATAGTTTGCTCTTTTGTATTTTGTAATATGTAAAAACTAGAAAATATGATGATAATAATAATGGTTTTAAAAAAGGGTTCCAAGTTTTCTAAAGATATTATTCTTGTTTATTTGTAATACAAGATGGTAATTTTTTATAAACTTATATATACTTGTGTTTATTTTTTCTACCTTTGTATTTTTTCTGTATTATTGTAAAAATTCAATAACCTTCATTATACTAAGAAATAAAAGGTGTGGAAAGGAACAGGTGTAGGGGAGTTGGGAGCCTGCATTAAGAAAATTTAAAACGTTCTTTTTTAATAAAAGAAAATATGTAATGATGTGTATTTTGTCATGATTACTTTGTACACTTGTCCTGGAGTAATTGTAGAAAATCCTTGAAAAGTCCTAGAAATGTCCTGGCAAAAATTGCATGATTTTGTGTAGGAACCCGGATTAATTACATAACCAAGATATGTTGTAGTAAGAGAAGGTTACAGCACAGTTAGTGGGTGTGATTAGTGGTAAGTAACTTTTAGCATTCTGTTTGTCATTCATTTATTATCAAAGTTTTTGTCGAAGATATATTTCTTGATAACAGTATTGTGGTCATCGAACCCAAGTATAGGCTTTGGCTTTTAAGAAAAAGCCCTTGTACATTAAAGGATTAGGTATGTTGGAAGTTTGCAGTTGTTTAATGCATCGACACGTTAAGCGTGCAGCTTGGCTTATCGCAACGTTCAAAACTGTTGGGTTTTTTCTCTCTTTCATCTAAATGCTCGACAAATGTGTATCATACCGAATAAGGGTACAAAAGCACTCAGAATGCAGTCAAGTTTCGTTTACTGGTCATGTAAAAAAAATACGTTTAGAACCACAGAGATAAGGCTGGAATGCTAGACGAATTTCAGCTGTCATGGAGTCTCTCGTGGTACATCCTTGAGTGAAGGACCTTGATTTCGTGAAGCATTTCAGAAGATAAACCCTATATTATGCCCTTATACATTTCCATGAGTAGTGCGTAAATATTATTTGTGGCAAAGTAGAAGATAAAAACAAAGGAATACATTAAAGCAAATAGTACATAACTACCAATAAATGCACGTGGCTACTCGGTGGTCAAACACGTTAAGTGGTCGATTTTCGACCTCGCCACCGAAGTTCTCAGGTTACAAACCAGGTCTAGGCATTTGTGTTCTTTGTGAGTGTTCCATCTTCAATTTCATCTCATCGTCGCGATTACCAAAATCAGAAGAAAAATACAAATATACGTATCTAAGTACTACATTATTATTTCATACTGAAACCAAAATCAAATCCATTATCAATGGTTTACTGTCCCACTGTTCCAGATATCTTTCCAATTCGGAAGCAGTTTATAATCGACAATAAACTAAAATCTAGTTATCAGGATATATCGCAGTTTACCAAAATAATTTTTAAATTTTTGAAACAATATAAAAAATACCGGGTGGGCCATAAGTCAGTTGTCACTAGCAATCGTTAGACTTTGTTTTGCCTAGCGTAGTGGAAGTCATTTGTGAACTTGACTAGTGCGTATTACCCAGCATTCTTATATTTGGTAATACGCACTAGTCAAGTTCACAACTGACTTCCACTACGCTAGGCAAAACAAAGTCTAACGATTGCTAGTGACAACTGACTTATGGCCCACCCGGTACAAAGTAAAGACGTTGTGGATTGAATTTCCTATATAAATTACTAATGGAATAGTTACATATAATTAATTATATGAGACTTGATATAGTATATTATTAAAGTTATGCGTTAAACATTACAAATTCTTAAAGGTGATAATTACTATATTATTTGCTTTAATTAAGTTAATTTATAAATTAGATAACATAAATATATATACAGGGTGTCTCATAAGTAATAGCGCAAACTGACATAGGTGAAAGTACACGATAATAGAAGCAAAAAAGTTTCAGTAAACATGGGTCTACAAACGAGCCGTTTTTTAAATAATCGCGAATGTGTGATTACAAGCCGCCACTGACTTCATTGTTTGTAAACGTCGTCCTAATTGGTAAAAATGCTAATAATGCGTGCGAATGTGTGGTTACAAGCCGTCATTGATTGCATTTTGTAAACACCGAGTGCTTTACTCCTTGCGCGGTCCGAGGTTTGCTCTTTGTTTACAAGGATTATTTTATACAAAAAAAAACAAAGTAGAAATTCAAAAAATATCTATCTTTTACAGACTTGCCACACAATACAATGATCTCTCGTCAAGAATCGATATATTTTCCTCCGAGTTTGCCTTTCGGTCATCTATTAGAAGAAATGCTTGTAAATAATAACAAGTAGTGCCATCTTTTACTTATTTTTGGTTAATCTGCTATTCACTTTTGTGTTATTTTGTTACTTTTATCGTTTTTTAATATTTGTTGCTTATTATTATTATTATCGTTGTATTTTTATTGTTGACAATTTCAGTGTACAATGGCCACCTGTGCTAATTTTCTCAATAAATAAATAAACAGAACATTTCCGTCGTATTGCATCCAGATGGAAGGGCGACACTTTCAACACTTCCTTTAACAGATACGAGTGTACAGTTATTGTAACGTAGGACATAAGTACTAGTAAAGTAGTGCTGTATTCCTTGTTAAAGTAAGTAGAATGTTCAATAAAAGCAATGAGATCTCCTGATTTTTCATACTGTATTATTGGTATTTTACCAACTAGGACGACGTTTACAAACACTGAAGTCAGTGACGGCTTGTACCCACACATTCGCACACATTATTAGCATTTTACCAACTAGGTCGACGTTTACAAACAATGAAGTCAGTGGCGGCTTGTAATCACACATTCGCGATTATCTCGAAAACAATGGCTCGTTTGCAGACCCATATTTACTGATACTTTTTTGCTTCTACGTATTATCGTGTACTTTCACCTGTGTCAGTTTGCGCTATTGCTTTTGAGACACCCTGTATATATATATTTTACATACTTGGCTCGTCCTCATGTAAGAAACTTGAAAATAAGCTCACTGTCTGACATTTGTGCATTCCGAAGAAACTATTCCGATCACCGGGACAAATTATACCATTCCGGGATTGTTCCTGAAAATCCGGGACGTATAGCGTATGATCTGGCTATCAAAATCCAGTCTGCCACACATTTATTAAATTAAGTCTATCTACGAACTTCTACCTTTTCTACATAAAATGAGAAGAAAATGCTTTTGAAATAGCTAATCCCAGCTTCTCTTTAAAATAGAAATACAATCTTAGAATTAGTCTTTTCCTCCTTGCTACAAAATTGAAATTAACATCATCGGTCTTATTTTAATATTCGTATGTACAGTGTACACTTAACAGTGCAGGGTCCATTAGTCGAGGATCTCCCGTTGAATTGCGAGGACATTATTTCAACCTCCTTAATGTTAAACACATTCTCTCGGGTGTTGAAGATGAGACTGGCAGTGTAGCCAAGATCAACAACAATTTGTGCATATTTGAGTACAAGAGCTTGTTACAATTTTCTACTGCCTACAATGCAGACCCTGGAGATGTCTTTTCAATTACTGTTTGCCACATTTTTCATTCAGATTTGAAAATGTAAAAAATATCAACAAGGCCATCCAACATTTTGACACACTGTTCCAATGAATGAGGAATTTCATATTGGAATAAGTTGTTGCAATTTTTCAATGTGTTGACTGTGTTCAGAGAAATTTTGGTTCATTTCTTCTACAAAATTGTCCAAAAATAAACGAAGTAAAGTTTCTACGATTTCACAAGTAATAAACATACATGCACCAACAGAAGATAAAGATGATAATACTAAATATGTTTCTTATGCAGAGTTCGAACAGGTCTTTGATAAATTTTCTCAGTATGATATGAAAATTCTGTTAGGTGTAATTCATAAAGGTGTAAATGAATTTAGAAAGGGGTGGCAACCTAAAGTAAACTTGATTAAAGATAAAGACGGTGATTTTTTGGCTGATCCAAGTGATATTTTAAATAGATGGAAGAACTACTTTAATGACCTCTTAAATGTTCATGTACGAGATAAATCTGAAGTAAATGAAGTTCACACAGCGAAACCTTTAGTTCCAGAACATAACTTGACTGAAGTTAGAGATGCTATTAAAAGGCTAAAGAATAACAAAGTACATGGCATTGATTTAATACCAGCTGAGTTAATTAAATATGGTGGATATTCGTTAATATGTCAAATTCATAAATTAATTTGTTTAATATGGAATAAAGAAGAAATCCCTCAACAGTGGAAAGAATCCATAATTGTTCCTGTGTTTAAAAAAGGTGATAAAATGAACTGCAATAATTATCGTGCAATTTCTCTACTCTCAACAACATATAAAATATTACCTAACATTCTTTTAACAAGACTAAACCCATATGCTAATGAAATTTTAGGTGATTATTAATGTGGATTTAAACGTAACAGATCAACTACAGATCAAATTTTTCACATCAGACAGATACTTTAGAAAAAGTGGGAATATAATCAAAGCGTCCATCAGCTTATTTATTGATTTAAAAAAAGCATATGATTCGGTCAAAAGAGATAAATTATATAATATATTAGTAGAGTTTGGAATACCTAAGAAGCTTGTTAATATGATAAAAATATGCACCAGTGAAACAGAAAGTAAAATTCGTGTGGGTATTAATGTGTCTGACAAATTTACAATTCATGATGGGTTAAAACAAGGAGCTGCATTATCTCCATTGCTCTTTAATTTTGCCTTAGAATATACTGTTAGGAAGGTCAAAGAAACTAACGAAGGACTAAAGTTAAACGGTGTGACTCAGTTGTTAGCATATGCAGATGATGTAGACTTATTAGGGGATGATATAAACACAAAGCAGCTAAAGAGATAGGTTTGGAAGTTAGCAAAGATAAAACAAAATATATGCTTACAGGCCGAAACCAAGTGTTAGGTAATAATCAAAATCTAATGATTGATAACAACTCGTTTGAACCAGTTTCGAAATTCAAGTACTTAGGAATAATACTAACAAATAAAAATGATATTAAGGAGGAAATAAAAAGCAGGCTTAAATCAGGAAATGCATGTTACTTCTCTCTTCATAAACTTTTGTCTTCTCGTTTAATATCTAAGAAACTAAAAGTTAATATATACAAAACAGTAATTTTGCCTGTAGTATTATATGAATGCGAAACTTCTTCCCTTACATTGAAAGAGGAACATAAATTGAGAGTATTTGAAAATAAGATCCTAAGGAAAATATTTGGACCTAAAAGGGATGAGGAGACAGGTGAGTAGAGATGGTTACATAATTTAGAACTACATAATTTGTATTCATGTCCAGATATTATTAGAATGATTAAATCAACAAGACTTAGATGGGCAGGCCATGTGGTACGAATGGGAGAGGAAAGAGGAGTTTACAGGATTCATGTTGGGAAACCTGATGGTAAGAGACCTGTAGGAAGGCCAAGACGAAGATGGAGTGATAACGTTGAGATGGACCTAAAGGAAATCGGTAGGGATGAAAAAAGTATATAGAGCTTGCTCTGGATAGGGACAGATGGAAGGCCTGTGTTGCTGCAGCCATGAACCTTCTGGTATAAGAAAGCTAGAGAGTTAGTTAGTTAGTTAGATTTCACAAGTCAGCCTACTACTGAGTATTCATACTTTTCTGTCCATCTTGTGTCAGACAACTTGAGAACGTTACAGAACTTCCCTACCTATCTTGCACAGCATTTTTTACAACCAAATTACTTTGAGAAGATTGATTGATTTATTTGCATTATTTTACTTCACTTGTGCCACTTTTGGCTAATTTCCGAAGATCGGGATGATTGATGACATGATGAAATTGATGAATGGACACCCACAAACGCCCATGCCCATTCCGAGTTTCGAACCCGGGACCCACGATTAGCTAACCACGGGGGGCTGCTTTTTTCAGAAGACTGGAGATACGCAATAACCAGGGTTAAAATATGTGCTGAACAATGTACAAAAATTGCTTTTGTACACTTCTCTGAAATTACCTATCTATCTCACCCCCTTAATTCTACCACCCATTACATCAGCACCAGCATATTCTTCACCAACTATTTTTTTTTCTAAATCCACACCCACTCAATCCAGAGAGAGTACGCGTAGAAGTACTAATAGCTGAAGCTAACCCAGATGCAGTTAGAATCCCAAATAGGGGCAATTTTCCCATTCCGATCTAGAGTTTGGAAGATGGTTTATCGACTTTTAGGCCAGTCAATAAGGGGGTCCAATAAACAAAAAAATTAGGGAAAGCTGGAACAAATTTTATTATCTTCAAGAAAGGGTTCTTAACAACATACTAATTTTGCACCCCTCTGCCACCCCGGATTTGGCCGCCATCTTGGAAAAATGGCGCCCAAAATCAGTTTTTTGGAAATATCTCGCTTGGAAAGTATTTTATAGCAAAAGAGATAATGAAAAAACATAATCTACATACAATTCTCTATAAAAAATGTTGTGTGCATTTTTCTTCTAGGATGTGCAGTTTGGGTGCTAGTTGAGCGAGAAATTTTATGTTGTTTGTTTCCCCGCTCAGTTTTGCAAGTGCGGAACTCACGAAAACGTCTTTTCCATGATGTTTTGTAGTATTTATCTTCTATAAAACTGTACTTATATACATTTGTCCTTTCTTACAGAATGTCATTTATGAGTTCAGTTGCTTTTATCATTGCATGCAGTTATTTATGTCAGCTGTGTGCAGAAGATATATGTTTGGTTTGAAAGAGAAGATAACTCCAAAGGAGCATGTTGACTTTGTCCAAAAAGGTTGTTTCACAATAAAACGCCATTGTAATCAACGGGTCCCGGGTTCGATACCTGTTGGAGACACATTGCAAAGTGGTTCGGATCCCACTTTAAACTGTAGGACCAGTCCCGATTAACCTTACTGTGCGTAAATTGGACTTAAAACAACAATTCAAACCATAATAAAATGATCAGAAAAGTTTTGGTCAGATATAACAACTGAGCCGTGATGCGCTCCATTAAGAGATGTTGTTGTTGAGTTGGTGTTTTGAGTCCACTTTATGCACAGTAAGGTAATCGGGACTGGACCTACAGTTTAAAGTGGGATCCAAACCACTATGTGCCTCCATCGGGCATCGAACCCGGCGCTCCATTAAGACTTGTGGGGGATGGCAGAGGAGTGACCAGAGTCAATGCTACGTGGAATTTTTGGCATGCTCATTAGTTTCCAGATAAAAATATATGAACAGCATGTCGATGCACGAAAGTCTCCTATATCAAGGGATAAGCAAGACTTTCAGTTCTTTTGTCAGTGAGGCCTCCCCGATGGCGCAGTGATAACGTCGTCTCCTTGTAATCAAGGGGTCCCAGGTTCGATACCCGGTGGGAGCACATATTGGTTCGGATCCCACTTTAAACTGTAGGTTCAGTCCTGATTAGCCTTACTGTGCGTAAAGTGGTCTTAAAAACTCAAACTCAATCAATCTTTTGTCAGTGATTCTCATCTCACCCACCATTTCCTGATTTTGATGACATAAAGTCAATGATTACGGAAGTAACAGGGATTAAGAAAACCAATCCTTCTTATGCTTATGATGTTGGAATGTCTTCAATGTTGAGTATGGTTGGCAAAAATTTGGCAAATGTCAAGTTTGAACAAAATAAGGAGAGTTAATCACTGGAGCGGTCACTTCTGAAGTGAAAATGAGATGTGTTGTATCCAGTTGATCCAGAGTTTTTATTTAATAAATTATTTTACTGAAGAATCACAAGACCAATTCAGAGAAAACTTTAAGTACAAACTTGCTCCATACCAGTTATAACTGATGAGGTAGGGATGTGGACAGCCCAGAAGGCTTCTCTTAATGATTCTCTTTGTACCACTCGCTGAGAGACAAAGATGCTGCACCGCCAGATTCTTCGCATTATACCCTGTAAACGCCTTAAAGATTGCGCAAGGGGACTTGTAGCTGTAGAAAAATTGGGACAAAGTGTTCAATAATGTGTTCAAAATCTGACACTGTTGCATTTACTTCTTTAGATTGGTTTCGAAGAGAGCCGTGCCGGTTCCGTCTGAAAGCTCCCTTCCTCTACTATAATCTGTCCCGGGAATCTCTGGAACAAGGCCGCGTGTTACATTAGAGAAGGGGAGAAAGCTTGTGGGCGGGCGAAGCAGTACACGCTTCTGTAAGCGGTTAGTAGCTGCAGTCGTTTTCCCTCCACCATGCAATTACATTGGTCGAGTTACTGTCTTCTCGAGTTACTACTTGTGGACCCTTGTCTTCGTTCGCTCGCTCCAGAGATTGCCGGGACAGAGTATAGAAGACGAAAGGAGCTTTCAGATGGAAGCAGCACATGTCTCTTGGAAACCAATCTTAAGAAATAAATGCAACTTTTCGAACTGACGCGACACGGCAAGCTGCACGTGTCACTCCCACTGGGCCTTGTTTTCGATATCGCGCTTTGTAGCATCTCGTCGGTTGTGCGCGCATACACGGTGACTGTTTTAGACTAAAGGGGGGCCGTGACATCACTTACCTTTGAAATCCCTGTGTAGATTGTGGCCTGTCGCTTTTGCTTCGATCTGCAAGCTCACGTTAATGATCTATTCCACATTCACTTACAAGAATTCTTGCTGTTAGAAGACAAGCCATGTTTTGGTTTCTAACAGTAGCAGAAATACAGACATTATGTTCTTTTGTTTTATGTTAAATATTACAAAATTATGTTTTAATTAATATACATATATTGCCACTTGAGAATACATTTTCAAGAAGAGTCCTTAGAACATTTATAATAGGCATTTTAATAAGAAATAAGGCTTCAAGCTGCCATGCAAAAGCGTTTTCTTGAGTCTCGCTCTTTCACAATGGAGCGGGAAAAAAATGTGAAAATACTCGATTCTCTAGCGCCATAATGGTGCTTCCTAGAAGAAAAATATAGATTAATTTTTATCATAGTCACTTTTGCTGTAAAATGCTTTCCAAGCGAGATATTTGCAAAAAACTGATTTTGGGCGCCATTTTCCCAAGATGGCGGCCAAATCCGGCGTGGTAGAGGGGTGCAAAATTAGTATGTTGTCAAGAACCCTTTTATGAAGATAATAAAATTTGTTCCAGCTTTCCCTAATTTTTTTCCTTATTTGACCCCAAAATCATCCCTTGTTGACTGGCCTATTTCGGGATTATCAAACAGTTGGGAAATTTGAAATTATCAAAAAATTAGAACCTGAGCAATACTTAAATCTTGAATGGTAACAAACCATATCGGGAACTTCTAATGACATTATAATGTTCGTGCTATAAATTCACAAGCAGCTGCTTCGGGTAGAAATTACATGTGGCATTATAGAATTTGTGGAATGTCAGGAGTTTTCTGAGTATTTTCCAGAGAAATTCCGAAACTATCAGGAATTGCAGACATTTGCTTTGCAGTCCATCTGGCGTTTGGAATTAATTTCTTTCCCAACCGTATCCCATTCTATATTCTTGTAATTTATGAGAACAAAATAAGTCTGAATAACTTTTTACGAACAAGTCTCTCCGCATAGCGCATAGAGCAGGTAATCTGGTAATTTTACTGATCCAAAAGGGGGGGGGGTTGGACCCGTTTAACCCCCCCCCCCCCGACTTAAATACGTCCATGGCTGGGGATGACCCAAGAGCAAAGAGCACAGAAATTGATGTCATTTGGTTAATCACGGCTTTAATTTCGTCATTGGATACAAGCTTTAATAACTTGTAGGTAGATTTCACATCGAAGTGACACGCGACACATGTCGCTTGAGGATTTCTCCAATCGAATGCAGGATTGTGCAGCTTGTCATGCCACTACGGTGCAAAACGTTGCTGTTGATTGGCTTTTTGGAAATGTGTTGCGTCGCGTGTCGCTTCGGTCTGATATAACTATAGAAGAAGGGTATATCTCTGCTTTTGCATGAAGGGATCGAGAGGGAGAAAAAACATGAGAATCCTCATGAAATTAAGAAACTCTGATTTCTGTCAGTGATCTCTCGAATACAAAATATTTTAGAAGCGCACCTCGCACAATGATCAATTTGCGAGTAAGCGCCGCATGGCAATCTTCAGATGGAAATTAAACTTTACTTGGTTTTGTGGATTTCAGAGGGACTGACAAACACGAAAGAAAAATAAGAAGGCCACCGCTATCGCAACAATGTAAACATCAACAGGAAGGGCCTACTCCAACTTCAAGAACTCTGAACAAACACAGCAATGGTCTGCGTAGCGTTATCGTGAAATTCTTGGTCTGTTTCCATTTCACTGAAGATGGCAGCAGTATGTACCTCTTTGGATAAGAGGCCTAGGTCTTGAATTGGTTGTATTCAGTGCACGTGCACGTAGTAATGCCGGTACAAGCGAGTGCGGATAATCCCAGGCAAATTGTCCATCGATACTTTCATACATTTTCTTGGGGTTAGGGTAATCAGCAAAAGGAGATAAGAGTACCCCCGAGTCCGTCTGCGTGAAATAACGATATCTCAAGAGCTGAACGAGCGATAAAAACAAAATTTAGTGGACAGGTAGCTCTATCAAATCACAGACCACAGAAATAAAACCCAACTCGATCAGCCCGTCCTTCTGGTCGTGATCAAAGTGAACTGTTGATATCTCTGGAACTAGCAATGTGGAGATCTATTCAAATGAAGTCCTATTAAATTATGGGTTAACGCAACATAAACTATTTTGATTGGCACACAGTTGTCTGTCTGTGGGTACAGACAACTGATTTTGGAAGGTACAAATTCCATCTTCCATATATATCAGTGACGTACGGTGACATTTTTCGTTTGGGAAGCACTTCCAGAACAATTAACAAAATCAAAAGTTCATTGTTTCTACCCTTACGTTATACAGAAATAGTCAAGACAGTTTTCAATCGCTGATTGGTGAATGTCCTGGCGCAGTTGTTCATTTATTGCAATCTCATTTGATCTGTTGCCAAACATCTGATGATTGAAACAAGTTTCACGATTTCCACTTTGACACCTCGTAAGTCTTTCCGTAGAAAATAGTAAAAAATGTAAACAGAAAGTTTTTGAAGCTTTCGGTTTTCACACAACCACTCGCAACCTTGCTGTACTGGAATGCACGTGGATGATACGACATACGAGAATAAATGAGGGGAGGAGGTTGTATACGTGAGTCATTCTGTGTCTGAACAACTCACGTGTTCCTCATAACACCCTGTTTTTAACAAACTACAAATCTTTGAACTTACAATAAAAAAAAAACACCCTTCAAAGCTACAAGTTAAAGTTTAGACATGTGTATCTCCTGACATTAAACTTAGCATGTGTTTATTATCTTTCACTCATTTTCAACCATCCTTTGGCCACCTTTAAAAGTTTTTCAAGAACACAAACGAAATGAGTTTTCCAGTAACCCCAATGTAGCAGCCTAGGGTAACTTTATGGAAGTTTGGATTCTTCTGGGTATGAATATTATGGAGATAAAATAAATTCTGTGTTTACTACGATGAGTATTTCAAAGACAGCCGCTTGTCAGTTTATTTGAGGGGGTCCAAGTGGTACGATTTGGATCTAAGAGTTCAAGGATATATACCCCATATATAAGAAGGGGGATCGCCTACAAACAGAAAACTATAGAGGCATCAGCAAACTTAACACCGGATACAAAATTCTCTCCAATATACTTTTCCGAAGGCTCTCCCCGTATGTAAACAAAATAATAGGTGACTACCAATGTGGCTTTAGAGAGGGAAAATCGACCTCAGACCACATACATACAATTAGACAGATATGCGCAAAGACAAAAGAATTTGGAATAAATACATATCACCTCTATATAGATTTTAAATCTGCATATGATACCATACGAAGGAACGAGCTGATTGAAGCCATGAGGGAATTCAACATCCCACAGAAATTAGTAAATCTAGTAGAAGAGACTCTAAAAAAAGTGCGATGTAGAGTACAAATAAGAAATCAGCTATCTCAAGAATTCGAAACAAAACAAGGATTGCGTCAAGGAGATGCCCTGTCATGTATGCTATTCAATATTGCACTAGAAAAGGCTGTCAGAGAATCAGGCATAGACATTAGAGGAACTATAATAAACAAGTCAGTGCAAATGATGGCATATGCAGATGATGTGGTTATAATAGCTAGAACAACAAGAGCATTGCGTGAAGCTGTAGCTAATCTCCTTACAGCAGCACAAAAAATGGGGCTTGCAGTAAATGCTGCTAAAACAAAATATATGGAAATAACCAAGGTGCATACTAGTACTACACATCTTGAAGTTAACGGGCTCTCCTTTGAGAGAGTACAGGAATTTAAATATCTTGGTGTGTATATAACAGAAAAAGGAGATTCTCTGACAGAGATTCAACACAGAATAAGTATGGCAAATAGAAGTTACTTTGGACTTGGAAAACATATGAAGTCCCGGTATATCAGAAGGAAAACAAAAGTTAAGCTATACAAAACGTTAATAAGACCTATTTTAATGTATGGATGTGAATCATGGATTATAACTAAGAATGCTGAGACAATGATCGGAAGTTTTGAAAGGAAGATCCTGCGCAGGATCTATGGTCCTATATGTGAAAACGGATTTTGGAGAAGAAGATACAATAATGAACTATATCAACTCTACCAAGATATAGATATTGTGAAGTAAATTAAACTAATAAGGTTAAGGTGGCTAGGACATATATACCGAATGCCAGATAACTCGATGTGCAAAAAGATAACGTTTATGCATATGGAGGGCAGGAGAAAAGTAGGAAGACCACCTTTAAGGTGGGTTGATTCGGTAGAAGAGGATATAAGTATGCTGGGAGTTAGGAGTTGGAGAAGGAAGGCGCTGGATAGAGATGGATGGCGGAAGATTTTGAAGGAGGCCAAGGCCTGTGATGGGCTGTAGTGCCAGAAAAGAAGAAGAAGTTCAAGGATATGCTGTACCCCTCCCCCATTACCAAATACTGTATTTGTGGAGTACAATGTACTTTTCGATCGGTTCTCAATACCTTATCGATTTCTCAGAAACTACTGAAAACAGAAAGGTAAAATTTGATGGAACATCTGCCCAATACAGGGAACTTTGTCAGAAATGTAGAAGAACTAAGCGAGAGACAAAACTGAGTGATAGCGAATGAGTTCCTTGATATCGCAAGTTCTCGTGCAAGAAGGTCGAGGCGAGACGGGAATCCCCAACACATGAAACCGGAAGTCTATAAAAACGCAAGCCCAATTAATGAAAAGCCGGAAACGGACCAAAAAGTTACATTCAATAATTGCTGGATTTCACGTAAAAGGTTAATTTGAGTATGAGAACAGGACTTCATGTGCCATAATGTGACCGGTGGATATATATATATATATATATATATATATATATATATATATATATATATACTTTTGTTCCCACAAGACATTTTGGAGAGCTCCAGCACCCGTGGAGGAGTTGTTAGCACAACGCCAGGGGGTTCCGAGTTCGAATCCCGGCCTGGACATGGATGTTTGTGAGTGTTAATTCGTCAATTTCATCATGTCATCACTCATCCTCATTTTCACAAATTAGACAAAAGTGCCACAAAAGGCGAAGTAAAATAAAGCAAATCAATCAATCCTCGCAAATTAGCCAAAAGTTGCACAAAAGCGAAGTAAAATAAAGTAAATCAATCAATCTTCGCAAATTAGCCAAAAGTTGCACAAAAGGCGAAGTAAAATAAAGCAAATCAATCAATCTTCGCAAATTAGCCAAAAGTTGCACAAAAGGCGAAGTAATTTAAAGCAAATCAATCAATATTCGTAAATTAGCCAAAAGTTGCACAAAAGGCGAAGTAAAATAAAGCAAATCAATCAATCTTCGCAAATTAGCCAAAAGTTACACAAAAGGCGAAGTAAAATAAAGCAACTCAAACATTGAGCAGAACGGACAAGCTAACGAAGATGGACGATCCAATTGAAGAACGTTGTAGGAAAATAGCTACTGGTGTTATTAAATAGTAAAATTAAAAAAAAAGTATGGGATACAGATTGACTCAAAAGAAAATATGGTAATCATTATGTACTCAACAAGCTTTTTAATGAACTCGGGTATGCATATCCATACAAGAGATTGGCAGGATTTGTTTATAAGAAATATTTTATTCACCTAAATATGTGAAACGTCCTCCTCCTTGGCCGTGCGGTCTAAGGCTTTGGACTCCGACTGCGGGACGACATGGGTTCGAGTCCGCCTGGGTTCAGTCTCTGGGTTCTCGGCCTGTGTATAGGACCGGTGGCAACCCACCATCGTGAGGGAATTGGGGAGCTTCGAGTGAGTAGCTTAACCCGGTCTCGGAAATCTACTATAACCGCTGGGGGTTCGACGTGCTGACGCCACGTCACCCCATTACCGGTTCAAGATCTCCACATCTCTGGTAGGATTGTTGGAGGGAGACTGGCAGTCGGGAGATAGACCTAGGCCCTTCGAGGGCTGTCGAGC
The DNA here is from genome assembly GCF_977018435.1 of Lepisma saccharinum. Lineage (NCBI taxonomy): Eukaryota > Metazoa > Arthropoda > Insecta > Zygentoma > Lepismatidae > Lepisma > Lepisma saccharinum. The sequence continues at coordinate 47,358,452 of NC_139233.1, forward strand.
CACGGGTTATTTTAAATATGTATTTGATACACTAGTAATGATACGGATTTTCATTGTCGGCTAATCACGTTTGTCGTGTACAAATCTCATCGCTTTGGATAAATTCCTAAATATTTAATAAACACGAATGCACATCATCTTTGTTACTATTTATTTCATCGTCCAGCGAACAAAAACAATCAAAACAACCAATACTCGGAAACCACAGACAAAAAAGTATCCCTTGACAAACTCACAAATTTATCTTCACATGACCAAACTTTCGCTCTGATTGGCTGTTCCACAGAATCTAGCACATACAGCTAGTGGCAATTAGAACACGGTCTAGTCGTCAAAACCAATCCAGCAGCTAGCCTATGAACCATCATTTCCAGCCATGTAGCCAGTCCAGCCCCAACAAAAGCATTCCTACTGGAAATCCAGTTCCGTGTGGTTCGGCCTTTAAGTATATGTGCGAGTTGAATGTATTATTTTAATCCTTTGCACTAAAACTAAACTGAACTCCGTGGCACAACAGTCCTCGAAGGGCCAAGGCTTGCCAGAGAGGCTTTTCATTGGGTGACGCGTGGTGAGTGCATCAGATCGCAACCAAGGTACCTATAGCTACAAATCAAAATTAGTGTAATATTAAATACCAGTGCAAACGTTTTTATTATTATTATTAATTTTTCTTTATTTTAATGTAAATCGTAAAACAAAAATGAAATAAATTAGTATATAATAAACGGGTGAACCAAAATTCTGAGGAAATAACGTCCTGGTTTAAAGGCACCAGGACATAAGCGCATCATACCCCCTGAATGTATGCGGGTGGAGACGGGCTTATTTAGGGGGTTTCCCTTTTATTTTATTTTATGTTTATACTTATTGCCTAAAAACCGTTATTGTACTCGATTTGTTCGCCATGATGTTATGAATAATAGCAATATGCATGTGTAGGGACGCTTTGAATATCAGAAATTCAGAACCTGTCAAAAATCGGGAAATGGCGTTTTGAGGAAGTGATTATGACGTATTATATGATAATACTATAGTTTCATTTCGAGTATTGGTACTAATTAATAACGCGAATTATGAAATTACTGTTGATCGTGTTTTTTTAAATTTGAAAACAAGCATAATTTATACAGTGTTCAATAACTCACACAACCCATGGTAATTACGAGGTACAGGTGCACTTCTTTGGTTCTTGGTGAACGAACTGCTCCTTAATCTGGTCTTCACATTGGAGCGACGAATATTCATTCTTGAGCACTAAATGCAGACTAGTAGTCATGCAGAAGTGCAAGAATCATTTGTGAAGAAGTTTTCGGAGACACCTGATCCACAGAAATCTAGGTCCACGGAAAATATAGCCGATGTACCGAGAGAAAGTGCAGCAAGAGTGCTGACAAAGAAGTTAATGGATATTGAAGCCGTAATGGCTGCCAGTTCCAAGAAATCAGTGCGGCGTCTCTCCCAGCAAAGTTGTGTGCCTGTGAGTTATGCACACACCACTGTCTCCGGAAGGAACTGCACCTTTTTCCCTACAAGACCCTCTCGCAGTACCGTGCCCAGGATTTTCGAAAGGGAGGGGTTATGTACACTTTTTCTGGTAGTCAAACCTCATTTCGCCATCTTTTCCTACCGTTGATTTTCTTCTTTTTAGTAATACTGGGCCAAAGAGGGGGTTATAACCCCCACAAACCCCCCCTTGGGCACGCCACTGTCTGCTCGTCGAATGCAGTGTTGTCAGTGGTTCATTGATCATGTGACTCCACATGGAGAAGAGTTAGACGCTTAGAACTGTACAGACGAAGCATGGTTTCACTTGAATGGTTGTCAATTCCCAAAACTCGCGAATATGATCAGACACCAATCCTCATACCTTACATGGTTATCCTATTCATACAAAGAAAGTTGGCGTGTGTGCCGAAATATTCCGAAAGCATATTTTCACCTTCTTTGAAGAGACGATGAACGGCAAAATACTTGGTTTCGGCAGGACAATACCACAGCGCACACAGCACGGAACAACATTGAATTCTTCGACGGTGTGTTTCGTGGTAGGATCATTTCGCAGGGAGGTAGCCTTCGAGATCGCCTGATCTCACTCTCCATGACTTTTTCTAATGCCGACATCTGAAGTCCGCTGCTTATTTGACGCACCGGCGCACACTGGCGGAACTGTTGGCAAACATTTAGCACATACTGTAGTTATACTGCGGAAGGTGTTTCGCAGCATGATTCGACGCGTGCACATAGGTGGAGTGAATTTCTCACTTTTGCAATCCCATTCTTTGCGTAACTTATTGAACAATCTGTATTAGAAATATTGTTGCTGTATTTGTTATTTATCGTGGATTTTCTTTCAACTTATGGCTAATCGCGACGATTTGTTGGCAATTATGAGCCTGCGTTGAAGTGGTTACATATATTCAGTATAAAATTAAGTTTATACTATATACTTCGATCCGAGACAGAGAGAGACATTTAAAACTCGAGACTAGACTGAGATGAGTGAGGCATTTATTTGCAACTCTGGACGAGACTGGCACTTTACGAAGTGTCGACCCCATATCTTCAATTTGAAATATACCAAAGATCTTATTGTATATCTCGGCATAAATGTTTCCCGGCCGGTTCGAATCCAGGAACTTTTCTAACGTTGGAAGCGGCCCCGGCGCCCACCCAGCGTCGAATAACATGGGTACCTGAAGGAAACCCTGGGTGGTACCTGGGGGGAGGTAAAGACGGTCAGGAGCGTGATGCTGATCACATCACCCCCACTCACGACCGGATCAAGAAAGTGTGGGGCGTCACCCTACACCCCCTATACGCCTTCATGGCGTGGTGCTAAGCATAGGGCAGCACTTTACCTTTTAAATGTTTCATAACAGACTTAGGGTGATTTCACACCGAACTGGCAAGCAACACGCTACATGTCGCCTGGCATCCGTGAGTAGCATGTCACTTGCAAACGAACCTCAAGGAAAGATCCTATCGTTCACACCGGAGTGGCGCCACACACTGAACGTTGCCTAACACTTAGGTCCCGCGTTCGATTCCCGGTGGAGGCACATATAGTGTTTCGGATCCTACTTTTAAACTGCAGATCCAGTCCCGATTAGCCTATCTGTGCATAAAGTGAACAAACTGAAGCTTGGGTGTCACTCGGACCTCTATATATCGCGCATGCGCATGAAAGCTTTATCCCCCCCAGGAGAGGAGAAAGTAGCTACACTCTATTCTGGGAATCTGTAGCAAGCGAACGAATGCAAGTCTGCGCAGATAGTTAGTTGAAAGGGTTCGACCAATGAACGCATAAGAGGGGAAATGAGTGCATGAAGAGGGAAATGCGGCTGCAACTACCAGCTGTTAGGAGCAGCGCGTACTGCTTCGCTCCGCCAACTCGCTTTCTCCCCTTCTCTACATTTATGCGCGGCTTTGCTTCACAGATTCCGGGGGACAGAGTATAGTCAGTTGTATGTAGTATATGGTGAAGTGTGTGAAATCCTCGTGTTCCTGACACTCGTTCCTCGTCACGTCGTTATTAAATGTACCCTGTATATAAACACACACTCATATACAAGAACAGAGTAAAGGTATAGGAAGAATATCAGTTTCTAAGTTTCAACAAGAAATTCATATACTAAAAAAAATTGTATTAGATTTAAATTTGTACAATAAATTCATATACTTAAAAAAAATGTACTTCAAAGGAAAGGCCAAATATAACTCCAAGAAAACCGACTGTGATACGAATCTTAATTTTGTTCACTGCATTCTATATGATTCCTTTGACACCCAAGTCGAAGTGTACTAACACTGGAGGCAATTCTCTAATCCTTGGCCTTCTCCAGAACGGAAATGGGGCATTCTTGGCTTCTTATTAAACTAAGTTGCTTGTTTTTTATTCTGTTTTTTTGTGACCTCCCTTCCTGACAATTCTCAGAAGCGCCTAACGGCCGAGTACTGAACAATGCCTTTTTCTCCCGGCAGATGGCGTCGTTTCCTGCTTGCAAATTTCCTTCGTTTTCCTTGCGTCATAACGGTAATCAGTGTTGCCAATGCATTCTCCTTATTTTTTTATGTCTACACTGCTTGAAACTCATCTTATTGTTACGGTAACCTATATTACCTCATCTATTGTGCATTATTGTACAAAACCGAAAAAAATTTTAATATTCTTTTCAGAGATATTTAAATCTGATCTCGCTATTGGAATTGCTGAGACAGTGTTGCCACATAAACGAAAATGTCCCTCAGCGTAGGAAAATTCGGATAAAAATTTAGGCGAAAGTGAAAGATATCAAAATTGCAAATATTAAAGTCAAGTTGATTGAAATGTGGAATACATTCTTCTTTCATTTGCAGTGTATCCCCTCAAAACTAACGAAAATTTAAAGATAAATAATTCAGCTTTGGAAGGCAATTAATTCTTTCCAATTAACATCTAAATTTCATTTGGTATCTTCATATTCCATGTATATAATTAAAAATAATGTGTTTCTGATTTTTATACATATACACGGTTGAGAAATACTAAACGTTTGTTGGATTTTGTATTAGAACCTAACAACTTTATTTGAATTTTTAAAGTGGTGGATAAATCTACTTCAAAATCTCATAATGATGGGGAAAAAGGAAGTTCTGCAGTTTAAAGAAGCCTGTGGTTGATGAAAACTGCTTGTGTCATACTGTGGGAATGTTAATAGTTGACAGTTAAGTTCTTATTTGGAGAGTGATTCAAGAGACTAGTATTTAGATTAATTTATAGGTTGAAATTTAAAATGTGATTTGTGTAAGGCAGTCCTTGATGATGTCGTGGCGGATGCCTTATGTTATACAGAAATCAATAGTCAAGTTAAAATCAATGCACAGACAACAAAAGTGTCAAAATTCCTGAAGATGATCAAATTTCAGCAAAAGTAGTGAGGATGGACAGAAAAAACAACGATGGAAACGGGATTCGGAAAATCTAACAGGAATAATTGATTAATTTGGATTATTTTACTTCGCTTTTTTGCCACTTTCGGGCAGGCCTGTAACCAGGATTTTTTTTTTTTAAAAAAAAGGGGGATGGATCCATAGATGAATCTAGAAATTTTCTAATCCTTGGGTCCCGTAATTCTGTAAACATACAACCACCAACACAACGAACACACACAGACAACACCCCCCCCCCCCTTCCCCACACAGGCATGTTTTTCGTTTAAGACATATTGATGCTATATAATATTTTGTTGACTTCATCTTTATAGACAAAGAATATATCAAGAGCCATTTGGATTTGTATAGTATGCAGACTATTTTGTATATCGTTTATATACCAGTGTCAAACAAGTAGAAAATGGAATTAACAAAATAGACAAAAAATAATACAGATGAAGAAATTTTTAGAAATGGGGAGTATACATATATATGTTCAGAACCATCAAAGCTGAAATATTCAGCTAAAAAGGAGTATCAAACATCTGAATAACTACACAAAAAAGTAGCGTATATCCACAGAAATGCAGAAAAATATTTAGATGTTAGATCTGATAATAAATTAACATGGAAACTGTGTGTAAAAATGTTAGTAAATAAAGGCAGAAATAATTTCAAACGTATTTCTATCCTATGTAAAAAGTAAAGTGCTCCCCTGTTTATAGCACCACGCCATGAAGGCGTATAGGGGTGTGGGGGTAACGCCCCACACTTTCTTGATCCGGTCGTGAGTGGGGGTGATGTGATCAGCATCACGCCCCTGACCGCCTTTACCCCTCAGGGTTTCCCCCAGGTACCCATGTTATTCGACAGTGGGCGGGCGCCGGGGCCGCTTCCAACGTTAGAAAAGTTCCCGGATTTGAACCGGCCTGGTATCGAACCGGGACCTTTAGCATGGTAGTCAGACGCGTTACCGTCTGAGCCACCGGCTACAACAAAATGGGTACCAAGTACGTATCATGATTATTTTTTTTAAATATATATATATATATATATACAGGGTGGCTCAATAAGTCACTTAACACCCTCAGTACAAGGCCACTGCGGCATGGAATTTGAAATTGGCGATGACCAATCATTGCCTGGCCAAGGGGGAACCACATTGACGCCACCCACACGGTCGGCGGCCATCTTGATGTCCGCCATCTTGAATTCAACTTCAGAATTTTAAATGGGAAGGGGGTCGTGCGACATATCAAAATGGGCTAGAATGTCACGAGAAATGCAATGGTGAAGGTTATTTTGACGTATCTTTCACCAGTAAAAAGTTATGACTGAATTCTTGTACCAATTAGCTCCTTTTCGAGGTGTTAGAAAAATGCCTTAAAATTTGTTTAGCGCATCGGTAATGCATCGAGATCAAAGTGACGTCTATGGAGAGACGTTCGCATGCCATTTCACATGATTTTAATCGGATACATCCATGAAGAGCTGCGCATTATGAATGGTTGTTGCGAACAATTTACAGTGTGACGCTTCCATTGAATTAAAAGTCCTTCACAGTGACAAGGCTAATGTTTATGTTCATAAGGAAGTTTATAAACAGAATATTCGATGATTTTTATCTGATAACCCATTTTTGACAGATCAAAGCTGAATGGTTAGTGTTGGTAAGTTAATGGTGTGGCGTGCTGTGTGAAACACGATTGGTTAGTCAATTTTCCATCAACGGAACCTTAAATGTTTAGGGCTACTTGGATTTGTTAAATAAACAGTTTTTTTCATCCTTGCTTATGGAAGAAGGTACTTTTTACAGAGTTTTTTTCAATAGGGAAGAACACCAGAACACTTATGGGAACGTTATGAACCTGTTTTTGTCCAAAGTTAGTTATCAGATGACAAGGGTCACATATTCTGTTTATAAACTTTCTTATGAACATAAATATTAGCCTTGTCACTGTGAAGGACTTTTAATTCAATGGAAGCGTCACACTGTAAATTGTTCGCGACAACCATTCATAATGCACAGCTCTTCATGGATGTATCAGATTATAAATAATGTGCAATGGCATGCGAACTTCTCTCCCTAGACGTCACTTTGATCTCGATGCATTACCGATGCGCTAAACAAATTTTAAGGCATTTTTCTAACACCTCGAAAAGGAGCAAATTGGTACAAGAATTCAGTCATAACTTTTTACTGGTTAAAGATACGTCGAAAAAACCTTCACCATTGCATTTCTCGTGAAATTCTAGCCCATTTTGATATGTCGCATGACCCCCTTCCCATTTAAAATTCTGAAGTTGAATTCAAGATGGCGGACATCAAGATGGCCGCCGACCGTGTGGGTGGCGTCAATGTGGTTCCCCCTTGGCCTGATAACGATTGGTCATCACCATTTCCATGTTGCGCGCTGCAGTGGCCTTGTACTGGGGGTGTTAAGTGACTTATTGAGCCACCCTGTATATATATATTACAGACCACAATAGAACTTCAATACAGCATCGGAAGGAGTGATACGAGCCTTGGAAGTAATGCAGAGGAGAGTTTTTAAGATTAGTCTAGGACTGATGAAGATTTTACCCAACGTTTAAGTATACTATGGAGGCATGTGAATGGAACTCAAGTTAGAAATGTCTATGAAGTATTATACATATCTATTAAAAACAATGTCGGAAACTATTCGTTTGATAACACCCTATTATAGACTGGGTTTAATTAAATGATACAGGCAAAATTAACAACTATGAAGATATAGGATGAGTGCAGATATATAAAAGGTCCTATGAAAAAAATCATAAATTACTAGAATTAAGGAAGAACGCATTTATATACTACACTGTTCGCAGGCGAGGATCCACGGGGAGGGCGATAGGTTTTTGGATATATCATTAAGTCTGATGTTTTTCAAGACTCAACTGATCTGTGTTTTATCACCAAGTTTCATAGGTTCGAGAATACATTTTTAAAGCTTGATTTAAGCCCACTTTTTCCTCATGATAGGCTAATCGAAACTGGACCTACGGTTTAAATTTGGATCCAAGCCACCCTACAAAATGCCTCAAAAGAGGATCGAACCCAAGACCCCTTCAGAGAATAAAGTTTTCTTTTCTCCGTTACTCATTTTACTTGTGATATCTGATCGTTCTATTTACAGTAACGCCATAAAATAGAAGCCCAGGATCCCTATTTTTGCAAAGAAAAAAAAGGTGCTAATCTTTAAAACATATTGGTATCTGCTAACAGAACCATTTATTGTTCATATAAAACAGTGGAAGTGTATGTTAGGATTGATTTTCGGTGAGGTGAGGTATACCCGACTGAAATTCGCCTCTCTCGACTGTAACTTCTGGATCCGCCACTGACTGTTTGTGAATATAAAAGATGTTTTGTGGACAGATGGGAAGATTTTTATTTTACCATACACAAATAGATCAAAAAGTAATCAAGATGCAGAGCGTGCATCAGAATCAAAGTTCCTGACTTTTCGAGGCAAGTATAAATAACTTTCCAGACTACTGTATAATGATTTCACTTGCTCATAAATAAGAGTTGTACTCCAACATTGCAAAGTTAATCAAATGAATAAATTTTTTTAATATTTTTTTTAAATAAATGAAAAATAAAATAACGTTTTTATGTGCACTATTACCCCAAAAGGAAGATAGTTGGGAAGAAAAAAAGAATTGTGTTTCCGGTTACCAATTCTGACAGGTAAAAATTATTTAATTTCGCTGATTTTTCCAGGTTTTGAGCGCTTTTTAGAAAATTGTGTTTTCCTTTACCTTCTCATTCCAACCCTGACTTTTTGACTTCTCCAGCTACTCCAAGATTTCCAGTTCAGTGGGAATCCTGCAAATCAATTATCTGAAGGGAACAAGTGACTTCACCCTCGCAGTCTCTCTGCTGGCATAATATTGTATTTTTGCTTTTAGAATCTTATTCGACAGTAAAAAAAAATGCCCGTGGCAATCAAAAAGCTATAAAATGGAGTTTCGTTTCATACACATAGGATAGAAAATGCTGCTTTCAAAGCCTCGTAGCATCGAATTTTTTCGCCTTCATGTCCTGTACACATTGTGAAAGTTGTCGGTATTGTACGGCCACACCTTTTGTATTTATGTTCAAGTCAATTACAAGCAGAAAATAAGAAAAGTTGCAGTAAAACAAATTCTGATTGACAGAATCTCGTAAATAATATTATATATGTTTAGGAAAAATAACAGTATCTGCAAAAAATACTTCAGGCAATTTTTTGACAAAAATCTAGCAGCGCTTCTGCTGTGAAGTGCATTCTTCTATGTACATTGATCCAAGCCGTTCTATATGACTGGGAGTATCGACATCAGTTGACTCTAATGTTGGAGAAAGAAACCAAAGTTTTTTATACTTCTTCTCAATAGTGGCGAAAAGAAACCACAGACTTTGCGATGCGAGTGGAGGGCTAAATGCCCCCCTCCCCTATATGATATTGTATTGCAGTCATTGAGGAATCTTTTTTCTGTAATGTAAAGAGTATACAAAATGACCCTCTATGAACATTAATGTGAAACATTAGCGACACTGTAATCGAAGAAACCATTAAATAATCATGGGGTTCCTATTTGTTTGTCGAGTATCAAACAACTGTTTTTGATTCATAAAAAAAATCAAGACAATTTTAACAATTTACATGGTATTCTACAGAATGCCATAGATAACCTGTACAATGTTTACGGCGGTGCAAGAGTCTTCCTTTATCGAAAGTAGTGTTCGAGCCGAGACGAAAAAGTCGGGACATGGATTAAAAAGAAACGACAGTTCCTACTGGTAGCCTTACATCAATGGTTACAAAACTAAAATTATCAAATATTACAGACTGCAGACTTCTGGAAGCCTGCCTTTCTCCAGAAACAACCCATTCATTTGCGCAACAATAAATTCCTGCAAAAGTTGAAAAATCATCAACTTTTTTCGTAGGTTTTTATAGGATCAATTTTTTTTCATAGCTCGAGGAGAGGGGTCATGGCCCTTGGGCATGGGCCTGCGTCACGTGGTAGACTTCGATTTTCTGAATGGTAATAGCATACAAATTTTTTACCAATTAATGTCTCACATGTACGTTAATTTACATTAAATTATTATTGGAAATTTGAATTATTATTGGAAATCCTTAATCGTTTTGTTGAAGGAACATTGTGCAGTGGTTCGGATCCACGTTCCAATGAGCCTATCTGTGCATAAAGTGGGCTTAAAACCCAACTGAAACAAATAAATTAATCGTTTTGTGGAAATTTGTGAAGTCTCCAACCTATGTTGCACGAAAACGGAAGAGTGTGTCTAGGGAGTCCATTTTCTTCAAATCGACCATTGCAAATAATGTGCTAACTCTCAGGTAGAACAAGAACGAAAGAATTCCTGACATCCGGATTCGAATCACGCCACGTGTTTTCAACAATTCCCACTCCTTTACTTGCTTTTTCCGCTGTGTGCTAATCACAAGTTTTAATAATCTGTCTAAAGAATAGGATAATTGGAACCTCCCCTTTTCCTTTCGCCTTTTACCTAAGCTAACGAACTATAACAGGAAAACAACTCAACAAACATGCAACGAAAACATTATTCTGTAATTAACTCATAGTCGTCATGGAATCAGAAAGTTTATCGCCACACCACCACCGGCTTAACTTCAACCGTTTACCCATTTCTCAAATGATGAAGAATATTTTTAAAAGTTTCTGGGAAACTGATACAGATCATAATCAAGAATATATCATGATCCCAAATTTCGTATGTGTGTATGAGACGTGGACTACCGAATCATGGGTGTGCTTCGTGTTCCTTTTCACAGAAACCCTTAGATATATGAAGATAAAATTTTGACATTATAGTCTGTGAGTATTCATTATCACTTTAGCGCAGGTTTCTTATCGTTGTGACGATATTAATACTATTTAAATAACAAAAGTAAACAACTGAAACCAACTCTTAACAAATGAATGCATTACAAGGCTATTATCAGCTGAATCCCTCTTACTAAATAAATCAGTACGTTCAGTTTTATCACGTTTTCTAATGCGCATTATTTCATAAAATATAATACTGTACCTGGTCACTTGATAGTAAATACCATGTGATATATGTTAAACAGATGTAATCAAAATCTGAAAATTGATATTTTTTATGTTAACTCTATTAACGGAGCTAAAACGGTGTTTGTCTTTTGTGATTTCCAAATTTACATTACACAACATAAATGAGCAAATATTTTGCAACAAAACCATTACAATAATATAATAGTTATGTTTTAACTGCAGCATACTCCACTCGAAACAGATAGATATGTGTAAATTAGTTACAATATAACTGCAATGGTATTTTAGTATTACAAACGTTCAGGGCCGGATTTAACATTTTTCATACTTTTCTTGAAACATATTTAAAACTGCCTTATTTACAAAAATCTAAATTAGCAAACATAGCCCTATTAATGATTATACTGCTACACCTCTGACAGTGGCTAAAATACTATATAAAACATACAATATTTACATTGCATAATTATCCAATTGAGACTTCAGTGGTCCATGTAGTAAATCGTGAAAACAAATTTTTGTTCACTTTACTTGACAAAAACGCCGGCCGCCGTGGCGGAGTGGTTAGCATATCGCGCTACGACGTCAGGGGTCCCGGGTTCGAATCTCGGCCTGGGCATGGATGTTTGTGAGTGTCCATTCTTCAATTTCATCATTATCATCACTCATCCCCATCTTCGCAAATTAGCCAAAAGTGGCATAAAAGCGAAATAAAATAAAGCAAATCAATAAACAATTACTTGACAAAAACAATTTCTCATAATTACCGTTATTAAAACCACTGTTATTATTTATTAGTTTTTAAATTGCACGGAGCTCCTCTATAAATCGGTTTGCATTTCTCTTACTTGTGGGCGCGGTTTCGATTGTTACTGCAATCTCCTTGTTGTGTATAAATGTAAATAAAGAAATAAGCCTTGTGAGTTGAAGAAAATCGCATTAGCAATTGAGGCTGTGGTCGAGAGAGGGATAAGTGCGGATCGATTCGTGGAAGAGCTCTGCGCGATTTATAAAGTGAAAAATATCCTCTTTACTACGTGATTACTGGTGAATATCGCATTGCTTTGTAGAGAAGAGAGGCATCTCGAATAAAGCGATTTTCTTTATTACTTTAAAATACGGATATTCATTTCATTATTTTAATTGTAGTTTCTGCATTTTTTTAATATTTTTGAGTACACATAGGGGTGCCCAGGCAACCCCTGTTGGCACGCATATGTACCGAATGTCATGGAACATAGTGGTGTTAGTGAAACCTTCAGTTAAATCACGTTTAACGTCATTAAACGAGTTTGTTTAGTGTTAAAATAGCTACAATATATTTGTAATTCGATATAGAAACTAATCATGCCAATTACATTTGAGGTCACTACTGATTACTGGCAAGTAAATATTTAATCGACTGACTTGACATCTGAATGAGATTTCCAATTAGAAGTTTTCATACGGCTACTAACCTCGAGTGTTTCACACATAGCGACATCACCACGACGAAAACTATTTGTTTCCCTCCTCCTAGTGGACAGTTCTAACTTTTAGGAATCCTCCCCCCGCAGTCCCAGTCTGCGCTCACACACAACACAATTTAGTACTCGATCCGAATTTTTATTTAAATATTTTTAATTGCATAAACAATTAAACTGTCAACTTACTGTTCTACTAGGATTATTTAAAGATACCTTCACCGCATAATCGTCGCCACTGTTTTTTTCAGTCCAAAAATCTCTTTATAACATTTCATCGCGTAATCGTCGCGTCGGCGCGTCAGATAACGAAACTTATGATAGCGGCGCAGAATAGTCGGACACAGAAGATTAAATTTTGTTTAGTCCGTACTTCGCAACACTGTAGTAAATTTTCTCAAGTGCAATGTTTCGATTATGTTGCATAAATCAATAAATACTGTGTTAACATTTTTTTTTCAGAGTGGAAATGTTTGCTAAACTGTTACAAGGAAATGATGTCGTCGTATATTCACAAGTATTCCGTGCATCCTAATCTTGAATCAAAAACAGTTTACCTAGTAATACATAATTTTTAAGTGCTAGCAGTACAAGTATTTAATAAAAAAAATAAAGAAAGCTTCACAAAATGGTCGCACCCAATAATTTGCACAAAAAAATCTACGACGATTATGCGGTGAAATACGGTATATGAAAACATGTTATGAATAAACTGTTGTTAGTTTTAAGCAGTGTCGTTGAGAAAGAGACGTGATCTTCAAAGAGAATCAGCTATATGTCTGCGACATAGAAGAATACCATCTGGCGGACAACAAAAGAAGCACACCCTCTTGAGATTTTCAACGGTGTGCTATGCAGTTGGCCAAATTTCCTGGAAATCAATTTTCAAAGAAATACATTAAGCCCGCCTCACAATCATCCATCCCCAAGCCTACAAAGGGGCGAGAGAAAGAAAAAGCCAAGCTGAAACAACGAGGTTGTTCCATAGTTATTCTCTTTGCCACATAGAGCACACCTACAATGCTACATTAAATAGTACTAGATAGCTATGCAGATCTAGATACCTTATAGCGATGTACGTGGTGTACAAATTGTAACAACTGCCAACCCTAGTAGCTATTTACAGAGTTACCTAATAAAATAATACTTCCTCAAGCAAATACAATGTCAATAATTCTTCTTCTGTGGTATACTTTATTTGTCTGTTAAAATAGCACTGGGTTGCTATGTTCAAGAAGTTGGCTGAATGGTAGTGTGACAACGGTTATTCACTAGCATGTTATCAAATATTATTCACACTCTTTTTTTCCAATTCTAACATCATGTCTCACCTTTAAGCTCAAGCAGGAACATTTATTGCTAATAGGCAACTTGAAACTGTAAGTGTTAATATTTGTTAATTAATGTTGTAACTGACATTACATTTCATCCTTTATGGAGCTCGTGAGATCTGCACACCACTTCCTGGTTGAACAGTTTTACCCCTGAAGGGAAAAGTATATCCATACAATGTGGTAGTGCTTCGAAAGAAGATGTAATTATAGAATTAGAATCACCTGCAATTTTCAAATATGAATGTTTACATACTTCGTTGAAGAATTAAAAGCGACCAATTACAGTGAAGCTTGGGAATATGTGTGAGGAAATTAATGTGATTCATTTTCATTGTCATGTTAATATGTGAATTTATCTCTACCGCCAACAAGATGGAATGGATTTCGCTGGATACATGTCTTGTTTACGCTTAATTCAGAAAATGATTGCCCTCGCGACAAGAAGTTTATTTCGCATGCTGTCTCTACCAGCGTCTGACATTTTGCAACAATAGGGGTGTAAGGGGTGACTTTTCCGTAAGTACCCAAATGCCAATGTCTCGCACGTAGTACACCCCGGAAACTGCAAATGAAGGCCAACGAGGCTCTAGTGTCTGGACCTACAGCCAGTATAATCCTCTGTAGAGTTGTGTGTTATCTTGTTCTTTGACCTTGTAGTTGTAAGTGCCCCTTTACAGCCTCGGATATTTTTAGTCCTGAGAGACATATGTTAATTTTATTTATGGTAAGGTTCTCGGCCCCTATGACCTGATGGGTACAAATAACTTAAGTGCTGATGCACCCATGATTTTCACTTCAATCAGTCAATCGATTTTGCAACAATATGGAATGTTGTGATTGGACAGTGTTGAAGAAGTCATGAAGTGGATGAATGTTCAAGAAGAGCAAGAAATACAGATGATCAAAAAGCTCTGCTGAAGAACAAGGTTCTTGAAAAGTTCCGCCAACAAGCGTAAGGTATTTTTTTTTCATATTTGCACGCAGGAAAGTTAGGTCAACGACAGTCAGTGATTACCTGTGCGTAATTAAAGATCGGTTAGTTCATTGAACTCTCCAGCCTAATTATTGCCTATTTTTGTGGGAGCAGGAGAAGGTTTATTATCCATTTTGCCTTGACTCATCTCACTCAACAGGTCGCTAGGTGCTTCCTGGAGATGAGGCCTTGCTCGGAAAAGGTTTATTATCCAAAGTTAGGTCAACGAGAGCTGAAATCTCGGAGACATGGTTATGGTTAAGGATGATGTTTGGGTCTTACCGAGACTTGGTGTCCACGAGATTCCTCGTCTAGTTTTATACTTTGGTAATTATGGTGTAAAAGTACAAATTTCGCTTTAACCAAATTGGATTTACTATGCGACTTATTCAGACCATTCAACTTATTCTGATACACGCTATTCAGGCTATGCGACTTATTCAGACACAAACTATTTAGACTATGCGACGTATTCAGACACAAACTATGGAACTTATTCACGCACAACCATGTAACTTATTCAGATACAGACTATTCAGACATGGGGTGACTATCGGATAATTTTGAGACAGGGGTCTCGTTTGTTTCGTTTGTCAGAGAAAGTTGAACAAAACTGTGTTTTTCCGCAAATTATAAAAAAATATGAAATACATGGAATTAAATGTATTACCTACTTGTCACACTTTTTGCTATTATGTGCTGTATCTAAAAGATCTTTTCTTCTAAAAAAAGTTCCTAAAGACGTTTCTCATCGTTTTCATATCGATATGGTAGAACAGGGATAATAAATCAATAATAAAAATACAAACAAACAACTAAATAACTACAACTATAGACCTGCAAGTGAACAAGTGATGACGAATTATTATTCAGTGACTGAATGTTTAAGAGCTGTGAAAACAGTTGTAAAAACAGTGAAAAAGGTACTTCTTTATTAAAAACATTGAACCAATAAAGTTCAGTTTCGTCAAAAATCAAGCAAGACTTGTTTTCCGAATATTTTAGAAACATTTTTTATTCATTCTTGTATTACTCTTGAACAGACAATTGAAAGTTTAGAAAACAAAATATATTCAGGTTAATGAATTTTGAAGCCAAGAATGGCATAGAACTTAATGTATTGTAAAACAAATAGCAACCTTCATTGATAAAATGCCATAGAAAAGTATAGGTTTTTGTTGATGTCCTGCCAGGCCCGTACCCAAGATTTTGTGGAGGCCTTAGCCCGAAACCTTGGTTTTATATATATATATATATATATAATATGTATGTATATAATTGTGTCATTTATTAAATAATTAATTAATATCATTATCTATTTATTTATTTATGTATATATTTATATTTATAAACATGTATAAACAAATTAATTGCTACATTTATAAACTAGCAAGTTAATTCCTTTAACAACTGGTTCAAAGTGTCAAGAAATTAGAAGATAGGTGAAATGTTTTTAATAGGTGTTAGATATTATTTAATTATTGCTTTTATTAAAAATGATAAATAAATGTTCAAACTTTTATTGTGTGTAAATCTATTAATGATCTCTCGAAAGGAAACATTTCCTTATCAGAGTTGTAGCTAGATATTTCAGCGCCCAGGACGAGAATGATTTTCGCACCCCCTGCACCGAATTTGCGCCCCCTTTACCTAGATGTAGGTGGCATACTTAGAAAATTTTAAAATTTTATGTACTTACTCTTTTCTGTTGAATTCGATGAAAAGATAACTTAGCATTCCAGAAATGTGGCTAATAAAAGGACAGTCGGTTGTGCATCCCAGACCATCTTCATTAAAGCAGTGTGTGTAATTGTTCACATCTGCAAAATCGATTGCAAGTTAAAGATAACTAGGTGGAGGGACAAAAAATGAGAAACTTTAAGAAGACATTCGTTTCCTATTAAATTAACATGCAAGTGCTATGTTTTATTCCCGACGAAAGGAGGTGAGAAGTGGAGGAGAAATGACAGGTCGGGCTAATTTCTATGTTCCAGGGGCCTAGGGTGAGAATGACAACCACCTTCGCAGCTACCGCTCCATTTCTTACTAGCCCAATTTGATATAATTTTAAAATCTTATCTATGACTGTAGAAGTACGTTTTTACTCCATGCTGTTACCAGCCCTAAAGAAAGAGAGAGATGGAGAACAAGAGATGTATCCAACATTCACACACAGGCTGACATCATTGTTTGTTATTCCTTCTTTGTATGTGTTTATGATTTTATTCTTAGTAAAATATGTTTGCAGTCCAAACTAATTGCTTAACTTTGTTGTTATAACACAAACTCTTACCCTCGGAAAATTTTGATGAGGGGAATAATTTTAATAGAACAAGATCGTTGGTGGGAAGGTGGGAGATCCCCCTCCCGCCATGAGAATTCGTACCCTGAATGTGACAACAACGCAATGCCAATGGAATGATCCTTATAATGAAGAACTGCAAAAAGAGGACATTTTCTCATTAAGACTACAGTTCGAAAAAATCAAAACAGGGAGTAAATATGGCGAACTGTCCCGACCAAATTGGAACATTTAGTAGCTTCGCATAAGTGGTTATAAAACTAAAATTACTAAATGTAGCAGACTGCAGACTTCAGGAGTCTGCCTCTCTGCACAGACAACCCATTCATTTATGCAAGAAGAAAATCTAAATTCTAGCAAAATCTTGAAAATTATCCATGTTATTTTTGTAGGTTTGCATCAAAATATTTCATGGCTCGAAGGGGGCCGTGGCCCCCTTGGCCCCTCCCTTGGGTACAGGCCTGTGTCCTGAAGTGGCTGCCCTAAGGCATGGTATGGTTATCTGGTATAATAACGCTTTCCTGTCTATAATTCAGTAGAAAGATAATAATTTAGATCACACAGTTTAAAAAGAAGAAGAATTTCGTAGAATAAAATAAAAGGAGGTGAAGGTATTCAAGATGGCGCTCTCCCACTGTGAACAATACCCATTTTCAACATTCACCTTACAGCTAAATAATAGTTGCTTGCTGTAGTGTACTTTCCGTTTTCATTTAAGAATCATCAGAGAAACACTTGCACATCAAACACTGTTCCACAATGCTGTCTTTTGATTTTCACAAGACTGAAAAACGGATTCAGTGTAACAACATGTCGTTCACGCTGAGTCCACTGCATCTGTAAAAGAGTTCTATCCAATCACAGAATTCAGTTAGCCACTCATCTGCTCATTTCACTACAGGTTCACTCAGAACCTTTTTTGGTAAATTTTCCCCAACTATCCGTAGACACGATATTAGTAGGGAAGTATTAGCTAAAATTATGGCATTTCATTATAAAAGTATGAAACGTCGCACTCAAGAACATGGCAAGTAAGATTTTCGTTAAGCCACTAAAAACTAGCATTTGAATCGAATTATTATGTTAATTATGAATACATCGTCATCGTTCTGCATTTCTCCTAAATACACAAACACACAAACCGCTGTGTTCATCTATTCAGTAATAATCCTCATCGATTTGTCAAGCAAGATAGAACAACGGCCTCACATGCTATAATACAAATATATGGAAACTGATTTCTTACCAACATTACGCCCTAACATTGCTTGTTTGCATTGTGACCATAAGGGGTAGGAAAGCAGAAGGCAATTGGGTAGTGAAATCATGGTACAATTCAATGGTATTTATAGCAACGCGTGTTTACTCGTGCCAGTACGTACAATTAAGACTTTCCAAGAATAATTCAACATCAGTCAAGGCAAGTTAGTGGGAAATCAAGTACATAAAACTGTTAAATTGATAGTATTATGCGTCCAAAACCATAGTGACATTTTCTAAAATTGTTCATTGAAAATCCATGACGGGCACTCCTCTGTGAATTCCACCTTGGTGAAAATGACCCGTTTTAAAAGTGTCGGGAGAGTTCTGAGCATGCAGATAGGACGTGAACACGATGACAAGTAAGTGAAGGATGTCTAGGAAAGCTAGGCAGTGACGTAATTGGCAGTTTATGTGAAGCAAACCGGTTTATCAGGAAGCGTTGGTAAGCGTGCGATAACAACCTCGGCGACAGGTATGGAAAAAAAATATGCTCCGATAATTTGTAGAAAAAGCAGTAAAAATGAATTTAACTCTTCTTTTCGGTTTTGATGTAACCAATACTTGGTTGATGTAATCACTAATGTGCCGTTTATGCGTTGTGCATTATGTAGTTGAATGTGACGGTCGTCGTGGAACGCTCTCGGCAGCTCTGAAGATGATGAAAAGTCATATTTTTCGGGAACCTTGAAACGCTATGGTGAATATAATAGTGGTCTGTTTCTTCAGTTCAAATCAGACAGCATTGTTTTATTTTGCACATTTTTAAGTATTTTTGAAAGTTTTTATTGCATTTCTTTCAAATTTTGAGGTTTCTTAACTGACTGAGAGATAGCATGCGCCTGGTCACAGATAACGACAAAGCTATGTAGATGGGAATCGAACATTTGCGTTGAAGGTAGATGCATTAAGAGTATAGTTGAAAAACAAACTGTCCATTGCCATGTTTATACTCATATATATATATATATATATATATATAACATATACTTTATATGCTTCAGGATTTGAAACTAAACTACAAACAAGCCGATGAAAAACCTATTCCTTGAAAACACGTAGGATATATCAGAAAATAATTAAAAATAGTCATGGACAATTTGCCTAGCATTACTTGTGCATCCCACTTTGCAAATCACTTAATTGACCCTCCCCCCTCTTAAATAGTTTAAACCGCCAAAACTCTCGTAGTGTCGATTATTCAAGTTCTTGTTATTTATGAAACATTTAAGTGTAGATTTTTTAACATATGTCATTTTTAAATATGTATGGGTAATATCAATGTGATATTTGACGGGGGATAATGAGGAATTCCCCCTGTAGTTGCCATTTTTTGGCACTTGACGGGAATTACACATACACACACATATTATGTACATACATACCCTACATAAGTGTATATACCAATGATTGAAGAACAGTTACTGGAATTTTTTTGAAATACAATACTGTTGTCAGGCACGTATCCAGGAATTCCTTTCGGGGGGGGCTCAACACCATTTTTTAAGGGGTATAGTAAGAACCTCACAATTGTGTGTTTAAGACAAGAGGTGGCAATTGGGTTCCAAAACGGGGGGGGGGGGGGGGTGTGCGGAGGGCGTTGCAAGGAAAGTTTACTTTCTCTTGGTAGCCAAGGCTTAATATTAAGAGGTCATAATGTTGAGGCAAAAAAATAAAAAATGGGGAGCAACTATCCCTTAAATCGTTGCCACTGTAAGGCTATCGTTTTAATCAGAACGTGAAATCTGAACATTTTTTTACCACTCGACTTCTCTGTTTCCATGCATTAATATTGTGTGCCGGAACCATCTCAGTATGTGGGTTTGTCCATTTCTTCTCATCAGGTATAAAAACATCTATGGTGTCTTTGAGTGTTTTTACGAAGCTGATACACATGCACGGGATGGACAATCAACTCGACGACAACACGAGATTCAAATTGTGGGCTGCGAACTGAACGCAGACAGCTCTCGAATATTTCTCTCTGATTCGAGCCTGAACACCACTAAAGTGTCTTGTCCACCCATGTTTGCAGCTCTTATAAAAGCCGAAACCCACCAAATTGTTCAGATTCAGGCCTTAGCACTCACAAGTGTTCAAAAATGCCTGTCACAGTTTCCGCTGTTTTGTCATGTATCGGCACGAAACAAAGGAAGTCTTCTCGAATACAGGTGGATTACGAAACAATTAATGCACAGTGAAAACCCTTCCGTTCCCAACACATCTAATGTTTCGTCTCCCAGTATGATCAAATGCTTACTCATTTATCTCCAGTGACGTGCCGAAGGGAGGTTTGGTGAGGTAATAACCCCATTTGACCCAGTATTCCTTTAAAAAAAAAAAGAGGAACGTCAAAGACACGCCTCTCTATATCTCGGACACATTTTTTAAAATCAACTCACCAGAAGTTTTTATCATCGTATTGGAGATTGAAGTAAGATGAGTTCTTCCTGCAGATTTGGATATGATCCTTTAGGGTGCTGTCGTCTGCCTGCCTTCACACCTAACCTTAACAAGGCCCTAATTTTTCATCCTTGTGACTTGGATTTTCAAGATAGGAAGGTTTCAGACCGAAGGGACACGCGATACATGTCGATTGGAATGGGCCAATCAACAGCAACGTTTCACACCGTAGCGACACAAAAGTCCGCACAAACCTAACGTCCAGGCGACACGGTGTGAAATCTCTCTTATTAGGCCACTGTCATTGTCACCTCGAAGTAGTAGCTCTTGTTGACCACATAAAAAATTATCCTCAACCGGTGATAATGCTCCTCAGTTTTCTTCTCTCCTATATTTTCTGTGCTTCTTCACTATACAGGCAACACCTTACGATTTGATATACATAGGACATGTATAATACTATGTCGACATTTTAACGAAAAATCGGTTGAAGTCAAGGATGGCTAGGTGGTTCGGTTGGTAGAGCCCTGATTTGGGTCCTGGTAGAGCCTGTAATTTCCGTCTAAAATGTTTACATATGCAACATCTTCTTGCTTTCTCTTCTCGGCATTCATAAAATTTTCGGCTGTCTCTTTATGGTAGTTAAGTGTTTGAATTTGTTTCGAACCCAGTAGGCTTAAAGAAAAGTATTTTTTTTTATACCATGAAATTCTCGGACTGCATATACGAAATTTAGTTCTGGCAAAACTAAATCATCACTCAAAACTTTGCTTTTCAGTTGATGTATGCAGTTTATTTCTGTTTTAATAAACCATTCCAATATCCGGTACTGCTGAAATATTCACTTTAGAGAGAGGCCTTTGATCTCTTCGGCCCTCGAACGGAACTAGCACTACACTGAGGCGCCGGAAGTTCTGCTGTCGTCAATGTCTTCATTTTCGAATCACTATATCTCATAAAGCAATCAGAGGACGCTGACTGATCTGATCACCAATCGACTGTATGAATTGTCACACTTACCTCTGAAATCTCATTAACCGATTCTTTGTACAGATCAACCGCAAAAATTTGAATCCGCGTATTTATATCCTCATTATATTCTAGAACGTTCCGCAGATAAAACGATTCGTTAATATCGCCAGTAGTTGACTCCTTCTCTCATTCAAGAACGTACCCTCTCCCGCCTTCCAGTGATTAGTTTCTCAAGTGCGCTGCGACAACACCGAAAGCGTAAGAAAAGTGTACGTGCAATATTATCAACAACAGGGTTATAGAACATTCTCCGTCTTGCCTCGATAATTGTCTATCTCCTTAAATCATCGTCACATTATTTAAAAAGCCAAAAACCTGATTTTATCTAGTGTAAAATAAAAAAAATCCTGGGGGGGGGGCTCGAGCCCCCTCAACCCCAGTTTTGATACGTGCTATTAACAATAACAGGGTTATAGAACATTCTCCATCTTGTCTCGATAATTATTTCTCCCAAATTATCATCACATTATTCAAGAAGCCAAAATCCTAATTTCATCTAGTGTAAACAGAAAAAAATTCCTGAAGGGAAGCTCGAGCCTAGATTTATAAATTTATTATCTTCACATTATTCAAGACTCCAAAAATCTAATTTTATCTAGTGTAAATTGAAAAATTTCCTGAGGGAGGGGGGGGGGCTCGAGCCATTAACAATAACAGGGTATAAAACATGCTCTGTCTTGCCTCGATAATTATTTCTCTCCTTACATTATTTTCACATTATTTAAGAAGCCAAAAACCTAATTTTATCTAACGTAAACTGAAAAAATTCCTGGGGAGAAGGTCGAGCCCCCTGTGCCCCATCTTGGATACGTGCTATTATCAATAACAGGGTTACGGAACATTCTCCGTCTTGCCTCGATAATTATTTCTCTCCTTAAATTATTGTCACATTATTTTATTTCACACCACAATAAATCAAAAACCTCATTTTATCTAATGTAAACCTAAAACTTTCGGGGGGGGGCTCGAGCCCCCTAAGCCCCCCCTCTGGATACGTGCCTGACTGTTGATACCCATAGATAAGCGGCTTTCAAACTGTGGTGCTTGGATTCCCAAGGGGTCGATATGCCTTTTCAGTAGTATAGACATAAAAATTTTCTTCGTGTTGTATTCATTGATAACGTCAGTAACAAAATTATACCATCTCTTATTTTGTTTTGTGGTTAAGATACATGCATAATTTTTTACGAAGTTCTTCTATTACAAATGGTTTTGTATTGACGATTCTCTGAATGCTGCAATAACTGTACTACTCAATGTTGCATTGCAAATAATTTGCAGTTGAGTACAATTGTTGCCTATTTGCCTTTTCAGCTGTCCTAAATGGGTTAAATTCCTTTACAGTGAAGCATAGGCTCTAATGTTTTAAAATAGTTTCATGCTGTTTAGAGCCTAATAGCGCATGTATAGTGCCTATAAATGTATGTTTCTATAACTAGTAATGTAGCACATCACAATCCACAACAAATTGAACTGTGGTATATCTTTTGTATAGGGTCCATGTTGTTGCCCTGGGTGTTGCTGTTCCCGTGGACGTTGTACATTTGGTGGTTTCCAAACATCGTACTGTTCCTTTCCAATCACTGCATTTTCTTGTGCTGGACATTTGATCAAGGTCAAGGAATAACACAGCGCGGAAGTGCAAAGTGCACAGATAGCCCTGTGTGTTTTGCGGTGATAAGGGTAAGTGTCCCCCAGCCTCCAACCGTGAATCAGCTTAATAAGGAGTGCGTATGTGCAGAGTCAACAGACGCTTCGATAGGAATACACAATTACGTATCTGTTTCGATCCAGTGTTGCCATTACATAAAAAGAAATGCTCCTCTGCGTGGAAATTCAGGTAAAATTTTAGGTGACGAGGAAAAGGAGAAACTTGATGAAAAATGTCAATTTGCAGGAAAATGTGAAGAACGATATTGAAGTTTTTTGGAATGTAGAAGACAATTTCGCAGTCGTCGAGTAATTTACAAGGTGGTCTGAAAAGTTCTGTCTAACAATGAAAGAAGGAATTTATATTTTTTTTTAAAAAATATATATATTTTCCGACACAATCTCCATTAAGTCCAGGGCCTCCCCCATGGCGCAGTGGTAGCGTCATTGCCTTGTAATCAAGGGGTCCCGGGTTCGATACCCGGTGGAGGCACAAGTGGTTCGGATCCCACTTTAAACTGTAGGTCCAGTCCCAATTAGCCTTACTGTGCATAAAGTGGACTTAAAACAGCAACTCAAATCCATTAAGTCCAATGCCATTTATTCCAGCGACACTCAAACGCCATTACGCCGCCCCTGACCTGACGAGTACTCGCTTCAATCGCCACTTGATTCGATTAAAAACCCTGACCAGCGAGGAACAGAGTGTTGGAAAGAGATAAAAATCGGACGTAGACAAATCTGGCGAATAAGGTGGATGTTTCAACAATTTATAGTTCAAATCCTTCCCCCCTCCCTACCAAAACACTTTGTGGGCAGGTGCATTGTCTTGATGAAAAGTGTTGTTTTTTTTCTTCTGCAAACCGGGTCTTTTCTCACGAATGTTTGTCATCTCGTCGGTTTAAAATATTGAAATAGTATCTTCAGTTATTGTTTTACTCCTTTGAAGATAATAATCAATAAATAAAATCGCTTCAGCATCTCAAAAGACCGATACCATAACCTTTCCAGTTGATGGAACCGACTTGGTCCGGCAGAACAACAGGCTTCTGTTCACTGTTTTGACTGCTGTTTCGATTCTGTTATGTAATGGTGAATCCAAGTGTAATCCATAGTTATAAATGACGCACAAAATCATTTTTATTCTTGTTAAAACACTTCAAACGCTATTCGAAAAATTTCCTTACGTTTTTGATCTGGTATTAGCAAGCGCGGCATCCATCTTGCGCAAACATTTTTATACGCAATTCAGCAGCCCATTTTTTAATTGTTGAAGAAGGAGAAGAGTCCCCATACACTTTTATGAACTTGGAATGAATTTCTTTTGACGTTAAACCTTCTTTTAGAAAGCATTTGATCACTGCAGGGTATTCAATTTTATCCATTTCAAGTAAAACACAAGACATCTGTTCCAGACACATGTATTAGAGAATTTCATAGAATGACTTCCAATTTTACACGTATTCTTATAACAGATGTACCAACTTAAAAATCTGGTTGATAGCATCGCCATGTATGGCCGGGCCGACGCCGGGAACGTTTTAGACCACCCTCGTATTTTCCCAAAATGAACAATTAGAAATTTTAATATGACTTGGGAACAATTAATACCTTTTCATTATCTAACTTTTAAAATTACTGTAATAACACAGTTAATGTAATCCAAATTTAACTCTTTTGTCATTTTCGTATTTCGAATGTTAATCTCGATTCTTTGTTATTCTCTTGTTATCATTCAGTCAGTCCTAGTGTTTTTGTACACTGATGTTGTCTATGGGTCTGTGGAAATAGTTATAAGTGATGAAGTTTCGTGATGACAGTTCGAATTTTTCTGAGATGAAGGAAATAATTGTATGGAAAAGGAGAAATTTTGTTACTAGGAAAGGGAATTTGCAGCCATTGGATTTGGCAACACTACCACGACTTGGTCTTTTGAGATAGTTTCTGGAAACTGCATTATAGAATACACACCTTTACACCAGGGATCCAAATTGCCTGTGGGGAACGTTTCTTGGATACCCGGGAAAGAAAAGCAACACCGAAAATCATTTAAAAAATTGAAATAATGCTCTCATAGTACATAGATTAATTCTGAAACGTTCCCAAATGGTGGAAAATTCTCATAAACCGTGTGTGAATTACTTGTCATCAATAATTCCAGACAGCAGCACAAATGCAAAAGTGTGCAAGTGTAGCTCATTATGGTATTCCAACGTATGTACTGGTCAGAAAATACGTACTATATCACCAAACAAGAGGGTCTGAAATAAGGTGCCCTGTCAGGTTCCCTGACTAATATGTCAATGTCTTAAATATATATATTAACATCTTTAAACCATGCTGTGTCTGTGTGTGTGTGTGTGTGTGTGTGTACATAACATGTATCTTTCTCAGCCTCGTCTCTTACAGATGCACAACGCGCTAGAACGGTCGTCGTGGAACGCTCTGGACAGATCTAAAGATGATGAAATGTGTGACATGGGACAAGCGATAAGGGTCTCTTCAGTCTATGGCAGCTTTCAGACTGAAGGACAGACAACAAGCGACATGCGTGATCGGCATTCTCACCAAAGCGACTAGCTACAAAGGGTCCTTCAATCTATAAGAAAGAATTCACCGCACGAACAACAGATCATGGGGTCATACAATACACACCATTGAGAAAACGGCCAAGTCTGAGCGACACCTGCAGTTTGTCGTGTCTCCTCGGTTCGAAAGGTTGCATTGATTGTAGAGGGATTGCATGTTGCCTGTCGCTTCGGTCTGGAAGCTCCCTATAAACAAGCATTGACCGCGCATTCGCTACAAACAGACCTAAGCGACACGATATTGAGAAAACGGCCCAGTCCGAACGACACGTGTGCATTCATTTCCAAGAGACTTCGATGAGAATACCCGTTCAGTGCCGTGACCAAGGGGGGTTGGTGGGGTCGTAACCCCTATGACACAGTATTCCTAAAAAAGAACGTCAAAGGCACGAAAAGGTGGCAAAATTAGGCCTGACCATTAGCAAATAGTATACGTACCCCCTCCCTTTCGAAAAATCTGGGCACACCACTGTGCACGCTGTCTCTTCGGTCTGAAATCTCCCTACGTATAAACAAGCATTCTAGCGTGCATGTGTGCACAACAGACCGAGGCGACACAATCATGCATGCCATTGAGAAAATGGGCCACTCCAAGTGACATGTGGAGCTAGTTATGTCGCGTTTCGATTTTAAAGACACCAGTCTTGTTCTCCATCTTTTCTTGGTTGCACCAACCAAGTGTTTCCAACTCACGATTATGTTAAAAAAAACTAACCCTCCGTGGCGTTAATAGACAATAAACAAAAATAATTCAAACACCATCGGGAAGTCTTTAGCCAACAACATCTCCTGGGAACCTCCAGTTTCCCAACGCCACCAGAGGGCTCTGCTGTCGCACGAAGCTCCGCCGTGAGAGACTTGACGGCGCTTTAATTGCACACGCGAAGGCGGAGAATTCCCGTGTCCTACCTGGAATGAATGGAGATCGCTAACGAATTTTTCAGAACGGGATTCCTTCTCAACCTCTGTCCCGCACGTTTCTTGTTCTCAACAATTAGGGACGTTGGCTCCGTCTGGTGCTGCATAGAGCGGTGTTACGTAACCGCGGCCCTTTCCATGTATTTACACGTGCCATTTCTTTGCATAGTCGTCGGGCCCTCATCATCAGTGTCGTTGTGGTAACGTCGTAGCCTTGTAATCAAGGGATCACGGATTCGATGCTCGGTGGAGGCACATAGGGGTTCGGATCCCACTATAAACTGTAGGTCCAGTCCCGATTAGCCTATCTGTGCATAAAATGGATTTCAAACTCAAAGAATCATCATCATCTATGAGCAAGCTTTTGTACGTTCAATTTGGTGTTACATTATTATTATTATTATTATTATTATTACTGAATAACGACTATGTTACGGATTTTTATCTCACCACAATCAGTGGCACAGAGAAAAAGAGAAAGAGAGAGATAAATACCCACACTCATCCTATAGAAAAGAGCCGCGATTGATTGATTGATTTAAAATTTTTGGGTGCGTCGGCACGAATGGCCATTTTGCACCCTTCAGTGAATGCGGGGAAGATCCCAAAACCCTTTCCTCAAATTAAAAACGGGTGTAAAAAGCTCCTTGAAAAAGGTTAAAACTGCAAGTTGTAAATGGACTTGCAAAGGTCAAACAACATATTAAGAAAGATAAAGATAGTTTAAAAAGTACATCAGAAACAATGGAAGAGGCCAGTTCTTCTCAAAAAGCTAAAAAAAACATTGGCTAGAACAGTGTCATCGTCTTGCAACATAGAAGACAAATCGTTGGGAAGGTTAAAACCGTGTTTGAGGAAATTAAAATATGTACATTCGAGAAGAATGTGTCGAACACTTAAAACAACGTCACAAGTACGCCACAACAGAGGGTCCAGTCCTTGGAGCAAATGACAATGTGTGAGACGACTGTGTCCGATTCGGAGCCGAGTCAAGATGACTTCCTCTCGACGAGAGAAACGGAACGAGGAACGCCAAGCACCAGTGATGGGCTTGATAGCTCGAAGCTTGTTTCCCTTTATCTTATCCCACTCTGCTTGCCACGTGTCAAGATCGTAACAACGAAAAACATTCTGCAGTTCCCTAGCTGGCAGACTGTGGACGAGAATGTCGCCGTCTTCCTCAGGAGACTTAGGCGCAACATCGGTTGCTACGTTCCCCTTCAAGCCCACGTGACTAGGGATCCAACAGAAGCGAACTTCTGCTCTCTCATACAAGGACACTAGCCTTCGAAAGATGCGCTACACTACAGGATGTCTGGAATTCGGCACACAGGTGGAGCACACAGGTGGAATCTGTGCATGCAAGGGTTTCTTCAGGGCGTGAATATCAACAAAATCCAATGCCTTTAGGAATGCATACAGTTCTTCCGTGTAGATGAGTCTTGACTCTCACACGGAGGACACGGGTTCGTTTCCCGGTGTGGCTATTACAAGTGAGAATTTTTCTCCGGTGTCCACCCAGTCTCTAATAAATAGGTGGAGGCAACTCTGGAGAGTAAAGGTAGCTGGAGTCATCACGCCCTGGAGCTCCAGGGGGTGATGCCGGAGCGCGGTGCTGGTTCACATCACCTCCACAAATGGTAAAGATTGTGAATGTGCCATTACGACATGTTGCAGAGGGTAGTAACATAACACACAATCACAACTGTGGATTCAAAAATATGCAAAAACTATAGTGTAAACTCAGGCGAAGGTTTATTATTTATTTTAACTGCTTCATTTACTCATGTCTTCAGTTGGCATCACCTGCTTCCTGAACTATTCAGGAGACATACTTTATCCAGCCATCGTAAATATTGCTCCTTGAAAGTCAACTTTACCTACATTTAAGGTGAAATTTAGTTCTTTCAGGTTTGGCAACACTGCCAGAATGGTTGGAGGAAGCAAGGAGAAATGCATTACGCTTATGAGAGCATTATTTTATTGGTTCTCTCGGGAATATCAAACAGCCAGGCATAGAAAAGTACATGGACGGAAAAAGGATACGTTGAACAATTTCTTGGTCATAGAAAAGTCGAAACTCCCATTTGATTAGCCGTAATTTGAAGTTGAAGTTGATTCTCCATAAGGAGTACATGGAATTCTGTAAATACTTATTCATCATATTTCTCAAACATCGTACCTAGCTTAATACTCAACTTAAAAAAAAAAAAACGCTTGCAGTTTCAACATGGGGAGAAAGTCATACTCTCTTGCCCAGTTTGAGTTTTTTTTTCAGTAGCAGTGCACATTCCGACGATTTTGAAATAAATGCACAACTGGTGCGAAACTGTCACTCTTCCTCTCAAACAATAATTCTTAATGAGAGTGAATATGGGGGAGGGGGAACAAGTTCTCTGTCTTCCTTGTGGAACTTCCGGGGACAGGAGTACCTTCCCCACCCCTTCCGCAAAGTCTACACCTATGACCCTAATGGTATTCCACTTTTGTGAACTTGTTTAGAAGACCTAGAAACAGGCACGTTAGGACAGGACACAATTTTGCAGGCCCGTACGAAAACAACAACGTTAAGGGAACGCAACTTTCGAAACACCCTATAACGTACTTCTGGAACTATGAATTCAAAACCATGTTTCGATTTCTTCTCATTTTTCAGAGCTTAATCTGCGGTAACCCCTGCTGTATGAAGACTACCAAACCATGACGAACCTGTGAACGTAAAAAAAAAAAACCTTTCAGCCGAAGAACTCGAGGTTACAGAAGGACATGAAAATCCACAGCTTTGGAAACAGATCTTAACAATTCGACCCAGTCTGTGTTGAAATCCAATTAGGACGTTGTTGCATGTAGTTCGCCTCATGGACGAACGAGTGGGTTTATGACCTTTGGATACATCTGGAAGAGAAGCTTCAAATCCGTTGGAAAACCTGACTTTTTGGAGGTCGTAGAAAATTCTCGAGGAAACTGACAGCTCATGCTCTGGAATATGTCAGTTTTCTCTTTCGTAATTTTCTTTTCAACTGCATTCAGCACCTACACCTTCTTGGAAAAGCGCTTTCTCTACCTGTTCTGTAACAACGCAGACAGTTTATTGATCTTGGCTATGCAACAAACTAATCGTACGAAAAGACTACCAGAGTAATGTACTGATCAGACAGAACCGTGATCAAGCTGGCCGATACGGATTGGCTCCTTATTTTTTGGAGGTTCCAGTAACAAGTCATGGACGATCTCACCACCGAAAGTCCCGCATTCAATTCCCGTGCTGGGCATTACGCTGTAGCGATTTTTTTTTTTAGTAAAAAAAAAAAAAAATCTTGGTATCTAATGTTCACAGAAAAAAATCAGAATTTGTATTAAATTTCTCACCGAGCCTCAAAAGGGGTAAGTGTGCCATAACAATATTCGAAAAATTGTATGCGTAATCGTTTATATTAGAACTTAAAAAAATAAATAAATAAAAACAAACTCATGAACGTCACAAATCACATTTCTAGCCTAATTGGCTTGATAGAATATATAATATACATGTATGCATGTATGTGTGTATCGAATTTACTCGAATACGAAGGTTACACGGAGTCTCGAGAAAAGTGGTTGAAATGATCTATGTTCAATATTCGGCGAGAAAAGCGGTCTAATTCAAAATATAAAAAAGGGGGCTAAATAAATAAAGAAAAGATAAAAAAAAGCTTGCACAAAACCACGGCTTGCAGTTTCTTTTCGCATCAGGGAAATTTATTGAAGAAAACTTAAAATTATAATACTATTATTATTCAGAAACTTAAAAGACCTCAGCTCCATATGATGATGACACGTAATCCTGTTCATTAAATATCCTGGACAGATCCACGTACGGAAATACCACTTCTATCTATTGCAACACAAATACTTCATAAATTGACTTTACTCGGTGACATTCCAGGAATGGTGGCAACGGAAAAATACCAAGAAAATTTCTTCAATATAAAGAGAGAATCAAACCAAAGTAATATCAAATAACAGCATATTGCATTCTGCTGATTTGATGTAGCCTGTAATATTCACATAAGGCGAAAACCTGGAATTCAGCACAGTGGATCTTGTAAGAGGAGAGAATTATAATGACTGTCGACCTTCAATACTTTTTCAAAGAACCTAAAGCTGTGTTGTAAGAAGATGAAATTCGCGTTATATCAGCTTTTACCTTGAAAAACCTTCCTCTCCCCACTTTGAACAACACATTGAAGTCCCCCTCCCTCCTAAAAGATGACCCAAAGGCAATTGTGTATAAGCCGTTGTTAGTTACAATGTTCCTGGAAGGTTAAGACAGAGGGTTGATTCTGCATTTCCCCAAACATGACTCCTGCCAGGGCATATGATTGCACACGCAATTACGGTGTTGTACAAGTATCCAGTCCGACGAACCGAAGGAGGGAGGAAACACTATCACGTTTCCAAGAAATGATAGGGATTGGCTGCAAACTGCAGTCTGCCTCACAGATTCAGTGCGTGTCGCGTCTTGTGTGCACCCAGCTGCCTAGCTGAAAACAAAAAAAACATCTTTGTGTAGTCCCGTTATTTCCGTTTTCTGTCCTTCCCCCACTTGTGCCGTACAAGCCCCTTGCACACACTCGTGTGTGTACTTAAGAACATGGCGAATGCACCGCTCAAAGGCTCAATTGCAGCAATGTCTCTTTCTTTTTCTTTTTTTTTCTTTCCAAGAGGGGGGGAAGAACCATTCCAAGTCAGGTGCGTCTAGAAAATCGACAACGAAGGACTCTTCTCAGAACATGACGCGCGATAGCACTGCTCCCACATCCTGTGGGCTTATCGTGGGGGGAAGGGGGGGGGGGGTTGTGACGTTAGTCCCCACTCCGCTAAAAGACTTTCACGTGAAATGATTATGAAATGAGCAGTCTCGCCTTCTAGAAAGTTTCGACCGTTGCTGCGAGGAAGAAATGTGGATGGACATGAAAGAAGCTCCACTGTGCCCGATGAAAATCAAGTAAATTCAGACGTCCTAAGACCTTCCATGTATTATCGATATTACGGAACAAACTCTTGTTTCTCCGAATATATACACTTGCATCAGGTATTTTTATGTTGCGTCGCTTTTCTTACCTCTTTAGGCTAATCGCGAATTCGCGACGATGAGAACGAATGGGGATTAGTCCCAAAGAAACGCCCGTGCCCAGACCGGGACTCAAACCCACTTATCTACTCTAGTTACACTTAAGTTTAGACCTGTACTTTTCCAATCTATCGTGACCATTACGTTGCACTGTACCTACAGTCTTGGAAAGAAATAGTTCCCCAATAAGGCTACTGGTATTAAGACTCTATGGGGGAAGTACTTTCTTCCATGACTGTACATGTAAATTAAATCAACTTATATACAAAATATATTTTGCTCCTTCGAAGGCTAGAGTGAAACATCCCATGGAATGCCGTTTACACATACAGTCACGGACACTTCTGGGTTATATGGATTCTATTGGGCGTTAATGGGATTGTTACAACCCAGAAGTGTCAGTGACTGTACATATACGTAGGTAAGTAGCCAGTTAGATGCGCTTAATAAAACAAGTAGAACTCTGTGTCTCAAGTAAATCTCCCAACATATGCGTTTAAACTGGTAGTTACAGAAAAAGCACTCGCATTTCTTTATCTTTGCTAATTGCAGACAGAAGTTGCTCAACGCACTCGTCTGATTGACAAACCTTTATGTTCGTCTTTTCGGCCTTACGAACAAATTCAGCATATAATTAATTGTGTGCCATCTCGACAACGTGGCTGTCCCCCTTGGGAACATTACTGAGCAAAACGGAAGTGAGGCGAAACAACGACGTTCGTAAATGTAACTGAAAAATAAACGGAGCGTAACGTAAATGTTAGTGTTTTAAGGACGAATCTACAAATGACGACAACCTGCATAGCGCCGGAATTCCATGGGTTCGCACTTTCAAACATGGGATAATTATGGCGCTATGATAAAATGCCAAAAAAGTATCGAGAGCACTGGAACTGTTTCTCGAAAGTCCCTTAAATCTAATATTTTATTGTATTTAATGGGTCATTTTAAGGTATTGAAGACGGAGGATTGACTACTTTTGCAACGACCAATGAACGCCGCTGAAAAAAAAAATTCTAGGTTAGCTCAAGTTTTTCGTGAGGGAAGATCATTGATTGCTCTCAAGTTTGTCAAATTTAAGTAAGTGTATTTCACTTCTTGCCAAGCAAAATACTTATGTGTGCAATACCGACTACTTGTGCATCATGTTAAGAAACTTCGATTTTCTAAGAGGTTCGAATAGCTACTGATTTAATGTTGTTAAATGACTTCTCGCAATCCTAATCAAGGGGTCCCGGGTTCGAAACCCGGTGGAGGCACAAGTGGTTCGGATCCCACTTTAAACTGTAGGTCCAGTCCCTTTTAGCCTTACGGTGCATAAAGTGGACTTTAAATAACAAATCAACCAACCAACCAACTTCTCACAATCCAACTAAACAAGTTATTAAAACACTAAATCATAGTAATTTCCTACTTTTTCTCAACTCCACCAAAAGCTAAACAAACAAAACACTATCGTAATTCCAATACCAACGAGTTTCTTAAGACGTACATATACAGGGAAGTCAGTAATCTATGACATAATCATAGGTTAAAATATTAAAGAAACACGGGAATCACATGCCAAGTTACAGGGATTGTAAAATTACAACAATAAATAGTTGTCCAATGGGAAAGGACGTGTCAACTAGATCCAACCCCCTCCCTCTTTCCACCGAGGGAAACTGCTTTGGTTTTGTCTGGAATATACTCATAAAATGTCAAAAATACTGTTAAAATTCCTATTAATCAGCGCACGTAAACAATCATCTATAAATAATATGGTCTCACCTCATTCATGTCTACATCTGAATTGCGTCGCATTTTAATTTTCGTTTAGGTGCAATTTCCATGCGCTTTATCACCTTTTTACTATTCAAGGACAGTAAGTCCTGGTCTCGTCTCAATTTTTCAAGCCCCTATCTCGTTCTCGATCTGGTCTCGATAAGTGTGCACCACTAGCACGATGTCGTCTACGATATATTTGTTCAAACAGGCAGATACATCGAATGCAGGCATTTCAAACATAAACACCTTAGTTTAGTTTCATCTAACAATAATCCGCATTTCAGTTTCTTCGCATCACATTGCTATTGCCAGTAAATCTGCTACAGACACGAAAAGTTAGAAAGACTGTTTCTTTGTCTTCATAGTACGCATTGCAAGTCAATAGAAACTCACTTGTCGAACACAATGCTATCTTTACGAGCAGTTTTAATGGCTCATAAACATCCAACATTTCTCAAAACACATTTCTAAACATCAACCATACTTCTGTACTGTGTGGTTGCATAATGCCAATGTTAATGCATAGTACATTAGATGAATATTACTAATATCAATGATTATCAAGATATCTCCAGAGCGTATGACCCACGTTAAGTTGATCCACAATCAATTAATATCATCTCTCCTAAGCATGATTAATTAATTTCATTTATTTTACTTCGCTTTTCTGCCACTTTTGGCTAATCGAGAAGATAACGATGGTATGATGAAATTCATGAAGGGATACTGACAAAGAACCATGCCCAGGCCGTGATCCGAACATGGGAAGAAGGTCGGCTCATAAGCTTGAAGAATGTACTGTAGATAGTTTTGAAAATGTCAAAATGGACAAAAGATGGCACTTTCGAATTGGAACTGCATATATTCATTCACGTTCCACGCTTCAAGATCAATGCATAATGAAATCACACCGGTGCAGGTTTCAGATTCAATCATGAGGGGTCTTGGTAATTTGGAACATACTCGTATATATACTAAACGTGCTATTTCATGTGACATCACTGATAAAGGTTTATGCAACTACATACGATCAGAGTAATTATAGTATCACCATTATTTCTACGGGGTGGATGGATTGTAATTGTGAAATGTATATGAAAATTTCGACACATACCCAAGACTTGAACCTACTATATGTGTTCGACCGTGGGATTATTCCAGCAAGGAGCAGGCAAGGTAGTACAAAAAAGTGCTCTCATCCCGAAAAATATGCTTCAATTTGAAATTGTGACGTTTCTGCAAGAAATCTATACCAATGTTGTACATATTTTGAAACTAGTTAGTAGCAACTGAATTGAAATATGTAACTTTCGCCTTGTAATTACTTTCCGTGGTCTGGGACCTGTCCCCACTTCCGGAATCCCAAGCTCGAACTAATAGCTAGGGTGTTCGGGAAAAGGTGCATAAGTCACAAACTGCGATTTTCTGTTACTTTCATTCAAGTCAAGCTGAATCAATTAAAAAAAATATTATAAGTGTAATCTTACACTGGGTATGTGTGAAGATTCTGAACAGTGATGATCCAACATATATATTTTTTCCATAATTTTTGCTATTAAAAGAATAAAGATAAATAACTGCTGTAAAATTGCACTTTTTGACTGAAGTGTTTTTTTCCCGTACAGCCTGGATATTATCTCGAACATAAGAACATTACAGATTGTAAAATGTAAAGAAGTTAATTACTGTCCATGTTCTTCATTATATGTGTACTGAATGTGAGAAAGTTACTCTTAAAAAATATTCTATTTCTGTACTGGCAGAAAATCTTCCCAAATCGTGCATGTAAACGCGCCATCCTTCATAAAACATGGATTCCTCCCCAAAATCTTAACCCTTGATTAACTTATAAAACAGAGATTACTTAAAACTTTTCGCAAAGCGAATATTGTGGGAATAACAGCAAGTCGTAATAGTTTTGTGGGGCAGAGAGTCTTCGCATGGCAGACCAACATATCTCACAACCACTGTGACCCCGCACTAATTGTTGCACAAGGTAGTGCAAGGGCAAAAGAATACTGTAGTCTAAATGACAGGAAGGCACGACTGTTTGAAAGTGCAGGGGAAAATCCGTGATGCATCACCAAGCGAGGGAAGTAAGATACAATCAAGGGGCTTCTATGAGCAGAGGAATCACGCAACTAAAAAACAGAAAACTACCTCGATTTCTTGGGTTGGTGCCTCCATGTCTTGCACGCTGCAGCAAAACTGTTCGGCAAACTTCCATAGAGTAAGTAAGTAAAAGTGAGCAAGTTTGTTCTCAAATTGTAGAAATGCAAAGTCAAAAATTACAACAGGAAAAAAATGGCTTTTTTATGGAATTGTAACAGTTTAACTAATTTGCTTACTTTTATTTTTTTGTACAATTGCTCTGATTAATTGATTTGGTTTCAGGGTGGTGGTCACTGAAGGACCACGATAAAATTCGAGTATAATTACGGATTTTCAAGGCGAGAGCTTTCCAAAAATTCACGGGTACAAACAGATGTTTTGTGTATTTCAACCTTACGAATTAACGCCTCTCACCATCCACACACACACACACAATTATATTAACAATATAAAGGGTCTGTGTGATTCGAATGTGTCCGAAAAGTCTAATTAAATTCAATTAAAGGGTGTGTACAGGGTGTTTCCGGGCTGATGATATAAACTTTCAGGGATGATGGAGAAGGGCACATGTATCAATTTGAGATAAGGAACCCTGGTCCGGAAACGACTTAGTCGAATGTTATAAGCGAAAATCGGTGTATGAAGATGTAATACTTTTATTACCTGCAGAAGTTTCACAAGCTGCTACATTCACAACAGTTGTTCAAAGTGGCGTCCCCCTGCTTCACTGCAGGCATGACATCGTCGCACAAAGTTCTGGCGTACTCGTTGGAACAACCCTGGGGATGTTCGAACAATGTCACAGGCAGCGAGAATTCTTGCCAGGAGATCGTCTTCAGTGTACTACAGGTGTCTCGTACACAAGACTTTTCACATGACCCCACAAGAAGAAATCAAGTGGGGCCAGATTAGGTGACCGAGCTGGCCACGGAACAGCTTGTGAAACTTGTGCAGGTAATAAAAGTATTACCTTCATACACCGATTTTCGCTTATAACTTTCGACTAAGTCGTTTCCGGACCAGGGTTCCTTATCTCAAATTGATACATGTGCCCTTCTCCACCATCCCTGAAAGTTTGTATCATCAGCCCGGAAACACCCTGTATATTCAAATTCTTTATTTATGGTGCAGAGTTTACATTTGCCATTTTACATACTCGGACTCGAAATACTGTCAGATAGATTGTTGTGCAAGGGACATTAACAGATTGAGAGAATTCTCTTTTATTTTCCATACAGCTTTCTTCTCCTTCCTCAATAAAAATAAAAGCTTAAGTGTCAAGAAATTGTCATAGGACATTTATAAATATGAATAAATTCAGTGGGATTTGGACTAATAAAAGTTGCAATTTTTCGTCTACGGAGAAAAATTCAAGCAGAATTCACACATAATTCCCGGAGCATAATTCACGCAGAATTCCCGGAATTCAAGGAATTCCCGGTGAGTAGCCACCTTGGGTTTATTTTACTTCGCGTTTCTGCCACTTTTGGCTAATTGTGAAGATTAGGATGATTGATGATATGATGAAAATGATGACGCGACACTCAGAAAGAACTACCATGCCCAGGCCGGGATTCGAACGTGAATACCTGGCATCCTAGGGCGCACGATGTGCTAACTATTCCGCCACGGATATTTATTTATTTTATACAATTTATTTACGTATTTTGTTTTTGTTTTTTACATTACGCGGCTTTTTCTGCCAATTTTTGGCTAATTCTAACAATGAGTAAGGATTCGATGAAATGATGAAGGGGCAGTCGTAATGAACATCTATGCTCACGCCAAGACTCAAATATTTGAACTTGAGTGGCGAGATTAAAAGTCAGCCTCATAACGCGCTCGGCCATCGACCAGCTGCTGTGGCTGAAGTGAAATAATATATGCGACATATATAATTTTAGGCTGGCATCCATTTTTAGGGAAACTAAGCCCCCTTGCTTCCCCTCCAGACGCCCATGCTCATGATGATGCAGTTATACGTTTCTACCCGGATTCGATACCCGGTGGAGGCCATAGGGTTCGGATCCCACTTTAAACTGTAGGTCCAGTCCTGATTAGCCTTACTGTGCATAAAGTGGACTTAAAACACCAACCCAATCAATCAATTAATTATACGTTTCTAGTAACTGTGGCAAAATAATAGTGAAGGCAAATATTTATATCTGGAAAGCTAATAAGCAAGTTATTCTGCGTAAATAGTCTATGAAATTCAATAGATGCATTCAGAGAAGCATTGCAGATCTGAGCGGTGTTCATATATTTGGCGCCGCGTCAGAGATAGCGAGCGTATTTCCTGCGAAGTTTCTGTGAATGGTGCATCCGATAGGAATCGATGTTCCTATTCTTGCGACAAACGGGCGCATGTCTGCTTCCCACCGCCGCAGTGGAAAGTATCTCTGAGGTGCACGAGGTTACGTAACGTCTCTGACGCGGATTGGTCATACAAGGATATGACGTCAATTCCGGTAATGGAACGTCATCGCTTTACGTGACCAATATTTGCCATGTATTGGCAATACGCTTGCTCGGTGCAGGGTAACGAGTAGAAAGGATAGAGTGGCGTAAAGGTTGAGATCGATCGATCGTCTTTTTGTGAGGCAAAATGGGCTCAAAGTCTGCCTCACTATTTCTGCTAGCGGCCGGTCTCGTCCAATGTGAGAGGCAACTTTCAACTTGCAGTTGATTAAGCACATCACATAGCTCCTTCCTCGGCAATAGCCAGTTCCTCCAAGATCATTGCAATACAATAAAAAGTAAGCAAAAACTTTGCATGCAATATACTTCTTGGCCCTGCCTATCCGATGGCGTAGTGGTAACATCGAACCAGATGAAGGTCGAGCCCATCTGTGTATAAAAAAATAAGCTTCTGGCGTGAAAGCACTTCAGCTACTCTAGAACTTCTACGTCATTGGCGAGTGCCTGGCAGTTATGTCCATCTGCACGTAAACAGCGTTACACGTACACAATGTAGTTGATGGGTATCCAAACTTTTATTGTTATTACTATTATTTGCTATTCAGTGCCAGAAATTGCTTGGGCAAATGGTCTCGGCCTACATTACATAGTATTTACACGGGAGATATGTCTCAATAAAAACAAACTTTTGCCAGCTTATTTCTGCTGGGCGGAGTCTCAATTTGCTTCACATGGTAAGCAGCTTCGGCCGCCCGACATATACATAGACCGACACGTCTACTTTTTGTCCACGAAGTACAACGGGGATAAACCTTACAATGGCAAATTGTCAGCTGATTGCACTTACGGATATCTCTCTTACGTGTACATCATAAGTATGTATTTAGATATTTTGGTTATTTTTACGTTGCGTCTCTACCTTCTAGGTTAATCGCGGCGAAAAAGATGAGGAAACAAACAACGAAATGTCCATGCATTATCAAAGGTTCTAACTTAGGACCTCTGGTTTCTCAGTGTACTACGGTAATTCACTTCGTTGGCACGGACATGGAATTGTACTGATAGCACAGACCTTGTCAATTTGTTCGTTGTTGTTTTGTTTAAATTTTTCAACCTCACATTCTGCAACACAAGATGAAAGAATGAATATGGTGATGTACGTTTTGCCTGGTAAAATAAAAACATCCCACACTACTCCATTATTGATTTTCGTTGCAGTGGGATCCATGAGTATTACCGTGCAAATTGTCCATCACAATGTTCGTGCACTTTATTTGACCCAATAAGAGCTTCAAGAATTAAAAGAAAACTCAAAACAAGCTGTTGACAACTTCTGCACCAGCATACATAAAAATCCATCGCTAAAAAACACACAGGATGTAAGAGAAAAATTAATGAAAATAGTCATGGACAATTTGCACGGTAATACTCATGGATCCTACTGTACCTACTACTTGACACATTACTATTGGTTAGTATCAAAAAATTCACTTTCTTTTACAACAAATTGGAGGAAAATGCAACTTAGCTAATATTTCCGATTATGTTTAAGTCACATTTTCTATTCCTTCCGTGCAGTTGCCCTCACAATCATTTTCTCAGAGACATGGACACCAGTCTGTACCAGTGTTCTAAATTAATGCAATATACGACTGTAATTTTCATGTTTATCACTATTTTAATATATTTGGTCACAATTTTGGCAAGTAATTTGTATTTATTTGTTGTATTTTGTGTCGTTTCTACCTCTAAACTTTTAATCGCGACAATGAGAACTGCTGACGATTAGACTAAATGCCTGAGAAAACAACGCCTGGTACCTAATGCTTTATTCTTGATTTCAACCTGGAACATTTAGCTTCGCAGCACCAATCAATATAGATACAGAGTCATATTGAAATGATGTACCAGTAGGTTTTTGAAAAGTTGACAAAAATGTTGCAGGTTTCAAAACATGTAGAAATGCAAAATTAAAAATTGTTTTCAATAATTGCTTATAAATCTCCTTTGCTACGTATTTATAATAGAATCAGAAATAAATATAGTTGGTTTTTTATTTTTCAAACAACACTTGTTTTATAATTCGAATTTTTGGCATTAAATTGTCAACCCCTGAACATTGAGCACAGAAACGAGTACAACGAAACATTTTGCCAGCGAATCGAAAAGCAAACGTTTCTAACTTGATAAAGTCAGTGACGTGCACTGAGGAGTAGCTAGTCTAGCAGAGATAGATCAATCAATATCACGTCTCTAATTATTTTCAAATCACCATATTTATTGTCTTGAAGCCTCAGTTCATACGCAACACTTCTTTACACGCGCTTCTCGTCCCTCGATGTGATCAGCTGGCAAGGCTGGATACCCTAGCTGGCTCTTCTTCCGCCTTACCAGATCCAGGTATAGACAACCGCCCGAAGCGAAAGGAAAGATTTCTGCCTGTACCTCCCTTGCCCCTTCGCCCCCCGCTTCCATGGTTGAAAGCCCGTGGTTTCAGGTCCTCCAGTCTATCTCCTATAGGACAGATAGGGGATAGGTTTCCCTTTGATTCCTTTGTAAATCCTCTAAAGAACTCAGAGCAAAATGTTTTTTCAGTACTTATGTTCTCTGTATTTACACAACCTTTTAAACGTTGTACAATATGTATGTATAATATGGGATGTAGTATTATTTGTATATAAATGGGAACGTACTTGTATTATGTGCAGATAAAAATGTTATGGTTTCTTTTCTTTTTTCAAATATGGAATATATAATGATTAAATAACAAATATTTGCTCACGCTCTCTCTCTCGCTCTTGTTTTAGTAGTGTTTTATTTAAATATACTAATAATTTGGCCTCCAATAAAAAAAATGGGTAAGTTAAACAGTCATAAATACGGATGTATTCATTTGGGCAAGAGAACGCGCGTTCTAATTGTTGTTGTTGGTTTGTTTTATTTTACTTCACCTTTCTGCCACATTTGGTTATCGCGAAAATTTGGATGAGTGATGATATAACGAAATTGATGAAGAGACCTCACAAAGAACAATTCAGGCCGGGATTCGAACCCGTGACGAGCGCGCATTCTTGTTCCTGTGTGTTGTAGTCTGCAGTGAATAATGAAATAATTTCGAATGTAAAATGTATCCCAGAACTAAAAAAGCCAAATGAATATTGTTGAAGAAACTATAAAAAAGTGTGTTTTGTTACCCGTTCATCCCCTCTAATATATTTAATTTTTGCCACCTTCCAGCGATAAGTAGCTAATGAGCTTATGGAAGTCACGAGGGACAATCATAAACAGAGAACTCTGGACTCCTGATTTTACAGTGCCCTGCAGATGCACTGCGAGGAAATTATTTGTAATTTTTTCCCTTTCTTTAGCGTTGCAATTTCCATCACTTTACCTAACTTCTGCCATGACGATGAACGTTGATTAAATTAAACGGATGAAAAGTGGTTACAAAAGAACACTCATGTACTGGCCAGGGCTCGAGCTCGGATCCTTCAGTGACGAGATCGTGAGATGAAGAAATTAGGGAATTCAAGCAATGAAAAACGTTAATCATATGCAAATATGGTGTTTCAAAAATCCAATTGAAATTTACATACAACTGAGTAAATACGCAGTTTGCTTTACCGATACCCAAGTATCCGAATAGTTAGAGCTTTCCACTCATCTTTGTTGTCGGCCGACCACCGTGGGGGAGTGCAAGTGGCCCCCGATCGGTACCCGTTGGAGGCACATAGTGGTTTGGATCCAACTTTAAACTGTGGGTCCAGTCCCGATTAGCTTGTATGTACATAAAGTGGACTTAAACAACAAATCAACCAACCGCGGGGTAGTGGTTATCACTGCAGGCTATGACACCAGGAGTTCCGGGTACGAACCCTGACCTTGGGTGTTTTTTGTGTTTGTCTCTTCATTATTTGTATTGTACCATCTTTGCGATTAACCAAATATGACAGCGACGCTAAGTAGCATAAATCAAATCATAGATTGATTGTTGTTTCATTTGGTTTGTTTTACTTCGCTTTTCCTACACTTTTGGCTAATCGTCAAGATGGTACGATAAAATTGATGAAGGGACAAACACAAATAACACCCATGCCCAGGTTGGGTTCGAACCAGGGATCTCTGGCTTAATAGTCAAATCAACATGTTTTGTATTTTCGAAAGTGCGTGTGATTAACACGTTCTTCTTTTCAGTAGTCCTTCCTCATTTTTCTATCCTTTCCTTTCTTTGACGTTCTATTTTTAGGAATACTGGGCCCTAAAGGGGGGAGTGGGATTATGACCCACACCAACCTCCCTTGGGCACGCCACTGATTGTTACCCCAAGTGTCGACATCCGCACACGTCACTGGATAAAGTGAGATGCACAGATATTACCAGGCCAATTGTCTATCGCTACGTTCATTCACTTTGTTTAGTACGTACAATGCGAGTAACTCGAGCATTCCCGTCTTGGCACCTTTAAAGAAAGGATTTCACTTTTTATAGCACTAAATCGCCTGGAAAAGTGATGAGGTGTGTTTACAAAAGAAGCAAGAAGGCAATTAGAAAGATGTGCACCTTTACACACTAGGGATGGCCAGATCCGGATCCTAGCGGATCCGAAATCCGGATCCTAGCGGATCCGAAATCCGGATCCGGTTGGTTCCGGATCCTAAGGATCCGGATCCTAAAATTTTTCGGATCCGGATCCGCGGATCCGGAATTTTCAGATCCGGATCCGGTACTTTCGGATCCGGATCCAGAACTTTCGGATCCGGATCCAGAACTTTCGGATCCGGATCCAGAACTTTCGGATCCGGATCCAAAACTTTCGGATCAGGATCTGGTACTTTCGGATCCGGATCTGCTACTTTCGGATCCGGATCCGGTACATACACACGTGTGTGCTCGCGTGCGCGATTTGTAATTAATTAATACACTTACAAGGGAGGTCTAAGTCTCCCCCTTCGATTTCCATGAAACTTGCAGGGCCCAAATGAAGAAATACGTGTTTTTTTGTTTCGGCAAAAAATTTGTTCTAGGGGGCAACCACCTTTCAAATGTCAAGATGAGGACAAATTGAAGTGGGGATCTGACCCCTGTGTTCCCCTCCGATTTCCATGAAACGTGGCAGGTGTATAGTAGGGATGGCCAGATCCGGATCCTAGCGGTTCCGAAATCCAGATCCAGAACTTTTTTATTTTAATTTGTAGAACTGTAACTGTAGAACAATTGTATAATTTTTGTATAACATTTCTATCTTGTTACATGTGTTAAAGGTTTCATCCTGGAATGGAATGTCTCACATTCATGAGTGTTTTCATTCCCCCCCTCAAATGTCAAGATGAGGAGAAATTGAAGTGGGGATCTGACCCCGAAACCACGTAAATATGGCATAGGAAGAAACAGGGGGCATACGGCCTATTTATACACCTGTCAAATTTCATGAGAATCGGAGGGGGACACAGGGGTCAGATGATCCTCACGTCAATTTGTCCTCATCGTGACATTTGAGGCGGGTTTTGCCCCCCTAAAACAGTTTTTTAGCCGAAACAAAAAGAAACACGTATTTCTTCCTTTGGGCCCCTCTATACACCTGCCAAGTTTCATGAAAATCGGAGGGACACAGGGGTCAGATCCTCACTTCAATTTGTCCTCATCTTGACAGGGTTTTGCCCCCTAAAACAGTTTTTTAGCCGAAACAAAAAAAACACGTATTTCTTCATTTGGGCCCGTTTATACACACACCTGCCAAGTATCATGGAAATCGGAGGGGGACACAGGGGTCAGATCCTCACTTCAATATGTCCTCATCTTGACATTTGAGGGGGTTTTGCCCCCTAAAACTGTTTTTTAGCTGAAACAAAGAAATACGTAATTCTTCCTTTGGGCCCCACTATACTGCCAAGTTTCATGGAAATCGGAGGGGGACACTTAGATAACCTCCCTTTTTAGTCTTACACTTTGTAATTATTTAACACTGCATATATTATAATGTTTTATTTTAATTTGTAGAACTGTAACTGTAGAACAATTGTATAATTTTTGTATAACATTTCTATCTTGTTATATGTGTTAAAGGTTTCATCCTGGAATGGAATGTCTCACATTTATGTGTGTTTTCATTTCCAATACGTTCGAATGAATACATATTCGTTTCAATGGCATTTACAAAATCACCTCTAACATTTTATGTTAAACAAGTAAGATTATTGTTGTGCACGAGTGTGTTAGCCGATGCGTAGCAAAGTATTTTAGGAACAACACTTGAAAAACATTTTTGTAGGACTAACGAAAAATTTCTTTGTAATCGAAGATCATAATACCTTTTAAGGTGTGGTAATATTATAATG
Source organism: Lepisma saccharinum (assembly GCF_977018435.1). Lineage (NCBI taxonomy): Eukaryota > Metazoa > Arthropoda > Insecta > Zygentoma > Lepismatidae > Lepisma > Lepisma saccharinum. Next base: position 47,403,106 of record NC_139233.1, read on the forward strand.
GGATTGAGATACGAAACTCTCGGATCCGGATCCGAATCTTTCGGACCCTGATCCGGATCCGAAATTTTCGGATCCGGAACTCTCGGATCCGGATCCAGATCCGAAACTTTCAGACCCGGATCCGGATCTGCGGATCCGGAACTCTCGGATCCGGATCCAGATCCGGAACTTTCAGACCCGGATCCGGATCCGGAATTTTCGGATCCGGATCCGTTTGGCCATCCCTATTACACACCTCCTCCTTGGCAGACTGTTTGTTTTCACCGTGCATCACATTACGTTATGTTTAGATGTTCAACGATGGACAATTTTGCCTGTTACTATTTTTGCATTTCTCTGTGCCTAATTTAGTGTCAATAACTGGAAATCTAGACAACCTGGGCTCGAAAATTCGTTCCGTCTCCCATTTCCTGGGGAAGCCACATCTTAAAAATGTTATATCATTATTGCTCATTAACTGTATCAACTCCACACTATATATTGTTCCTTCTCACATTTTACCAAACACACTTCAATGCTACACCTCCGAATTTACCAAGGCTCATTATCGAGAGTGAACCGATAACCGGAAAACAATGAGGGAAGCAAACGAATTTGTTGTTGCCATTGGACGTTTAGGCTACATGAAAGGAGCAGCATTATCTATGAATCGAATGGGTGTCTGTTCACAAAGACATACAGAGACCTCCGCCCTCGTAAGACGTGTTCTTATAATTAGCAGACCTTGCTGGAATTTCAGAGCACGTTAATAACAAGAGAGCTGAGCTCAGAGCTGCCATGTACGTACGTGACATAAGTCAGCTACTTCAGATTTCTGACTGCAGAGAGTAGAGACCGCTTTTTGTTTGGGTTCCTTTAGCTTTTCGGGATCACACCAGACTGAAGATGGCGGGTTTATGGTTTAGATCAGGTTAGAGCAAGTTGATGCTCAAATTGTGTACTGTGACAAGGGAAGTGATACTTTTACCCACACTATTTTGTTCCATTATTGTAACATATCTCTATTAACGTTACAACTTGCGATAAAGTTGGTTGTTTCGCCAGATTGCTCGTTAAATTGCTTTCGATTCCACAATCCCTGGCCGTTGGACCAGGCACCGAACTCTTACCCGACTACTGTAGTTTTGGTTGCACACGGTACTTGTCACTGAACTGGTTTGTGCCCATGTAATTCATTTCTTTGTAGCAAGTTTGCTAAAATCGTATTCATCTAATTTTTCCAATTTAATATACGTATGTGCTGATTGCCTTTAAATTACCAAATAACGTTATATGAATGGCTCTTAATTCGTAAATAAATATTTTATAATCATACAGCATTATCGTAAAATCAATGTGACAACCACTTTGATTCTACCATGTTTATTCAACTAGTTCGTATAACAGAATAACATTTATATATTTGTTTTCTTAAACTCGTAAAGAGAAAGGAAATATTACCGTTAGTCTTATTACAAAAACGAGTCTTCTGTAGTCGTAACACGCGTAATACTTCTCTGATACTTACACTACCACATGGCAGTTTGTCCGTGGAATGATAATAAATCTACTTGACATAACATTTTGATTGCGTGATTGAGTTGGTGTTTTTAGTCAACTTTATGGACTGTAAGACTAATCGGGACTGGGCCTACAGTTTTAGAGTGGGATCCAAACCACTATGTGCCTCCACCGGGTACTTGACATAACATTTGTTCTGTATATACATTTACTGCTACGTGCCAATAATACTCTTCTTTTCCTTATTCGTTCCAAACTTATTTTTCCCTCTTCAAAAGTTGTCACCAGCCAAAATATCAGGTGCAACATTCAGTTTATGCAGTCTATTACTCTGAGGCAACCACAACCAGTTTACTAGCGAGTCGGAAGGTAAGAATTTCTAGCCTGTAATAGCTAGTCCGGCGATCAGAATGGCAATCTAGTAGGAAATATGGCTCCATGGGATACGAGCTTATAAGATTGTGCAAGGGGACCGAAGCTTATTGCTAGATAGTAGTGTGGGAAAGAACTGCAAGCTTATTGTGGATGATATCAACAAGGCTTTCCTTTTAATAGGACGGACAGACATTCAAGGGCATTGTGGCTACCTACCGCAGCTACATTCATTACCTCCAGACAGTCTTGGAAGTCACGGTGGATGCATCCTGCTGCATTTCCCCTCCGTAATAGGAAATTGCATTAGTCTTCTGTTTTATCACTAAGCGCTTGATGCTCGCCCTTGAACTGACCTATGCACACACTCCTCTGCGAAGCTCTACCAAGGATAACTCCACGTCCAGTCACAAAATACTCGGTTGCTGCAAAATATCTTGTAAACGAACACTATATCAACAGACGACGCTGATTGTCCTTAATCTAGTACATGCTGAATGAATGAACATCTGAGAGTAAAAAACAGACTAGCAACTGGGTAAAACATTAGAGGGCAATTACAAACTGTGAACTTGAAACAAGTGACAATAATCTGCGTGGGTTTTTTTTTTGGCTAAGCTGAAAATACATTACAGTATGTGGTGTAAGTTATAAAAAGAAACCTGACCTTATGATTTTCTCAACTTTCAAAATGCTAAAAAGCTGTACTTATACAAATTATTCCATCTATATGTTCGCTATCAACATGTCGGATGGAATCCCCCTCCATTATGAAAGTAAAAAGTGGTATTCGAACATTTCTTGGAGCTCGGTTTTCGTATTTGTCTTTTTGTTATTTAGCGCATCTTTCCCGACATTTTTGGCTAATGGACACGTTGGCTTGGGTTTTCAAACTATTCGAGGCGTCGCTGCCTACACGCTGTGTACCGTGAAACCCAACATACATTCATGATTTTGTTTTATGTAGAAGACACATATCATACCAATGGATATCCCAAACATTTTTTCTTATACAATTCTGCAAGATCATCTTGATTTCGAATTTTTAAATTTAAAACAATTAAATGACTTTTATTTGTTTAAAATATCACTAAATTGAATTTTCCCCAGGGACGTCTCACGGAATATGTTGCATGTGAACGGCGACACACGATCTCGCTAATGGTTTCAAGTTCGAGTCTTGGTTTGGGAATGGTATTAATTTTTCAGTTTTCACCAATTTCATGAAATCATATTACATCCTCGTCGTCGTGATAAGATGAACATGGCAGAAAAGCCAGCTAAAATAAGAAAAATAGAAATTTAGAACACGTTATCTGTTCGCGATGACATATTTACACATATTTGTAAAAAATAATAATAATAATTAATAAATATTGAGGTTATATCGCCTCGTAATCAAGGTTACTTGAGAGGTATAACCCGGATTTGGCTACAATTCAGCAGCTCAGATGCACTCCGGTCTAGTCCCAACTGACCTATCTGACAATAAAGTTAACTTAAAACAAGCTTTGCCAAATAAAGTTCTCGAAGGATGACACGTAGTAACCGCCAGAGGTTCCGGATTCGAATCCTGGCCTGAGTATACGTGTTCCTTCATCATATTCTCATCGTCGCGATTATCCAAACGTGGAAGAAAAGCAACGCTAAATAATAATAATAAAAAAAATCAGACATGTAGTAACCACTTTATTCTGGAAATATGGTAAACATATGACCAAAGGGGCCTCGCCGATGGCGTAGTGGTAACGTCATTGCCTTATAAACAAGGAGCTCGTGGTCTGATACCCGATGGAGGCACGTAGTGGTTCGGATCCCACTTTAAATGGACTTAAAAATGTATGACCAAAGATAATCACGAGGTCATTAACAGTCGGGGAAATCCAATGTACAGAAGACTTTGCTAAGTAGGACGATAAGATTGTTGTTCACCCCCTAACCCCCTTCCCCTCGCTTAACCGCGAAACTGCTCGATTCCGTGAAATCGCCATTAGACGAGCGACTTCCGCAATATTGCCTCCCCTTGCACACACAAACCTTGGTGTATTATTAGATGTGAAAGTGGCTAATGCAGTATTTACGGCTGGGCTTTTTTTTCTTTTCCTAGCATATCCCCAGTCGAATAATGATGGTGGAGTGACTAATGGATCGACTCACGCGATGCTGAGTCAGTTATCAGAGACATTGACTCACGTCCGCTGCAGGTTGGCATTGGCTGTTCACGAATTTCTTACTTTTCGCTCTTGCCCTGCCCCACCCCCTATACACCCACACGTCCTAGCTTTGTCTAACTCCACGCGTCAAACGGTGCGGGGGGGGGGGGTGCATTTTACTGTTTGCTCGATATAGTGCAGTCAGAATAGGAAAAATAAAGGAACTAACTCATAACAAGCCATAACTTCTTCATTGCATTAATAATAGCATATCAAAAGTCCCCAGCGAGTCCACCATCTTTATTTTGTTAAAACTACCATTTTTTCAATATGGCGAACTTAGCGTACGGCTGATCGCCGAGGACTTTTTGTGTGTTGTTATTAATGTTATAAAGATGTTATATACCAAACGTCAGCTTCTTATGAATCAGTTCCTTTATTTCGAAAAAATCGTCTAAAGTGACTGCAGTAGATAGCTTAAAAATACTTGCACATGGTAAATGTGAGATGATAAACATTTCATCTGAACCATATCAAGTTGCTACAAATCACATTTTTTCTACATAAGGAAAGACGGGGCAAGACGATTTTTTCTTACTATAAATGGTTTGTTTTCCCCTTATTTAGACAACAAAATATCATGAAAACTGAAAGATAATTCTTAATATTTTCAATTGAAGTTTTTGAAAGAAGAATTTTGCACCCGTCGAGCATAAACGTGACACCAAATTCCCCATTTTGTTCCGAAAAGAATATGACACTACAACAAATACTTTCACTGTCACTACTAGCTCCATGTTGTGCAGAGGAAGACGGGTCGGCAAACTACGGCCCGCGGGCCAGATACGGTCCGCCGCCTCTTTTTCTATGGCCCGCGAGCTAAGAATGGATTTTTTTACATTTCCAAATTCTTAAAAATTTCAAAGTGAGATAATATTTAACGAAACGCGAAAATTATATGAAAGTAATATTTCAGTGTTTATTGCAGTGTATGGGAACATTCATACAATTGAGGAACTTCCACCTAACCTTCAATTGGAAGTGATTAATCTGCAGTGTGATAACATGCAAAATGGCAAATTTTAAGAGAAGAATTTAACAGAATTCTATAAGTGTCTTCCAAGTGATGAATATGGTGAACTAAGATCATATGCTAGGGGTTTGATCTCTGTATTTGGTAGTACCTATCTGTGCGAAAAGACATTTTCAAAGATGAAATATGTAAAATCTCAATACAGGTCAGCATTAACAGATGAAAATTTGCAATCAATTTTCATGATCTTTGAACCCCAATTTGGTGAAATGTTGTCTCAAGAAAAGCAATGTCATTCATCTCATTAGTAATGCTATGTTTCAAACAATAATTGCAATCTACTGAGTATTTTTATTACATTATATTTATATTTGTATAAACTTATTTTTCTTTTTCTTTTTAAGTAGACCTACCTAAAAAATCCTCCAGTTTGCCTCTTGTCCCGCAGAGTGTGAAATATTTAATATTTGGCCCTTTACAAAAAATATTTGCCGACCATCATGCCAACAAGTCACATTTTCAGGTTATGCAATCATGACTAAATATGTGTATCGTTATGTGTATCGTAAACACATAGTATGTTTTATCTGTGAAAAGTATGCTGGAAAAATAATAACAAGACTTCAAAATAATAATCAAACAGCATATCGAATTATTGTAGTGTCTACTTGATACCCAGTACCCAGTCTTACCACACTCCACCGTCTTGCTGTTTTCCCCTACAGGTATATGCATGATCCTTCCAAGAAAAGTATATAATAATTTGTATACAGGATAAATTACGATTCGAAAGTGGGTATCACATAATAAATATTACAAGAAAATAGCGTTAGGTCTGTATCTTGTATCATGCACAAAACTGTGAAAATGACTTGCCCCCTACAAGTGAATAATTGCCTGACCCACCAAGATTGAAAATATTGTTAAAGGTTTCGTTCAATTTATGTAGTTCTCTTCCAATGTAACCATTACGAAAGGTGTTTTTTGGCAATTATGAAAACCTCGTTCCTCATTCTTTCCAAACACACCACAATAATACTGTATTGGCCTTAAGTATTTTAAAAGGAAGAAGAGATAGTTTGGTATTTAATGTTCTATAAAGTATAGTAAGGCATACTTCAATGGATGATATTCAACAAACAATTCACCCCCCCCCCCATCGGACCCACACACACACACAATTCATTGCGCTAAACAGATCATAACATGCGTTGAAAGCATGCCAGGTCGGGTAAGCATTGTGCCTGTGGTATTTGCTGGAGTGATTCAACGTACAATTATCATGATCAAATAAGGGATGTGTACGCAAATTTTCTCAGTGTAAGAAGCCTTCTCATACGCTTTTAACACCCGCGAATCTGTTTGCAGGACTTCATGCAGTTTCTTCCCAAAGTGCAATGTGTGATGACGTCAAGTTGATAATCCATTGCTGGTCTACAAATATGCACCACTGTTATTTCTGAAAAACATATATATATTAACAGAATACTATGTAATTTATACATAATGCATATATCTAATTATATGTTCTCTAAATTACAGCTGTACTTTTATGCGAATACTTTATGCATAATGCTGCATAAAGCCTAACTTAACCTATAACAAGTTTAGTAGAAGTGGTGTTGAAAAGTGCTTATAATTATGCAGTTGCATTGACATTAAACAAATATTTAATGTGGTTACGAAATTGAGAACACTCCATGTTCATTAACAAAAAAATGTTCAGGTTTAACTTTCTATCTCTTAAAATTTAGCGATTGATTTTTTTTGTGTTGCAATGCATATATATATATATATTAATATCTACTGTGGACAGCTAAACCACTCAGGGAGCTCAAAGAAACGAGGAAAGTTTTTAACATATAAATTCTGTGCTGTGAACGTACTATGCGGTGCAGACAAAGCACAGTCTGAATATTTTTGCAGCCTGTATTCAGAATACAATGTAAATAAGCACAACGCTCATGAAAATTCAAGAAGCAAGGCTCACGCTAAAAGCATTTTATAGATGTAAATGAAATTTTATATTCGTGAATGTTCACGAGCTTCTTGTAAGGCACACTTCTTTGGATTCCCCAACGGAGGCCAACGATTTTATAGCAAGAGGGCGGTGAACCGACTGGAATCGGGCGAGGAGAATGGAACATTCTCGCCATGTTGAATGGCCATTTGGATTCCTATCCATCGTGTCTGTTTTAGGCGCTTTTAAGATAGCTAATGTCTGCATTTTGGTCATTACTCGACGCAAGGTAGTATAATAGAATTCGGAACGAAATATAACAAACTTGACAAACTGAACGTTCGAGAAAGCTTGGAGTACCTTAACTGGATATGCGGAAGTAACAGTAAAGGCAGTCAGGGGTATATATATATATATATATATATATAAAATATTTATGCAAAATCCATGCACCAGTTAACAATTTATCAATTGGTAATAAATACATGTATGCACATAATATTTACTCACAATTATTTCTTTCATAATAAATAGTTACCAAATTTCATTACACTTTTACAGAATTATATTCGGCTTAAGATATTTTGTAAGAATATAGATTACCGAGGATGAAGGTGAAGTCAGCAAACAAGGCAGTGTCAGTGGCGCTTGATGTCCACTCCTGTACAATTCCTGTAAAAATGGTTCTCTGTAAGTTTCATAAAGTTTGCATTGAAATATAATGTGGTTCGGAGTTGCAGTATATTCATTGCACAAACAAACTGCTGAAGTCACTAAATTCTTCTTGTAAAGGTGAGCTGCGGCGATAGTGTGATTTAACCTGCAACGCATTACAGTTGTGAGGGAACTCCGGGAGAGTTGAATCTGTTTAAATCAACATTCCTTTGGAATTCTTTCTTGCATAGAATAGTACGCTTTACCGCATTGAGTTCCAGTATTCCACGAGCTTTGCCAGTCAGTAAATAGTATTTTTTAGTGTGTGACGTCAAAAGTACGGACGGAAACTTTATTGAAAGCGGCCGTTGGATTGTTTGATTCGCTGCATATTTAGCCAAAGTATCTGCTATATTGTTCCCTTCTATTAAAGAATAATGTCCAGGTGTCCAAATAAAGTTGATATCATATCCCAATCTCGTTAATTTCAGTGTGAATATTCTTATGTAAACAATGCACCATTCCGTATGACATACCCATGATGCAAACTGTAAAGAATTTAGCACAGAGGCTGAATCGGTTGCAATTATAACTGAATTCAACTTCTTTTTTTGTACATAAAGCAATGCCTGTCATATTGCGAAAGCTTCTGCAGTGTAAATGGACAGGAAAAATTTTGAATTCTGCAGAATTATCACAGTAAAATGCTGCTCCTGTTTTTCCAGACGTTGATTTTGAAGCATCTGTATATATGTGATATTAGCATTGTAATTTTGACTGTATGTAGTCTTGATATATATTATTTGAAATTGTAGGGATTGTCTTCCTGAAATCTCTACTTGGGTAGGCAGGAAAATGAATCCTCATGGGAGATATCATATTAAAGTAGTCTGTCATGAAGCATGGTGCATTAGGTAAACGAATACTATTAGCCTGAAATTTATTAATGTCCTTATAAGCATAATATAGTGTAGGTAATCTGGATTTATATTTTGTTGTAAGTCTGTTGAGCATCAAAGAGTCTAACAGTTGAAGTTTTGGTAGGATCGGAGATGTCGTGTTGGCAATTTTCTTAAGTAAAAATTTTGCTCGCAAGATATTTAACTCTAAGTTTGTATGGTGGATCTCCCACTTCTACGAAAGTTGTTTGTTTTGGAGTTCCTTTCCAAAGGCCATAAATCCTGCATAAACTGCTATATTGGATAGAAGATAGCGTGTTAAAAGTCCAACTTAGATTATCATTGTACATAAAGGAACCATACTCTAGTCTTAAGTTTAGCATCTGTTTATGGACCTGATGTAATAATTTAGGATCAGCGCCCCACTTTTTCTTAACTGTCAACATTTTTATTATGTTAAACACTTGAGATCCCTTACATTGTGCCAGTTCTACTTGTGACTTCCATTTAAGTTTTTCATCTAATGTAAGTCCCAAAAATTTATGACTTTTTTGTTGACTAATAATTTTTTCGTTTATATTTATTGATATGCATGAATGTGATCTCTTCTTATTAAAAACTACCACCGAAGACTTATCTGGATTTACTTCAATCCCATTGATATCACACCATGATGATAATTCATCCAGAGATTTTTGAATTTTTTGAGTCCCTTCTTGAATATTTTTACTACTAGTGTATATAACAATATCATCTGCATATTGTAATAGACGAGTGTGTTGAAGAATTTTTGAACCTAAATCTGCCGTGTACATATTAAATAGCATGGGACTTAGCACTGCGCTTTGTGATAGACCTTTATGTGCATAACGTATGGTGGATTACTGTCCTCCATATCGAATGTACAATTTACGTGCTAATAGCAATTCAAGAATACTTTTTATAAAATTACGTGGAACGTTCATTTTCTCCAATTTTTGTAACAGTATATCTGGAAGGACCGAATCATAGGCGCTACTTAGATCGAGAAAAACTACGATACAAAATTCCCGCCGTATGAAAGATTGCCATATATCCAAAATTAGTTTCGCTAGTACATCTACTGTTCCAGTTCCTTTCCTAAATCCTATCTGACGTTTCGGTAATTTCTGATTATATTCGACCCACCATGTGTCTGTTCAGTATTAAATGTTCATATAATTTAGCAAGGCATGACGACATAGCAATAGGTCTATAGTTCGTATGTATTCCTGATGGTTTTCCTGGTTTTAATATGGGTATTATCACTACTTCTTTCCACTCTGACGGAATTTCTCCACTGTTCCATATTTAGTAAAATTTCATAACCATTCAAAGGCCAGTGTTGAATACATTCGTATGTAATACCATCTAAACCCGGAGACGTTTTCTTTCGTTTATGAACAACATATTCTAATCCATCCACAGTGAATAGCGATTCTAACGTGGATGTTTTTGGATATTTCATAGTTTAACAATTAACAAAGATTAGTTTCAACCGTATCTGGTGTCAACTTGCGGTGTAATTCTTTTATCCAGGCTGAATTGATATCTCCTCCAAAATAATGACAAGTGTTATTATTGGACATACTTCTTATTATTTTCCAAGTCACTGAAATGAAATAGAAGAATCTTTAGTTAATGTAGAGCAAAATGACTTCCAAAAGTATGATCTTGATTTCTTTATGAACCTCTGAGTTTTTGGTGCAATTTCTTTGTATCTAATAAAATGATTGATGGTAGGATTCTCCTTATTATTTATGAATGCTTTTTGTCGTTCGTTTAACCATTTCTGGCAATCCGTTGTCCACCACGGAGACACTTTTCTTCTAGATTGTGACTGACCCAAAGATGTTCATTTATTTCATGTATTATTTATTGTTTAATTTTGTGTTTAACATGCATTATGATATTTAGGTTGTTATCAATTACTATTTTGTTATGTTCCAAAACGTTGTAGAATTAATAAGATGTATAATTAATTATTGATAATGTGAAATTGCGATGTATAAATTACTATACATATTTTGAGCATAGCAACGAAAAACAAAAGAAAGTAGTAGATCAATAAGTGAAAAATATATAGAAATGTAAAATAATGACGTCCGAGTTTCATTGAAGTTATCAAAATCCTAATTGCAATTTCGAAAAGCGAATACTAGGATGCTTCGTTGAAGTTCAAGTAAAAGGATTGCTTCAATAATTTGGCGCCTACAGCCAGGGTTCAAGAAGAAAAGGACAATCTTCTGATGCGTGGTGAGAAGTTTGCGCAATGGTAGTTAGATACTTTTAAATTTTATTTTGTCTTGGATTTGCAATTTGTTGAACATGTTGTGAAGACAAAATTGGCGACCCTAAATATTGTACTCAAGATTGTTATTCTTCTGTGCAGTCATGGCAGATAAAACTAAAGAAACGAAGCCAAGACATTCACGTAGGCTAAAGTCTAATGTTGCATATGAAGGAACCTACTTAAATAGTAGTAATTCTTACGATGGTGACACTTGTGATGTACAGTCAGATAAGATTGAAGGAGTGGCTTGTTGTGATAAAATCGATAATGACCTGAGGCATGTGCAATGTTTTGATTGTCATTCGTGGTATCATGTATCTTGTTTGAAGCTTTCCGTTACACATTGGACAATTTATTCTACCACGAAGGAAAGATACTGTTGCAACAAATGTGATCCCAGTTACGATCCTTATCAATTGCCAGCTTATTTGGAAAGCATAAATCCTAATTTAAATGACATACTAAACAGCATTAGAAGCATACAATTAGCTGTTGTAAGTTCTAACCAAGAACTTAGGACACAGTTTGAGCAGTCTAATCAAGAACTTAGGACTCAGTTTGAACAGTCTAACCAAGAACTTAAGCAGTCTAATCAAGAACTTAGGACTCAGTTTGAACAGTCTAACCAAGAACTTAGATCAGAATTAAATCTGTCTAATGAAAATATTCAGGTTAAACTCGACGTTATATCTTTAAAACAAGCTGAATTATCTAGTGCACATACACAGTTATCTTCACAGCTTGATGTTAAATTTGAAGCTGTTAATCATGATATTAGTCATGTTAACAATCGGCTCAATATTTTAATGTCTGAATTTAAGGACAAAATAGATGCGGTTAGTACGGCGTGCTTACAATCAATTACGCGTCTTGAATCTGTATTTGATAATAAATGTCGTAATGTTGATATCAAACTATCTGAATTTGAAAATGTGCAATTATCATTGAAAGAACACGTTCTTGATTATGACCAACGTTTAGATAATCTCAATTCAAATTGTAATGACTGCTCTGCTAATATAGTTGATCTTATATCTAGAGTCACTATTTTAGAAAGTAAAAGCGATGTTAATGCTGATGTACATAAGCATATTTCTCATTGTACAGAAAAGTTCCAACAGTTTAATTCCCATATTGAAGGTATAGAACAAAATATCAAAAAGCTTCAAACTGATGGCAAGGATTTAACAGCCAAAGATAATTATAACGATAATGATGAAGGTAGCGTAGCCCTTGCACATAATTCCTCTGCTCGTAATTCTGTTGTTACAAATAGTAATAGTAGAACAAAATCAATTGTTGTGGATAATACAGAATCTAATACATGTCGGAATGGAAGAACCCAGTGTGATATTGGACTCAGTACTTCGTTTAGTGATGTATCAGATGATTCTTCTAAGAAAGTTTCCGGTAAGAAGAATGTTAATAACACTCGTACTCGTAAACATGTCCGTTGGAAGCACAAGTATAATAAATCTGTAAGATCTAGCTCTGACGAAACTTCCGTAAAGAAATTCCGAAGTGACGACGCAGAAGGTCTATTCCCAAAACGAGAGTTAGGTGCTGAGAAATATAACTACACTGATGCTTGCTATCAACTGTTTGGTACAAATGCACATACTACTTCTAGTTCTGTGTTTACTAAGAATAATGACAATGTTAGTAATGTACATAATAATCCACATTGTCATCTGGAGCAAAGCGTTAAGTCTCCTTGTATGTGGTGTGATTTTAACCCACAAATATCAGAACCTAACCCACAAAATGATTGTGTTAGTAATATATATCGTGATGCAAGTGTACCATGTTCAGTTTCGAACAATCACGATGATCATCAGTCGTCTGTAAATGGTTCTAGATTGCATAATTATGGTAACACAGGGTTAAACGGAGCAAATCATATTTGCTATAATCGACCGTATAGTTTGAGAGGAAGAAGTGATCATCCTATAACTAGAAATACATGCAATGGAGAAGGAAATGCAAGAAGTGGACGTTTAAAATTAAGTGAATTATCTCAATTGCCTAAGTTCTCGGGAAAGATAGAGCAACAATCAGCGAGAGAATATATTGAACAGCTGGATAACATATTAAATGTTGTAGGAGTGCCAACAGATATGAAACTGCAAAGTATTCAACAATGCTTCATTGGGAGAGCTGGTTATTGGTTTCGGACTCGTAAATATTATTTTAATTCTTTTGATCAGTTTGTACAAGAATTCATTAATCAGTTTGCTCCTTCGGAAGTTATCCAATCACAACTCTCCGTATTGAGGAATCGCAAATACGATCCAAGTGTACATGGCAGTTTAGAGACTTTTGCTTTAAAAACTCACTCTAGTTATTGTAATTTGGTTGAAAATCCTCAAGATATAGATGTTGTGCAGTTAATACTTAGCCAATTACCTGATAATATTGCCAATCACATTACTTGTCACGAAATTCGTTCAGTAGATCAACTGACTAGCATGTTAAGAAGATTAGATGTAATAAAATTTAGTAGAAAGGGGCTTCTTGTTCTTCCTAATGAAGACAACGAACGTGAAAATATTACAAAGATTTTTAAGAACTCTGAACAAAATAGAGGCAAGTTAAATGTGCGGCAAGTTAACGTTCGACGTTCGAAGACCACTAGTGTTTGTACTCAGACTCCAACTAGTAGTGAGTTAGAAGCCGATGCTGTTATCAATCAAGGTTACGAAAATAGGCAGGGAAACAATCTTCGAGGTCGATATTTCAAAAATTTTAGGCGAACCTCGAATAATTATGGACATCATGGAAATTTTACTGCACGAAACAATTATAATAGCTTCAGATCTAGAAACGGAGGACAATTCCGAAATAATTACAGGCAAAATAATTCTCGTTCACCTACAGGACAATTTAATGATGAAAATTTGCTCAATCAATCGCGATTCTATTACATGAATGAAAATCGCAGTGCTAATAATAATACAATGCCATATCAGCGTTTTCCTGCAAATTCAAATTCATTAAATTCTCAACCTGAAGCAGCAAGTTTGGTATCACAAATTAATTCTGATTCTACAAGAATGGCAAATCGTGAACAAAATACTTCGCGAATAGATCAAGTACAAGGATCGATACAGCAACAAATTCCCAACTCTGCATCTTTAAATTAGTTGCGCAGAAGGAAGTGCCTCAATCCCTCTGCTGTCCTGTTAAGAGGCAACGTTCAATTGATGATAGTGTTAGTGAAGAAGATCATATTAATGTTGTAAATAATGCGAGTTCATCTTTCAAAACGTTTGAAATAAACTTTCTGTTAGAATGGTTCGACGACGAACCGGACTGGACTTTTAATGAGGATGGTGTTCCTATTCCTGTAACGGAAGTTCCAATCATACATGGGCTCATGTGTAAATTACCTATTACTTGTATAATAGACTCTGGAAGTCAAGCAAATGTTTTAAATTACGAAGTTTGGTGCAAAATAACATCATTGATTGGTAATCTTAGATTAGACAAGGTTGAAGATATTAGATTGTCTGGATTTGTTGGAAGTAAAAGGTGCAAGATTGCTGGTTGCAAAACGATAAGCCTTCAAATTGATGATGAATATTTTCCTATGGAATTCTTTATTATAAAGGAACTTAACGCTGATGTTATTTTGGGAGTTCCATTCTTACGAAAGTATAAGGCTATAGTAGATCTCAGGTCACAGCATATAAGTTTAGTAAGTTCTTCAGGTAAGGAAATTTGTGCTTCATTAAATAATGAAGATTCTAATTTGTTACAATCTAAATGTGATGAATATTGTAGCTCTACGATTAAGAATGAACCTGAATCCAAAGCGAATAAATTGAAGTGTTGTGGATTGTTAAATTATGTGCCTGTATCAGATATCGAATACATGCCTTCTAAGAGCGATATTTACAATAAAGTTTTGAAATTAACGACGTAAATGAAGTACAAAAACAAGATTTACTTTCACTTTTATGGAAGTATCATAACCAATTTTCCGATAGACCAAGACATGCAAATGTAGACGTATATAAGATACAATTGGACACAGAAATACCTGTATCTACTGCACCATATCCCATTCCCATTTCTAGAAGAAAACCTTTGGAAGAAAAACTTGCCAAATGGGAAAGTTGGGGCATAATTTACCAAGAATCTTCGCCATATTTAAATCCTTTGCACATAGTCCCGAAACAGGGGGGTCTGTGGAGGCCAGTTGTGGATTTTAGGAATTTAAATAAGCATGTTATTAGTCCGCAAGTTAGAGTGGAACCAATCAATGAAATGTTGCAACGCTTTTTGGGAGCGCAATATTTTTCTTCTATTGACTTATCTTGTGGATATTTTCAGATCCCGTTAAGTCCTGATTCATATATTTATACTGCTTTCTCATATCGTGGAAGGCAGTATCTCTTTCGATATCTTCCTTTTGGTATAAAATCTGCAGTTTCTGTTTTCCAAGACAGAATGAATAAGATATTCACAAGGGAATTTAATGATTATGTTGTTTGCTACTTGGATGACCTCTTGATCTTCAGTAAAACTTGGCAGGAACATTTACGGCATATAGAAGCTGTTATTCAGAAACTCAAGGAGGCTAATATGTCAATTAAGTTTTCGAAGTGCAAATTTTCATGTAAGGAAATTTCTTTTCTTGGCCATATAGTTTCTGGAAGCCAAATTAAAGTTGATCCAAGCAAGAATTCTGCAATAATAAATTTTCCGACACCTAATAACAAAAGAGCTCTTCGTAAATTCCTTGGCTTGGTCAACTGGAGACGAAAATTTATAAATAAATTTGCAGAAACTGCTCAGCCACTTTATGAACTTCTGAAATCTGATGTTCCTTGGATGTGGAAGGAATTGCATTCAAAGGCACTTGAGAAGTTACGTGAGTTAGTTATATCTTCCGAGGGTTTAGCACAACCTGATTTTTCAAAACCTTTCAACATAAATGTAGATGGCTCGAAGAAGGGGATCGGTGCGGTTTTATGGCAAAATGGCGACACTTCAGGAGAGGATCTCAAGATTATACAATATGCAAGTAGAGTACTTCGTGGTAATGAGGTGACTTACAATACGCACGAGATCGAATGTTTGGCAATTCTTTTTGCTTTTGAAAAATTTTATATATATGTTGCTGGAACAAAAGTTCATTTGTATACTGATCACAAATCATTATCATGGCTGGAGTCTGCGAAGTCATTAAATCAGAGACTAAATAGATGGTCCTTAAAACTACAAGGATTTGATTATTCCGTGCATCATATACCTGGAACTTCTAACCAAGCTGCCGATACTCTTAGTAGGTATCCTGATTTATCTACAGGCGTTCCTCTCATCAATGAATTATACATTAATTATTTGAATTTAGATATTGTTGATGAAGACACAGTTGACTTTTGGAAGGAGAGTCAAAGACTGGATCAATGCTGTTCTGAAATTATATGGCATTTAAAGGAAGGCAACACTCCGAAAGGATCCAAAGAGATTTACACATTCCATGACGGTCTTCTGTTTCGGAAGCACTTTCCAGACGATAAGTGGAAACTGGTAGTTCCAAGGGAGTTGGTACCTAAAATTCTACATCGACTTCACGATAAGCAAGGACATTTTGGATATTTTAAGGTTCATAATAAATGCAAAGATTATTTTTATTGGCCAAAAATGAAAGATACTATTAAGGAATATCTCAGAAACTGCTTAACATGTGCAAAGACTAAGCAGGCAGTCTTAAAAATTGATAAAGAAATTTTGCATGTACATACTACAACCCCTCACAGTATGCTTTCTATAGACCTTATTGGACCTTTACCGAAATCACAAGGTTATAGCTTTATTATAACAATCGTGGACGTTATGTCGAAATTTATAATGGCCTACCCTTTGAGAAAGGCTACAACCAAGGAAATTATAAATAAGTTCCAACTTCAATATTTTTATCACTATCCACTTTCTAAAGTAATTTTGTCTGACAATGGATCTCAATTTCGATCAGCTGAGTGGAAGAGTTTTGTAGAATCGAATGGAATAAAACATGTTACAACATCAGTGTATTCACCTTTCGCCAACCCAATTGAGCGATACAATAAGGAAATAATCAGGCTACTAAGACTATACACAAAGGATAATCATCAGCAGTGGTTTAAACACTTAAGTGTAATTATTGGACTTTTAAACAGTTCGGTATCTGAGGTTACAGGATTTACGCCGAATGAATTGTTTCTTCATGATAATGTCAAGAATACAGTATTTCATCAAATTAATTGGCCATCTGAACTGGAGAAGGTGACGTGGCAATATAAATGTCTAATGGCAAAAACAAGAATGAAGAAAAGGGCTATAACCAAAACGAAGAAGGAGGATGGAAGGAGTATCACAATCGCAGTCAACGATATTGTTCTTGTTAAAAACCACGAGAAGAGCAGCTTCCTTAATAAGAAAATTCACAAATTTCTGGATTTATGGTTAGGTCCTTACTTAGTTAAAAATGTTAAGAACAATTATGTGGAACTTATGTCTCTAGATGGGAAGAAATCTGTAAATAAGCAAAATTTGTCTAATGTAAAGAAGTTTAATTGTTCAGCCGACAGGAAAACAGAGTTGCTTAAATTTGCTTAAATAATTCTTGAATGTAGTTAGGTTAAGGTAACTACGGACACTTCTACAATTAAAAATGTTGGATATTTGCGTAGTCAATAATATTGTTTATTCATTTAATGTACTGAATTCATGCAACTAAAACAAAATGAAGAATATGTCAGTCACGTTTGATTCACGGAGATCATAGTGAATTGAATTATTATTGTTTGAAAAAAAAATTATGTTGTAATTTAAAAATGCAATGTTCACAAGTTTGTAACTAAATGTAAAATTTTCGATATTTACAGAACTTAAATAAGTCGAAAATTTTCACCTGGAATAGGTGCGTATTGTGACTGACCCAAAGATGTTCATTTATTTCATGTATTATTTATTGTTTAATTTTGTGTTTAACATGCATTATGATATTTAGGTTGTTATCAATTACTATTTTGTTATGTTCCAAAACGTTGTAGAATTAATAAGATGTATAATTAATTATTGATAATGTGAAATTGCGATGTATAAATTACTATACATATTTTGAGCATAGCAACGAAAAAGAAAGTAGTAGATCAATAAGTGAAAAATATATAGAAATGTAAAATAATGACGTCCGAGTTTCATTGAAGTTATCAAAATCCTAATTGCAATTTCGAAAAGTGAATACTAGGATGCTTCGTTGAAGTTCAAGTAAAAGGCTTGCTTCAAGATACAAAATTAGATACTGTTGCATTTATTTGCTCCTGTCGAATGAGACACACCAATGTGTCATACGATACTTCTTGTTTCAACAATTCATTCTTTATTGCACTGTTTACATTTCCGGAGAATTTCTGCCATTCAACCCTTTTTGTAATATATTGACTATTGTTTTGTTCAGAGCGCATAGTAAACCACGTTATATTTTTATTATGTTGAAAGGTTATCATAATTGGCATGTGATTACTGTTGTAACATTTCTCTAATACACTCTAATGGATTTTTGAAGCTATATCATTTGAGGTAATAGTTATGTCTGGAGCACTCGGCTGTTCATTAGGTCTTGAGATTATTGTAGGTGTTCCGTCGTTGAGTAATACAGCTGAGGAATCTTGCAAGTAATTATACAAATCTTTACCAGATCGATCAGTTAGAGAACAGCCCCACATAGGGTGATGTGCATTAATGTCCCCTGCCAGCACAAATAAAGTGTTTGGTGGAAGCTGTCCAACGATATTCTGCCACACTGTAACAGGAAGGTGCACTGTGGGATGGCAGTAAATTGATATATATAAGACGTATCAGCAATCCGAACACCTGTAATCTGAATTTGACTGTTTATATTTTGAAACAAAATAATGTCATACTGTATATTTCTTTTAACACCTATAGCTGCACCACCGTATCCATCTAAACGATCATCTCTTATCCAATTGTAACCTTTAAACTTCAATGTTGAGTCAGTTTTCAACCACGTTTCTTGTACAGCGTGTCCCGCTTATACGTAAAATAAAAGAAAAAATCACAACTATTTTATTTACCAATATTTTTGTCCAAACTTTGTACAAACATGTAACAACTCAGAATTTTTTTTTACAAATCAAGAAACTAGCGCACTTCCACATTTGAACCGTTAGTGGCACGGCAAATGTCAAACCGGTTGTCAGCCTCAAGCCACACGTTTTGAAGCATGTGCGGGGTAATGTTGCTTACTGCAACCACAATTCTCTCACGCAAGTCTTGCAAATCTCTAACCGGTGTACAGTAAACTTTGTCCTTAACACACCCCCACAACAAAAAACCATACACAGTGAGCTCTGGCGACCGTGGGCGCCATTCAATAAAATTCGAACCTCTTCCTATCCATTTTCCATTGAAATGCTCATCCAGGAAGTCTCTAACGAGATTTGAGAAATGAACCGGTTTCGCGTAACTGTTTTTCTCATTTCTTTATTGAAATGTACGATGGAACTACTTCTTTAGCACCTAAACCCAGTGACGTGCACTGAGGAGTAGCTAGTCTAGCAGAGATAGATCAATAAATCTCACATCTCGAATTATATTCAAATCACAATATTTATTGTCTTGTTAAAGCCACCACAGCTCATATGCAACACCTTCTTTTCCACGCACTTCTCGTCCATCGGTGTTCTCCGCGGGCAAAGCAGGCTGGATACCCTAGCTCGCTCTTCTTCAGCCAGGCCAGTTTCCAGGTAGAAACGGCCGGCCCAAGGAAAAGGAAGATTTCGACCTCTACTTCCCTTGCCCCCACGCCCCCCGCTGCAATGGTTGAAAGCCCAGGCTTTCAGGTCCCCCAGTCTATCTCCTATAGGACAGATAGGGGATTGGTTTCTCATAGATTTTTTTGTAAATCCTCTAAAGAACACAGGGTAAAATTTTCTGCAGTACTTACGTTCTCTGTATTTACACAACCTTTTACACGTTGTACAATATGTGTGTATGTATAATATGGGATGTAGTTTTATTATTTATGAAATGGGAACGTGTTATGTGCAGACAATAATGTTATGCTTTCTTTCTTTTTTTTCTTTTTCAAATATGGAATATATAATGATTAAATTACAAATATGTGCTCAGGCTCTCTCTGACTCTCGTTTTAGTAGTGTTTTATTTAAATATACTAATATATTGGCCTGTAACAGTCATAAATACGGATGTTTTTATTTGGGCAAGAGAACGCGTGTTCATATTGTTGTAGGTTAGGTTTATTTTACTTCGCTTTCCTGCCACATTTGGTTATCGCGAAAATGAGGATTGAGTGATGATATGATGAAATTGGTGAAGGGACCTCATATGAACAATCCAGGCCAGGATTCGAACCCGTGATGAGTGCGCATTCTTGTCCTATGTGTTGCAGTGAATAATGAAATAATTTGGAATGAAAAATGTATCTCAGAACTCAAAAAGTCAAATGAATATCATTGAAGAAACTACAAAAAAGTGTGTTGTGTTTTGTTTCCTGTCACCAAATCAACCAAGCGCGGGGGAGTGGTTATCACAGCGCGCTACGACACCAGGCGTTCCGGGTTCGAACCCCGACCCGGGCATGGGCGTTCCTTATGCTCGTCCCTTCATCAGTTTCATCGCATCATCTTCACAATTAACCAAATGTGACAAAAAAGCGACGCTAAGTAACAAAAATGAAATCAAATCATTGATTGATTGCTCAAATTGGTTTATTTTACTTCGCTTTTCCGCCACCTTTGGTACAACAAAATAGATGAAGGAACACACACAAAGAACACAAATGGCCAACCCAGGATCTCCGGCTTAGAGTCAAATCAAATAGTTTTTTATTTTCGAATGTGGGTGGGGGTTACATGTACTTTTTTCTAGTACTCATTCATAATTTTGCAATCTTTTCCTGTTATTGACATTCTTCTTCTTTGAAGGAATACTGGCCCTAAAGAGAGGAGGGGTGTGACTCACACCAACCACCCCCTTGAGCACGCCACTGACTGCTACCCCAAGTGTCGACGTCACCGCACGTCACTGCCTAAACCATAACGTGCACGAAATCGTCTCTGCACAAGCGTCACAGACTTCACTTCAGACAACGTTAAAACACAAAACACCTTTTCTTGTGGTGACCACATGACGAATGGCTACTGAGAAAATGATAATATCAATTTTCAAGACATTCTGGGTACTGTGCATGCGCAACTACCACTGAATGTGTTGCTAAAAAAAAATTCTGAGTCATTCTTTAAAATGAAACAACAATCACATCATTCTGACAGTTTGTTTAGAATTTTTCTTTTATTATACGTATAAGCGGGACAGGCTGTATAAGAAGGACATCTGCAGAAAAATAAGATAAAACTTGTTGTAAATTATGTCTATGAGGAATTAAACTTCGTACATTCCATTGTAATATTTTCAAGACTTTGTCTGGCATGCTGGTTGTTGAAATAAGTATTGCAAGTCCAGTTCTGGTTAACGTTCCGTGTCGAAGTCCCTGCTAGGCTACATAATTGTTCTATAAATAATAAAAAAATATTTAGGAATTTTGTAGAATTTTGTTCTTGTGCAAGATTTGGCTGGATAGCTTGAGTCGTCTCTGCAAGAACAAATAATTTATTTTGTTGGCATGTTGGCGTTGTTTTTCAGGACAGTTTTTGTCAATTGCAGTGTGCTCCTGATTACAATGGAAACACTTGATCTTATTTGTGCAAGAGGACGATTCGTGATTCTCACCACAGCGTTTGCATTTTAATTTACTTTTGCAATTAGCCCTGAAGTGCCCATAATAAAAACAATTAGTGTACTGTTTTATCAAGGGAATGTACCTATCAATATCAAACTTCTTGTAAAACAGTGTGAGATATTATGGTAAGGATTGCGAGTCGAATGTTACAATTACCGTTCGAGTTGGAACAGCAACGCGAGTACCCTCCTCGTATTTATACTTCACAATGCGTTTTACCTTGATTACTTTGGCCGTTGATGAATTTATATTTTGCAAAATTTCATCTTCATTTATTGACTGATGTACATCTTTCATAATTATCATTCTTCGTACTCTGTGTGATAGAACAGAAACTTTTCAATTATTCTGTAACAGTAATAGATTCGAAAGGAAATCATTTGCAGAATTAGATGTCGTAAATGTAAGTCTAGCTAGATTTTTCACAAGGCTATCTATCTCTTTCAAACCTCTAATATTTTCTTTGCTGACTATTTGGTCAATTTTAAAATGTGAAGTTGACCAATGTTTCCTTTGACATTTCCACCTAAGGCATCCTGATGGTTAGATTACATAAATATTTCATACGGACCTAAATGATTACTTCTGTACTTCAATACCTGTTAGTCATAAACTTTTTTGGAACTTGATTTACTCATTTGTTGGGTGTAATCTATATTACTACACTCAGAATTCAACTTATTAACTTCTTCTACAGAAGTTATGATTTCCACGTTGCAGGAAAGTTCCATGGCACCAATGTCCGTGTCCATGTTGGATTCAGCTGGTTTTGTACCAGCAAATTTGGCTTTACGGCCTTTAGATTTTTTCATGAATTAATGTTCACATTGCTGCACATATATTTATATCGACACTAATATTCAAACAGTAAACTATAAAGTCTCAAATTCTAACTTACACAATCACATCTGCAACCACAGACTCAATTCCATTCAGGGGTAAAACTGACTATTGGGGCAAGGAGATATTTGCCCCCTGGATATCAACCAATGAGACAAAAGAAGAGAATTGCTTTATTTAAATATAGTTATAGAAGCCAGTACAACGTGAAGTATTAATAATTGCGAGTTTTTGTTAGAAAAATATGGGGTCCCATCTTCTTACACATTGTTTTTAAAAATCTTAAAGACCTTTTTAAAAATATTACCCAATAATTTATTTACAAAAACGTGCTATTTTTCTATTGTGTAGTTAGTAATTAAGTGTTACTTCATGTGTCACGATTCATAATTAGAAATGTAAAGGATTTCGTAATTAGATTTGGGCGGTGCTTGGGACCCTACTTGAGCAGTACCTTCCTCATGGCAGCTGAAAGTATATTACATGTTTTACCTTTACATCTGCAAGGAGCAGATTCATTTAACTTTTAAAGCATCTGCAAGCAGTGAAACGTTCCCGAGTGATTGTGGAATGCTTAAGTACACGTGAAAACATGGATAGACGAAATAAAATACATCCTGTACATAAAAACACAAACGAAGTTTAGTAACTTTCAACATGCGTACAACATGGCGCCCGAGTAATCCGAAACTAAAACTATCGTAATCAACAACAGACTATCGAACATATTTGTTGTTCTTCTTCGTAGTTACATGATTATACATACTATAATGCTCGATCACAACAAGCAGCAGATTTCATTAACCTTTATCTCATCTGCAAGCAGCAGATTTCTTTAACCTTTGAACCATCTGCTAGCAGCAGATTCATTCCTTTAACTTTTAAACCATCTGCAAGCAGAAGATTTCTTTAACATTTATCCCATCAGCAAGCAGCAGATTGCTTTAACCTTTAAACCATCTGCACGCAGTAGATTCCTTTAACCTTTATGTCATCTGCAAGCAGTAATTTTTAAAAATATTTTCATCTACATACAAGCAAGTAGCAGGTGATTTATATTAGCATCTTTAATAAACAACACCGTATATTTTGAAAAGTAAAAACAGAAGAAGCTTTCATCTTGGCAGCCACACGTAGCACTCTAGTAGTGTAGTAGACTGAAAACAGAGAAGTCTTACAAAGCTAATGTATAACATTCCTGACAAGTTATCAACATGACATAGTGCCTCAAATGAATAAACACGAGTAGTAGTAGTAGTACTAATAAAATAATAAATTCATATTAAAATAATAATGATATTTATTATTATTATTATCAGAGCTTTATCCTGGAAATAAAAGTTTCGGTACTCAAAAAGTTCTTTGTTGTTATTATTATTATTTGTTATTGTGTTCACTACAAGAACTACTCTAAACATTGTGTTATGCAGGGCCGGATTAACCTATGGGCAACTGGGGCAATTGTCCCGGGGCCCCCACCAAAAGGAAGCTGTGAAGGGTCACCACCAAAAAATCTTTTAACCAGCTGGCTATAAAAAAGGTAAAGTGCTCCCCTGTGCATAGCACCACGCCATGAAGGCGTATAGGGGGTGTGGGGGTAACGCCCCACACTTTCTTGATCCGGTCGTGAGTGGGGGTGATGTGATCAGCATCACGCCCCTGACCGCCTTTACCCCCCAGGGTTTCCCCCAGCTACCCAAGTTATTCGACGCTTGTGAAAAATTACGTAAGAAGTTGTATTTTAAAATTAAAAAAAAACTTCAATTTTGTCGTATGTCTACACTCTTCTGGATCCAATTGTAGCACAGCTCTCAGTCGATCTGTTTGTAGATATCTGAAACTCAGTATACTGAGTATACCTCATCACTCGCAGACAGGATTTTTCCCTATGAAACTGTCGCAAAGAGGTTTAGTATTCAATGAACTTGCGGTGGCAACTCCATCACAAATTACACTTGCAGCTCGCGAGCTTGTGAGCATCTCCGAGGAAGATCTGGAACCCTCGTTAGATTGATTGATTGATTGGTGTTTTAAGTCCACCTTGTGCACAGTAAGGCTAATCGGGACTGGACCTACAGTTTTAAGGTGGGATCCGAACCACTTGTGCCTCCACCGAGTAAGGAACCATCGCTAGAGAATGAGCTGATACAGTGTGCACATCTAGTAAGCAGTAGCAATGTCAAACATCAGGAAGACATCCCAATGGAACTGTCTATGTATAATATTGTATGTAAGGACCCGTTCCGCAGTACATTTCCCAATGTCGAAATTATCTTACGAATGTATTTGGTCTTAATGGTAACAAACTGCAGCGGAAAAAGATCTTTCTCAAAAATTAAATTAGTGAAAAACAGGCTGGTGGTATGATATAAATTATCGTGTATCCATGTACACACATTTCTTTCGTGAAAATAAAATGCATATAGTTTTATTCTCACCTATAAAAGATTCCAGTACGGCGTACCGCCAGAAAAAGCACTAATTATTGTTGTTGTTATTATTGCATCGAAAGTAAATATATGAACACAAGATCCAAGACATCTGTCATTTCAGAAAATTAGGTTCTCATTTAGATCTTACACGAATAGCACTGACCAAGATATTACTATTTTTCTAAATTTTCAGACCGTTCACCGACAGTGGATAAATTTGTTACAAGAACTTTCTCTTTTCCTATTGTTTACTAGAATTAATGTAACAAAGGATGGCCTTTTGTATGGATGTCCAATGTCGCAGCAGGGGGACCACCTAAACCGTGACACCTGCAGTCGGTCGGTAGGCCCTGGCCTTCAAGGAATGTCTCGCCATGGATTATTAGTAGTATCGAAACGTACAGAAAAGTAACTTCAATTTCGCTACTCCTTTTGCCAAAGTAACTAGTTAAGCTACTATTACTTGGGCAATGTAACTGCAACAGTTAACGTTACTTGAAGAGTGTACCGTTATTTGCGAAATTTAACCGTTACAGTATAGCAATTCTATGTTGCTGCAAGTTGAGAATGCTTTCCTTCGGAAAGTTGGGAACCAAGTTTCTTTCTGTGTGGGCTCTTCTCTCCCCAGCCAGGGAGGGACCAGGACGAAGGAATGCGAGAAGTGACAAATGAGCCCTGTATCCCTTCGACTGGACACGGTCCATCGCCACCGAACTAATTTATGTAACATGTGGCAGAAACTGTAGGATCCAGGGAATGACCAGGAGATACTGTTCTCACGGTTTGGTAAAAACAACGCCGAACGATTTCATTGGGCCAGGGGGACACGTGATCAACAAAAAGCTACAGTTTTGGTGAAATAGTTTGAAAGAAAGGACAGTGTGCGACGAGGCTTGAAAAGGAACATTACCCGCCAAAGTGCTTGACGAGACTTGAAATACAGAGTACCCGCCAAGAGTGTGTGACGAGACTTGGAATAGAGTAACTTACACGGTAGAGTGTGTGCATAAGAGTTCGAACCCGGCACAGTATTGTGTTATAAGTGTACAATCGTGTGTGGCCATAATTGCCAATCATGTGTAACAAGTGTATCCTTTTTCTTGTGTAAGTATGTTAGGTTTATGTCTTTATTAATTAAATATGTTAAAAATCTATATTTGTTTCCCTCATGTACAAGAGGTAGAAATTAATATCTGATCATTGGTAAATGCAACGGGTAAACAAGACCAGGTAATGTTAGGTCGAGCTCTTGGCTCATAAATTCCCCTAGCTTCCCTGGCCGAATCCTGGAACGGACCGTTACTAAACCGCCAAATCTGTTGTATATGGCCATGCCCTTGAACAGGGACCTAAATTAATCAAAATTCGACCGTTGTAATTATCATGATCAGGTCTTAATTTGCCGTCTGTTCGGGAGTGTTGCATGCGCGTCATCCTCGCAGCATGTAGAGGAATAAAACAGACGATAAATAAGGAATGAGAGTAGGGAGTGACCCAACCCCAATTGGAATTTCTAAATTTCTAAATATTAATAATTCGCGAGATGTGGTGACTTTTTAAGTTTAAGTAAAAGGGATTTTTTTTACGGTTGCTCTTAAAGACGACTTAATTTTTAGATGATTAATTAGTTATGCCCAGAACTCACGGCATGGACGCCGATCTTGCGAAACTTATCAGGGAGCAAATTGAAGCAGCCATCTACCCTCTTAAAGAAAAAATTTGGCAGCAAAATGAAAAAATTTGGCAGCAAAATGAAAAAATTTGGCAACAGAATGAAAAAATTTGGCAACAGAATGAAAAAATTCGGCAACAGAATGAAAAACTTCAAGGGTTGGAATACGAGCTGCGAGAGCAACTTGACACTCAAGAGAAAGACAACAATGAAATTGAAGTCAAATTAAATGATGTGCATGGTAATTTCACTGGAAAAGTTGAGAGTCCAGGTTTGAATGGTAAGCTTGATGATAGTGAAAATTCTGTGAGGGAAATAAAAGTGGGACTAACGAAGACTAATAATGAGGGTCGAAAGAACCAAAGAAAATCAAAACAAAGCCAACCGTGGTCATTCAGACCTGAGATGCAAGAGCTTGCGCTGGCTTTCTCGCAGACTCATTACTTGAGTAGCTTGCTAGATCAAAGAACTAAAAGATATTGTGATACCTACGAACACCCTTACTATTGCTTGCAGGATGAAACTCCAAATACGTTTGCATTACTCGACTGTGAGATAGGTAAAGTTGGTGTCAAACAACATGTCAGTCACATGAAGATTCGGAATGGTTCAATTGGGCAAAGGAGGTATTATTTGAGGAATATCAAAGGAACCGATGGACATAACAGGTGGACTAGAATAAGGAGATGGGACGATTTGCATTGGTATGAGGGTCTCCCAACAGAGCGGCGACCCATCCCTCCACAAAGAAATCACGAGGCTGATCGCGGTGGTGGCTATAACCATAGGCAAGCAACGGTGAGTGCACCTAAGAAACCGCCCATATCTGAAAACGCATCGGGTGGGCCACTCCATGGTAATGATCCCGCAAGAAATAGGCCTTTATTAAACTACCAAAGGACCCGCCCATTTCAGTCATAATGGAGGAGCCAACAATTGAAATGCAAATATGTTATAAAAAAAAAATTACAGTTAAGCTTAGTGTAAATTTTCTTTCTGTGCCAATTGCGTTATTTCATCAGTGAAATTAATTAAGTGCTTAATGTGTTCCGTTAAAGTGATATTAAGCGAGTGATTAGTGTGTTTTGTTTAATTGACAGTAAGTGTACGTGAGAGTATCGTAATGTGTTTAATGAGTAAAAATTATCTAAAATACGTCAGTTTATACGATGAATGAAGATTTAACCTATTAAGTGGTGACCCGTAATCCAACAGTATGATAATTAAACGCTGTGAAAAAGGAAATATTCAGTACATGAAAAAGTGAACTTTGGTTAAAAGTTAAGAAATGTGTGCACATTTTCATTTGTGAAAGCTGAGGTAATGTGACAAATGTGATGCTGTGACATTCAAGGAAATTTAAGTTTAAAGTGAGACGACGTGATGTGACTAAGAAGCAAGAAGTTTATTTTATTGTGCCCGCCAGGAAGGCGATGGGTTTTTACTTTATTGTGTCCGCCAATGAGCGATGAAGTTGGTTTTATTAGTACCGCCAGAGTGCGAGTAATTATTATTATTTTGTCCGCCAGAGAGCGAAGAATTTTATTATTGTGTCCGCCAGAGAGCGATGATTTTTGTAAATGGTTCCGCCAGGAAGGCGATAAGTTTTACTTTACTGTGTCCGCCAATGAGCAATGAAGTTATTTTATTAGTACCGCCAGAGTGCGAGGAAGGATTTTCATTGTGTCCGCTGGAGAGCGAGGCGATATTTTATTGTGTCCGCCAGGAAGGCGATGAGATTTATTTTGTGTGCGAGTTCCGCTGGTAGGAACGATGCTAAGTAGAAGGGATATTTTACTAGAATAGGGGGGATATACGACGATTTTTATTTCAGGATGAATGAGTTGCATGCTGAAATGTGCTTCAATTATAATGTCACAAATGGAAAATTATATTATTAGTCAATTTGAACAGTGCACAATGTCATAAGATAAATGTAATTTGTTTTATTTTGCTTGAGGTATGCTCGGCAGTGAAAATTAAAAGTTGGAGGTATTTTATAGTTACTTATATGCAGCGTCAATTAATGCAAATTTACTTTTAAAAATAGATTAAAAAAGGTCAAGGGTCCACCAATAAATTTGTCAGCCTTGCAAAGGTTTTATTTATTTAAAGATTCGGAAGAAGAAAGGTGTTGGATACATTGGTAAGAAAAAGGAAAGGAAGAAGAGAGGGTCTTTTAGCAACCATCCCTCGCAGGTCAATGTTTTTCTTTCTCTCACAACGCACTCGTACTCACAGCACATGACAAGGAAATGATTATTAGTTGTTAAAAATATATATAACGCAGTTGGTACGTACTATATCACTAGTAAATATTTGAGATTATTATATAATTAGTTACTTTCTTTTATTTTTGTGATTTTTATTATTATTGTGTGTGTAAAGAAATAGCACGGTCCTGGGAGGCCAGGTTTATGGCTTTTCAGGCAAAAGAGGAGACGTGTCCCGTTTAGTAACTACACCTCCCCCCGAAGGGTAGG
Source organism: Lepisma saccharinum (assembly GCF_977018435.1). Lineage (NCBI taxonomy): Eukaryota > Metazoa > Arthropoda > Insecta > Zygentoma > Lepismatidae > Lepisma > Lepisma saccharinum. Next base: position 47,432,192 of record NC_139233.1, read on the forward strand.
AATGGTCAGTCAGCTGGGGTGGCCGGAGTGAAGGTCACAGCGAAAAAAAAGGGATGTCTACCCTAGTGACACAGTTTCTTTCAAGAACATCTGGCTCGAAGGATAGCATTCTTGCGCAAAGTGTCATAGTTAAATATAATCAAAGTATATTTTAAGTGTCATATTATTTTAATTTTTCAATATAAGGATATTCATATTTAGATTTTTAATTTTAAGGAATTATGTGAGAACATCTCTTCTGATCTAGTTAACTATACTTAGGGTTGCAACAAGTGTCATTTGTTTTTGTTTATAATTCAGATTGATTTTCTAGCACTGGCGAACAGGCTATTTTATTCTATACATTTGAAAAAATAGGAAAGAAAGTAATCAGGAAGTCGGTCAGTAAAAGAGAGAGAGGAGATTCCAGATAGAAGGTAATTTAATTTTGTAGGTACTCATATTATTTTAGTATTTTGATTTGAAAATAAATAAGGGTTTTTCTAAAAAAATAGTTAGTAGTAGCTAGAAGTTTCAGTAGTGCTATAGTTATTACTTTATAAACAAGTATCGATTGGGATTGCTTAGCGTATTATTATTGCTTGTGTATTAGTTCATATCTTTATAGGAATGTATATTGTATTCATTGCATTTGCTACAAGTTATTAAGTATAATTAGTTATAGGAATTGATCATAAGATTATGTTACACATTTGTATTCAAACTAACTTTGCCTATGCTGCAAGTGAGCATCCACTTTCTAACACGTTTCTTAAAGCATGAGCTGCACGTGATTAATTACTAATTGGTGAGAGAGAGAGAAGGTGAAGTAAGAAAGATAAATTTATTCTTAGGTCGAATGATAGAAGGATCAAATGATCAAGAGAATTTTATAGAGTTTTATGACAATGAAGTTAGCATATTAGTTTCCATATTCATTTCAAAGTACCATTTCTTATATATAAGAAAATGAGTTGATGTGTGTTTACACTTGATATTTATAACACTTAATTTGTGTGAGGATGTTATGAAATTTAGTCCGTAAGATGATTTACGTAACTTTCATTGATTAATAAATGCACATATACGTTATTATTTGCAAACTAGTGAAGTAAGGATTCTAAGGATGTGTACACATATTTTCTAACAAGATACTATTGTACTCGTATCTATGAAAATTTAGTTATGAGTCAATTTATAAATAAAATAGTTATTTTCTTTGAAGTAATATATGGTAGAAAGAGGTTTTTAGTTCTAAGTTATGTATACTTTTTTCCAGTACTCTTGATAAACTTGTGATCAACGTAATATTAAGGTGTGATTCTGGATTATTGTCTGAGAAAGATGAACGATTACAATGGTTTCATTACGAATAACAATTAACAAAAATCTATGATATTTGAGAATTTATATACGTAGTAATGTTTATGTATTCTGTTGTTAACACCTTTTATTGATTTAAGTAGTAATTTAGTAACTTTCAAATGACAATGATGGTAAAGTGTTTAGTAAGTATTGATAGCATTGAAGATTATTTTATTCAAAGAATAAAATATTAATGATGGTCTCAATAATTTACAAAGACCAAACTTGTCTTTAACGTATATTGTTTGCTTATTATAAAAGAAAAACTATACATATAAATGTGATGATTGCAAGCTTATTGAATAAAATTAAACTAATCAATATGAACATATTAATAGGCCAAAATGAGGTCATATCATTGACGCATTTATACTTTATAAGTCTATTTTATACGGATAATATTCTTAGGGCAAAGAGTATTTACATATTGTCATGTTTTGGCATTTTGTTCTTAAGTTTCTATGAAGAATCATATAAAAATCTAATTAACAGATAAAAAAAAAATGTTTTACTGATAGATTATGTCTTGAAAATATGAGTATTAAGTCAACTTTTAACTCAAGAAAAAAAAAATGACATCTTGAACTCTTGTCTGTTTATTATGTTCAATACCATAATTCTAATCAATTTCAAAATAAATATGTTATCTGGTAGTTTCAAAAGTGAAACCTAAGTAGAAGTTTATTTTCAATTATAGGTGGATGTATATGAGAATCAACACCTGTGTTCTTATGTTCATGAGGTAATTGAGTTCAAAATGTTTTAATTTCATTTTAGTATATTCAAATGTCCCATATGTTATGCTTAGAATTTACTGATATTAGATAAAGGTTGAAATTTCATTTGCTTGGTAGTGTATTTTATTGACCATTTTTTATGTTTACTTGTATGAGGTATTATAAAAATGGGTTAGGAAAATCTGTCTAATTTATCATCATGATGGTCAGATAATTACTTCTTTTATTCAGCATTTATTCATGTACTTTTCAGGTTCCAAAATGACCATTAGAAAGTAAGAAAATTTAATATAGTGTTATTAGAGTTCACATTATCATATTATTAATATACTTGATATGGTCATATCATTCATATTTTGATTTTCAATAAATATATTCGAGTGGATAATTCTCTACTAAGTGTAATCATGATACGTGTAATAACATTATCTCTCTATGTGTGAACGGTAGAAGTAAGGTGTATGTGTATAATATATCCTGCAACTTTTGGAAAAATGAAGTAAATGAAAATGAGTATATTCGTAATGCATGGTGATGAAGTATTTAGGATAGACAATTATTGACATTAAATAACATGTGATTAAGCGCTTTCTAAACAAACACTAAGTGAAGTGATGGTGATAGAACATTTCATCGGAGACAATCTGAACCTTTCGCCAAGGAGATGAACTCTCATCAGTGGTGCGAAAGAAATCACCACGTGTCCCTTACCCACACATCCAGTTACTCGACATACCGTGGTGTGATTTGTGAAAAGCTTCCAGAAGTTCCCCATAGACTCAAAGTGACAAAAGAGTTGTTTTCACTGTAGACACCTGAGAACACCAAAACTTTATGAAGTCCAAGCCCAGTGACGTTTGGCATTCCAGCTAGAAAGAAGAGAGAATAACCCATCCTTCTTTCCTTCCCATCCCAACGACTTGCGAAGACATCGGCAGTTATTAATCCTTGTTAACCGAGAAGACAAATACCCTTCAACCTTCTTAAGTTAAATTTACCGAACCTAATGAAGAAAGAAGAAGATGTCATGGTGTTACAGAACTTAATGGACAAAAGTCCAGCTGAACCATATACAGGGTGTCCACCAAGTGAATGAACAAAGTTTAGTGTGATTATATACAGGGTGTTCGACTAGTGAAAGACAGTTTCATCTCATCATATACAGGGTGTTCCACTAGTGAAGGACAAATGATGAAAAATTTCTTCACAAGTTCAGAAATTTTTCCCCGGGGAAACGGGAATATACAGCAATTCTATGTTGCTGCAAGTTGAGAATGCTTTCCTTCGGAAAGTTGGGAACCAAGTTTCTTTCTGTGTGGGCTCTTCTCTCCCCAGCCAGGGAGGGACCAGGACGAAGGAATGCGAGAAGTGACAAATGAGCCCTGTATCCCTTCGACTGGACACGGTCCATCGCCACCGAACTAATTTATGTAACATGTGGCAGAAACTGTAGGATCCAGGGAATGACCAGGAGATACTGTTCTCACGGTTTGGTAAAAACAACGCCGAACGATTTCATTGGGCCAGGGGGACACGTGATCAACAAAAAGCTACAGTTTTGGTGAAATAGTTTGAAAGAAAGGACAGTGTGCGACGAGGCTTGAAAAGGAACATTACCCGCCAAAGTGCTTGACGAGACTTGAAATACAGAGTACCCGCCAAGAGTGTGTGACGAGACTTGGAATAGAGTAACTTACACGGTAGAGTGTGTGCATAAGAGTTCGAACCCGGCACAGTATTGTGTTATAAGTGTACAATCGTGTGTGGCGATAATTGCCAATCATGTGTAACAAGTGTATCCTTTTTCTTGTGTAAGTATGTTAGGTTTATGTCTTTATTAATTAAATATGTTAAAAATCTATATTTGTTTCCCTCATGTACAAGAGGTAGAAATTAATATCTGATCATTGGTAAATGCAACGGGTAAACAAGACCAGGTAATGTTAGGTCGAGCTCTTGGCTCATAAATTCCCCTAGCTTCCCTGGCCGAATCCTGGAACGGACCGTTACTAAACCGCCAAATCTGTTGTAACAGTTAAAAGCAACGTGTTACTTCCAGACGCTGGCGACAACCAACCGTCGTTAGTAAAGGCAATTTGTGAGGCACCTTTTCTGTTGCTGAACGTAAAGGCGTACAAGGACATGATGACATTCAAGTGGACGTTGGAAGATTTCATGAATTTTGACATAACGAGATCCTTTGATAAGCTGGGTTGATATGGTAGACTTGTAGAATGAAACAAAAGTTGGTCCTCAAGTTACTGGAGCGGTAGCAATTTCTAAAGTTAGTGGAAGCGTGAACGCTAGAATTCTCAGCCCAAGTTCACTCCTACTAAAGTAGTGCCGCGTGTCGTCACCAGACGTGACGAACCATTGTCGTTTTTCTCTTTTCCACACCGTACTGTACCTTTTGGACAGAGCCGGTGTCGTATATCTCGGGGAATGACATTTCAAATATTCCTTTCTGCTGTTTAAACTTACTGCTTCAGTTTGTCCGGGTAAAGGAAAGCATTTCATCATTCCTACTATAGATGATTATTATTATCCTGTCCTCACCTTTTATACAATATTTATATTTACAGCTCACGGACTATTTACCTGTGATTCGAATAAAATTACAAATGAATACAAAGGCAAGAAAATGTGGGGCCTCGCCGATGGCGAAGTGGCAGCGTTGTCGCCTTGTAATCAAGTTCCCGGGTTCGATTCCCGGTGGAGGCACATAGTGGTTCGGATCCCACTTTATAAACTGTAGGTCTAGTCCCGATTAGCCTTACTGTGCACAAAGTAAACTTAAAACACCAACTCAATCAATCAAACGCAGCAGCGGAAGCATCAACGAAATAAAGTATTTATATTTTTGTATTCACCTTTACAATTTCATACGAAACACGTATTATAAGTTTATAACATTGGGGAATGCAATATCACTGGATGAAAATGATAATTCAGTAAAAAGAGCAGTGAATGTTCGGAGAAAAATACTTGTGCGAGAAAAATAATAATTTATTAGTTTCATGCTTTAATGCGTTCATCTAGTTCTCATATTATTAACCATAATAGTTTATTCCTCCATTTATCCATGAAGAGAGTGAAAAATATTGTGTGTGTGTGTGTGTGTCTATGTAACCGAATTCAGCACTAGCCATCAGATTTGCCTGATAAAATTATGGACATAATTAATCTGTACTGTTAACCAAAGAGCGTATACGTTCTTTGCTGTTAACTAATCCTATCTATAACACACACACACAAACAGTGTTTACAATGCAATCTGAAATGTTTTCCAGAACTGTGACGTCAGGCGATGAATCATTTTAAAAAGCATATCTGAAGCTTTGACTCATGTCGGGGGATCAAAATCCGAAGTACAAAAAACATAGCTCGGAAACTACATGCAATAGAAGAATGCTGTTGATTGATTGCAAAATGAGCTACAACTCTCCACGTTTATATGCAATACACCTCAATGTGCGCCCCTCTAGTTGCTCTCAGAATATCAAGACGGTAATCCACTTCTGCCCATACACGCCCCAGCATATCACCAGTAACAGTTAGGATACTCTCCGTTCTTCTTCTCCGAATAGTAGCAACATCTGGAACAGGAGTGCGGTAAACACAATCTTTGACACACCCCCAGAAGAAGAAATCCAAGGGTGTGACATCAGGAGAGCGCGGTGACCGAGCTATGTTTTTGTAATGGTACCGGGACTTTATGAACACCCTGTACATTCCGAATGTTAAAACCAGGAGCTACACACTATTACATAGTTGTTCTCTCTCTTTTCTATACAGGTGCAGGTCTTTCCTATCAAAAGTCGAATTCCTAGAGATGCGACCGCCTATGATATTCAACGAAAGTACGTTTAGTAGTTACACGAGTTTCTAAATAATAACAATAGTTTTGACAATTTAAGCCGAGGCTCTACCTTGGATGGGTACCAATTCTAATGGGGGCAGGGGGGGACAAACATTGGAGTAAAGAAAAGCAAGGCTATCAGAATCTAGGAGTAGCAGTACAAAATAATACTCAAGATGCAATTGAACCGGTGAGACCAAGAAGGGAAAGATTCCACTTTTTGAACAAAATGGGCTGAATACTTTGAATACATATCAGAGCTAAAATAAAGGTTTTAGAAACAAACCAGTTATGGAATATTGTTACTATGGTTACGATGAATAAGTTTGTAATTGTAAGTTTCTTCACCCGGCTTTTAGTTTTGGTTGCTATGAGGTTGTTGTTTTTATTTCCCGAAGTAAGGTCGAGTGGAATCTTTCCCTTCTTGGTCTGACCGATTCCATTAGTTTTCATATATTTCTTGCATTTTTTCTTCCAGTCGGCCAAGAGCACCTGCAGGGAAGGGAAAGGCACAGAAGGGCAATTGCCCCCCCCCCCTCAATTTCAAATTTTATGCAAATAAAAATAAGTTTCGTAAATTTTTCTTCGTCGCTTCGCTAGCATCTACGTGTTTTTCTTACAATCTCATCAAGTTCAGAGCCGTAGCTAGGAGGCGGCCGGAGTCGGACCCGAGCACCGAACGATCTAATTTTTTAAAAACAATGTAAAAGAGAGAATGCCATGACGAACCGTGAAATTATTTGCGCCCTACAAAATCAATATTGTTTTCAGTTTGCAAAAATTGGATCTAAAGATGTTCTTGCCAGCTTTGCTCTCAATATGATTCTTTTCTGCCATGCATTGTATATTACTATAGAGAGAAGTAAGACGAAATATGTACTTCAGACTATTGCTGCTAAACAGTTTTGTTTTTAAATGTAGGAAAAGGAGCATACACATGAGGGGGGCAATTTATATCATTTTTGTTCTTGATTTGTTACAAGGAGGATGAATTGATTATGTAATGTATTTAAATAATATATATATTTGTATTTAGAAAAAAAAACATCGAATACGTGCACAATTTAGTGTCAACATATGACACATTTTCTTATTTTACGTCGCTCCATGTTGCAGATGTGTATGTGTACACATGTCATATGTACAAAAGATTTATATTTGTAATTTTTGTCTTTCAAAAATGCAGTTTGTGTGTTTGTTTTCCTTTATTAGCTAATGTGAAATGGAACGTGTTGAAAAAATACCAGGAAAAATGGCAATAATAATAATTATGTCATCATTATTATTGTTCCTATTATTATATTATTATTGGCACGTTTATCCTCCTTGTACTTGTCCCACCCCCGACAAAAAAATCATGGTTGCGCCTCTGGCGACATCTGCAACCGGTAACCCTCAGCCGCTATACTGATGAAATTTCTATTACAATGGTTAAAAAAAAAATATTCCCGTCATACTTGAATATGCCACTGATATTATCAACTCTTAGCTCACCTCTGGTATTTTCCCATCATTATGGAAATTAGCATATGTGCGAGCACTTCCTAAAATATCATATCCGGTTAATGCTTCGGATTATAGACCAATTAGTATTCTGCCTGCCTTATCGAAAACCCTAGAGTATGTTGTTCATAGCCAAATAAACGAACATCTTGTGATAAATAATATGGTAAATCCTTTCCCATCCCATAGTACTTGTACAGCCCTCGTGAATGAGACAGATGATATCCGTGAAGCGATGGATAACCGCCACATAACTACGGTATATTGGTGTTGCTGGATTTTAGTAAAGTTTTTCAGACTGTGGATCATGATATATTTTTGAGTAAACTTAGATACTTCTTTAATTTTTCTGTGAGTGCAGTTGATTGGGTTAAATCGTACTTATCTGGTAGAAGTCAATGCGTTGCATCATCGTCTGGAATATCTGACTGGAAATCTTCAGACTCTGGTGTTCCTCAGGGTCATGTATTGAGTCCATTGTTATTTTCAATGTATGTAAACGATATAACAAGAACCATAAGAAATCTTGCACATCATATGGATGCTGACAATTTTCAGTGTTATATATCAAGTTCATTGTCGAATTTATCATGTGGAGTAGAGCTGATGAACATGGAACTCTCAAATATTAATAAATGGGTTGCCCGCATAAATTCCAATAAATCACAATGCATATTAATTGGATCACGTATAAATTCGGCTAATATGCCAACTGTGCAACTAAATGGTGTATGTATATTATACCATTTTCTAAATATGTAAATAATATAGGGGTGATTATAGATACACACCTGACCTAGTCTGAACAAATTAATAATATATGTAAGAAAGCCAATGCCTCCTTACATCTATTATACAAATAAAAAAAAATCTTCCACCTGTTATTAAAGAGCGACTTGCACAAGCTTTGGTCCTCTCACATCTTGACTACTGAGATAGTGTATATGCTGATTGTAATGAGAATTCAAAAGAAATCAGAACTCGTGCATAAGATATATATTTAACCTTAAGAGGTATGACCATTTAACTGAATATTATAATAAATTAAGCTATATTAAAATGAAAGAAAGACGCAGGTACAGGGGGAACTAATGTTGCTCGTATGTCACTGACAGATTGCTTCCTTTAGAAAACCCAGAGTTATCATACACAAGATCCCAAAGTTCTAATCTTTTAACTATTAAAACTCACAAAACTGATTTTTTTAGTAACTCTTTTACTGTATCAGTGGTTAGGGACTGGAATGCACTCTCACATGAAATAAGAAAATAAAAATTCAATGGTACCTTCAAGTGAAGATTAAGAGAAACGTTTTATGGACTGATGCTATATACTCTTATTCCTGTTTCGATTTTTTGTTTTTGTCAAGTAATTAATACATGTTTAATCGGTGGCGGCGCTTGGGTTCCAAAACCCGGGGGGGAGGTTCCAAAACTGGGGGGGGAAGAGAGTATATTTCCCTTTGTATATAAAGTTTAGCATAGTGCGGGGAAAAAGTAGCGATAATTGGGGGGCTGCCCCCTCGCCCCCTAATCACCACTGTGTTTAATAAATATTTGTTGTGACCTGTTATGTATATAGACCTATGTATACGTACATGTATATATGTTTTATGTATTCCTTTGAATTGCTATGTTTACTGCGGTTGGTTTGATGTGAAAGGTATATGTATGATCGTTATTTTCAATGTTTATATATGAATCAAATTATGAATATATTATATTATGAACTTTTTGTATGTGGTTGAGTGTAAGAAAAGGCATGAGCCTTAATCTCCGCCACAAAAAAGGGGGAGGGAGGCAAATAAATTTTCCAGACCGTGTTACGCTCGTAGCTCCCCAATTGCGACCGGTCCCATACACAGGCCGAAAACCCAGAGACTGAACCCAGGCGGACTCGAGCCCATGCCGTCCCGCAGTCGGAGTTCAAAGCATAGCACCTTAGAGAGCACGGTCACGGACTCACGAGGAGCATTTTTGATAATTGGATGCAATTAATTTCACATATACATGTTAACTTAACGTTCAATTATATATGAGAAACCTTGACAGTTTTGAACTGTTGTTTCGTTGACATTTGTCAGGTACACCAACCTACGCCACACGATAAATTCCCGAACAATAACAATTAACTGACGGATTCCCCTTGCAAACACAACCTGTATTCTTCTGTAGTTGCTTGACATTCGGTATGTGACCAGTCTACTAATAACAATCATCATGCTGAGCCATTGGTTATATCAAGACGTGAGAAGCAAGCGAAGAAAAAGGAAAACAAGGGGCAATTAGTTTCAGGAGGTACTTCTGCGTTTATTTGAGCAAGGTTTTCCTCTTAAACAACAATTACAGCAATTGCATGACATTTTAGATAGGAATTTGAGTCTTAGGACGATTAGCACTGCTATAGCCTTGACTGCTTTTTCTTTTTTGCGGAATCGTTTGAATTGACATGCAATGCATGCTGTAAAGTTGTGGCTGTTGCTTCAATGCAGTATTTCAGTTGTTGTTTTTTTCACATAATAGTTTATTGCGTTGAACAGATAAACATAATGTAATGTGATGCACGGTAAAAACAAACAGTCCGACAAGGTCGAGATGTGTAAAGGTGCAAATCTTTCGAATTGTCTTCTTGCTTCTTTGTAAGCACACATCATCACTTTTCCAGGCGATTTAGTGAGATAAAAAGTGAAATACTGTACTTTCTTTAAAGGTGCCAAGATGGGAAAGTTTACTTCTACTTGCAAAACTTCCCAACATTGTGTGAAGTTCTACGTATTTGCACAGAAAAAAAAGGTTTGTTGAATGTACCCATATATTAACTATCGTTTAACCGAGTAGTTAGTACCCTCGCCTTTAGTGCAAGCGGTCCCAGTTCGATCCCAGATGAGAGCTCCAAGATTTCGGTGTTGTCCCAGCACATGAAAACAATAGTACCGGATTCTAGTCTAGAAAACTATATAAAACAGCGACGACGTTGGGGGGGGGGGGGACATGCCACTCAAAGGGCTTCTGGATCACGGAGTTAAGTTCTTATTAAATATAGGAAATATGTCAAAGCGGATATCTATCTATTTGAGAGCATAAATTTTGCTCTTCGCTATTGGCGAATAGCAAAAGCAATGCTACTTCTTTTGTGGCAACTATTAATCTGTGTAGCGTGGTTCCATACATTCAGGATATCATTCGGCTTTTCGAGATTTCGTAGCGTCGAAACGAGGCAACAAAAAAGGTTAAGAAAAGTTATTTTCGTTGACAACCTGTTTATATAATTACTTCTACTATATATACAGAGACAAGAAAGAAGACCGTAATTTGCCCTTCGAGATAAGACAGGGGTGTTTATAAATCGAGTAGAGACCGAGAGCAACTACAGGCAGAAACAGGTCTCCTCACACACAAACAAAACGAGATGAGAAACTGCCAAGTGTCATCTAATCTCGATATCATCCCTAGTGAAAATGAAGAACATCGTTGCAATTGTCATATTTTCACACCTACACATTACACATGCTCTTGGAATCGGTGTCGTAACTACTATAAAACGTTGGGGGGCCAGGTGTGTCGCGATTTTGCCCTTCCCCCAATGGAATTAAACCAGCCATCAAGGGAGTCGCCAGAAATTTCTTTAAGACGGGGATCAGGCCATTATATAAAACTTAAATAGTGGGGAAAATAATAATTACAATAACAATTATTAATATCATTGTTACGTTTATTATACAATAATAACTGTTACAAACTAACATATATATAAACCATAATTATGTTCTTGGGGAGATTCTTCTACTCTTTCCATATTATAAAGTTTGTGTTGTGTGACCTCTCACATAAAACTCTTAATTTTTCGAAATTTTGAAAACTGTGAAAGCATTTATTCTTTGAATTTAATAATAAACATGAAAACCTAACCTGGTTCCTGTATTTTACACTATTTTTCTTTCTAACAAGCGCAGTTTTTACTTTGGTTATTCTGTTCAAATACTAGCTGAACTATATTTCTGTTATTAACAATAAAAATAACAAGTTTCTGCTCTTTTTGGGCACGAGGGATTTGAATAGAACGATGCCAGATTGCAAAACTGCATGTTCTTGATCGCGGTCTAAATTTGGTTATTTATTTCTGGTCACCCTGTACCTAACGATCCAGCCTAGCCATTCACCTGTCTCCAGAACTTCGAAGGTGACTATGCACGTTGCAGATCCTCAGTTTGCTATTTCCACACCTTTCCTGGCGACAGATATCCCATTTCCGGTCCAATTGATATCGAGGGTCAACGGCCTGTTACTGTTCACGAAAATGTTCCACTCTGCCGTCGAGACGCGAGGTTCGAGCGAAGCATGCCAAGAATTGACCCGAGGCAAGAACGACCTCCAGGAAGGAAGGGGAGGGGAGGGAGACCAGACAGTGTCGCAACGAAGTTTCGTGTCTCCCTCTGCAGTGGAACTCGACGAAATATTTTAGTTTATACAATGCGTCCCTGGAACCAGTGGCGTACCCTCCCCTTGAAAAACCCTTCTTACAGTTTTTCATCACTTGTTGACTACGAACATCATAAAAATGAAGCTGTAAACACGCCAATGTGTGATCAATTACATTATAGTTGGATGCATAGTATAACGAGGCGAATTGTCCACCACCAAGTTTATTCTCCGCGAATTGTCCACCACCAAGTTTATTCTCCGTTTTACTCAACGACAGCTAGATTGAAACGCCAAACCAGCTTCTATGACAATCTGCACCGGCACAAGTAAGAATCCACGTAGCGTACAAGAGCAAAATAATTAAAATAGTTTGATAATTTGCTTAGGAATACTTGCGAACCCCACTTTCCGGCTGTTTAAATATTGCTATATTATTTAGCTTTGAATTAGCAATGGAATTAGTACCCATAGAAAAAAACCTTGCGAAAGTTGTGTTGTGCTACCTCAACAACAACTAGCCGTTTCTCTCCACTCAGTACTTGACAGTAGATGACACCTCTGTGAACTGTAGAACTCCACTCCGGGCGGAGTTTTAGAGAAGAGTGTTACTTTTCAAATTGTACAGGGTTAACAACAATTTTTAGCAAGTGTTAGTAGGTGACAAGAGCATAGGCTTGATGAAAGTTCAGTCGGTGAAAGAAAAACCTCACTTCATCTCACTGTGTTACTGTATTGGTGGGTACGAAACAGAGGCGTATATAGTGTGTGTCCGGACCTACCTAAAATCACTCCATTAGAAGAATTCCAACTCCAATTCTCTCTATCCCACTCCTTTATTTCCCCTCTGTGTGGTTCCGAAACCACACACATAATTTATTCATTTCCCGCAGTGGCGGTTATTAAGGAGTGTGTGTGTGTGTGGGGGGGGGGGTCCCCCGCACGGTGGCCTCTTAATGCATTGTCTACAAAGAAAAAGTAACTGCAATTGTCCCCAGTTTTAACACCCGATCGCCCCTGCTGATTTCCAATATATGTGCAATTTATTCTGCAAACGTATAGAGGTAACTCAACTAACGAATAAAGTGCGTGGGAGTCTTAATAACAAGAAATTTGTTGGAGAAGGACGTTAGGTAGTCAAATTACATAGGAAATAATGCACCCCCTCCACCTCCGTAGTTGCTTCAAACTTGAAAATGCTTCAAAATACTTAATGCATCTTTAAGAGCACAATATTGTTTAATAACGGTGATAAGATAGATCTACACTAAATTTCTACGTGAGAGTATTAGAGGGGCAACTGCCTCCTATTGCAACCTCCCCCCCCCGTGTGCACGCCTACGTGACAGGGGTGTCAACCACTGGCGTACGCAGGAATTATTTTCGGGAGGGGCTGGAATTGTAAAGGTGGATAGTACATTAGCTGCTTTCTAGGGGGTCGGACTAGTATTTTTAGAACTTTGCACTCTCAAATAAAGGTGTTTGCATTTATCACTGTAGTTTTTCCTGAGTTCTTCACTGCTTTTATTTGAAGGGGGGCTGTAGCCCCTTCAGCTCCCACTCTGCGTACGCTAGTGGTGTCAACTACTAAAGAATATAGCGAATATTGTATTCAGTGGGTGACGCATTACCTTTATTTCGTTAAGATAATGCTATTTCATAAATATTGCTATAAGAATGTGAAGCAACAAGGCGATTGACAACTTAAATCATATATCATTGCGGAACACTTTAGACGGGCGCTACATAAATACTACAGGACAAATTGTCAACTTGTCTACCGCCATGTCCGTTCACTTTGGTTGACTCAATACGACATTCACGAATTGAAACAAAATGTCAACATCCTTCTGCACAAACGTCAGTATAATTTCCATTAAATAAAAACATGAATGATAAGAGAGAATAATCAATCACTGGAAATAGCGATGGACAATTTGCATAACACATCCCCATCGTAGGAATCTGCAAATTTCTGCTTCGATCAGTTTATGTGCAATGGTATATCAGTTAACAGATTCGATTTTCTTTCCTAAGGCTCTTTCATGAGTTATTTTAACCGTGCTGAGCAAAGGTACAGACCCCTCTCCTACCTGAACTACTCAAAGGTGTTTCAAGAGTGCACGAGTTGTAAATTTCAAGGCAATCGTAGAAATGCGTCCTCGTTAGATTAATTCTGGAAAGAGCGGAGAGGGAAAAAGGTATTGCATGCATAACTGTTACAATGATGTGGTTGTTACCTCGTAACTTCTAGATTGCGAAGGTCACAGCCGTTTCGCCTCGAAGGAAAGTAAAGGAAAAAACTTCTGCATGTCTGTGTAGTTTGTGCAGAAAAACAAAACAACAAGGAATTATCGAGGTTGCAGTTGGACATGATAAAGAAAACTATCGTGTAGAAACACAAGAATATAAAACATGCAGCTGCAGTGAACACTTTTTTTTTTTCTTAATAGAAAAGAAAAATAACATGGATTCACCATGGTGTTAGTATATTTTTGTTGCGAGTATCTTTTTGTTGCGTGTACCGGTATGTATGAATTGAGTAGCCAGGGATGATGACATAGATAATACTGAATATAAAAAAAATCAACAGGCTCTTTTTTCTAGTTTTGCACTTACCTCATTTCTTCTTTTTGGGAGACAGTTTGAACTGGCGACCCTTAGGTTATAGGGCTTATGGCACGACTGTAAGGAAAGCCTTGGAGATTGGTTAATTTTAGCACATTCCTTGAGTTTGCCACTCGGAAAGAAATTAAAATCAGGTAGACATACGTGCCACTGTGTACAAAGGTACTAGAAAAGCAAACAGAACTTTGTCCAAAAATTTGCGATTCAGAATTCTTTACTTTGAAACATTCCTTCGCCGTTCGTTGGACAATTGCCCCAAATAAAGTTGACGCAGTAGTTCCAGTCTTTTATTCAAGCACACCGCCAAAGGAAAAAAGATCCAATACACGATATGTATGCGGACTATAAATAAAGCTATACATCGCGTGACCAATAACCGCCCAAAATCTATATTTTGCTATTTTCTTCGATATTAGTCAAATACATTTGTGCACGATATAAAATACCTGGTCAACATGCGTGGTGTTTTTTTTTTTCCCCTGTTCTGCAATTTATACGGCTTGACTAATGTCATTGCACCAAAAAAAGAGCAGAAGAAATTACAACGTTTTATCATAAAATCTCTGAACAATTATGTCTTCAAGTCTGCTTTGGTACATAGGCTTCCAGATCTTTTTCACACTTATTTTACACCTTCCCCTTAGAATATCTACTCTTGTTCAGAGTTGGGGAGGAAATCTCTATGAACTTACACGTTCAGAGTTATAAAGGTGGATACTTTTTTCTTATACAGTA
This sequence comes from Lepisma saccharinum, assembly GCF_977018435.1. NCBI lineage: Eukaryota > Metazoa > Arthropoda > Insecta > Zygentoma > Lepismatidae > Lepisma > Lepisma saccharinum. The sequence continues at coordinate 47,447,416 of NC_139233.1, forward strand.
GAACGCATACTGCACGAGGCAGGCTATATCAAAAGACGAAATGAGTAAATGAGGTGGACACTCTTTCAGAAAACTTAAAATAAGTTTTATCGTTACACTTTTACACTACTACAATGTGAAATGTTTGGAATCTATAGTAATGTTTTAATTCAATTTTTAGGTTGGCATACGTATATTCTGCTCCATGTAAAAAAAAAAAAGTAATATGGTACTCGCACTGCTGGATTGATGGCTTTGGTTTCTTTTTACTTGCTTTTCTGCCACTTTTGGCTAATCGCAAAGATGATGATATGACGATATTGATTAAGGAAAATTGATGCCCATGTCGGAATTTGGACCCAGGACGCATATTTCACATGTGCACATTGAAATAAGAGATTCGGGACGTGGTTTGTAATGGAGAAGTTTCTGGTTGGCTGGAGTGACTTTTTTTTTTTACTTTGTTGAGTATTTCTATGCCCTGCCTTACAATTTGACTATAGTCTTGAACTTGTTGAAAGCTGAAAACCACTTATATTTTCCTTTCCCATCTATCATCTACTCTTAATACACTGCTTTCATCTTTTCTACATGTTTCTATCACAGCTTCACTTTCACTAAATCGATACTTATCCTCCAACGATTTATTTACATTCTATCACCTTGTGCTGCCATCTACATTTCTTTATCGAAACTCCTTTCGTTTCATTTTGTGTTGTTTTATCTGGTTTGTAACAACTCTTTTTAAAACAAATAGGCGCGCACTTATGCAGTCAAAATTAAGGTTTTGGCGGTAAACAAGGGTTTGATAGATTCTTTTAAGTAAGAATTCAAAATGTTTCTTGCTTGCATCTGACGGAAACCGGAAAATGACCCAATATATTTAGTAATTGTATAAGAATTTTCATCAAACGCAACATTTTTAAAATTATTTCCTTTATTATTTCCAATAAGAAAGTCTATTCGCTTTCCGAGTATTGATTACTATTCGAGTACGTTGTCTTCCCCGACCAGATGGTTCTGCTTGTGCTGGGGTATAGTAGTCTGTGGTTTACAAAAAGTGTTCGCCCTAGTCAATGAAAAAAATGCCAGTTTCCTATAATCATTGAGACAGTCTGCTAGCCAATAGGGAACATTCATGCACAAACCACGCCCCCAATCTCCATTTCAATGTGCACATGTGAAATACGCACGTGGAACCTCTGGTGTCGTAGCGGGATGTGCTAACCACTAAGCCACGGAGGTCGGCCCAGCTTGGAATATGTGGTGCAACGTTCTATTATGAACTAGCATGCGATGAGGAAAATCAACCGTTCGATTCTAATGTTTTTCTGCACTTTTGTATATACTATAGCCACAAGCAAAATTGCATCACAGCCGTGTTTATGTTCGTCAGGCCCGTGCCCGAGGGGTCATGTCCCCTTTGAACTGTGAATTTTTTTACAATGTTAAACTATAAAAACCTACGAAAATAACAAGACGAATTTTCAGATTTTGTAAGAATTTCGTTTTTGTCCTTGCATAAATTAATGGGTTGTTTGTGGAGAGAGGCAGACTATAGAAGTTTACATGCAGTCTGCAATATTTGGTAAATTTAGTTCCAGGCATCCCGATTTCGTCGGGAGAGTCCTTTCTTTGTAATCCCTGTAAACCTCAACATGTCATTTGATGATCATAAATGATTACAAGATGAAATAGATGGAGGGACAATCGTTGTTAATACGTATAATTTAATTTATAAGTGTATTATTTTCTAAACATAGAGTTATCGTGTCTGCTCAATGGTACTGGTATAAGAAAATATAATGGCAACGTTATTAATTTGCGGAATACAGTACTATTCAAATACTGAGAATTTAATGTACACAATAAGCACCAAGCTGTAAGCCGTGGGAGGGGGGGGGGTAGGCTTTTTCAGTTACTTTGAACCATAATATTGCAACTCTACATTTCTATATCTGGCTTGATTGATCGATTGAATTAGGCTATTTTACGTCACTTTTCTGCTACTTTTGGCTAATCGCGACGATGAGGATGATATGATGAAACTGATGAAGGTACACTCACAGAGAACACCCATGCCCAGGCCGGGACTTGAACCTGGTACCATTGCTGTCGTACCGCGCTGTGCTAACCCTTGCTGAAATACTACCGCATCTAATACTTCGCAACAGCATTTCGGATCTCGGATCTGCACCCCCCTTAAAAATCTTGGGTGCGGGGGGTGGGTAACGTCGTCGCCTTGTGATCACGGGGATCTCAGGTTCGATACGACGATACCCGATGGAGGCACATTGCACAGTTGAGATCTCACTTTAAACTGTCGGTCCAGGTCCGATCTCAGCATAAATTGAACTTAAAGAACTTCAACCATTACTTGAATTTATAGACCTGGGTGGGAACCAGTATTGGGTTTTGAAATAACTGGGGTGTGGGTACTTAATTTAGCCTACATTATTTAACAACGTACACTATTGAATTATAACAATGTTCACTACTTTTGATTATGATTTCCAGATTCAAATTCAAGAATAGTCCTGAAGTCTTCATAAATTACACTTTAGTTGAAACCAACCTAATAGTTCTAGAACTTGTATAATAACTAGATCTCGGATTTTAGGTTTTTAAGCTATTTTTTTTCCTTTACATGTATGTAAGAAATAATAAGTTATGTCAGCGTTTCGTTAAAAAGCGCAATAACTGATGAAGTTTTATAGTGCCTAAAAAAAACTATTTTGCTTGTCTATTTTAGGTTTATGCTCATAAATCAAGCCTTTTTTTAGTTTTTTATATATTTATAACAGGATTTTTATGTCATTCAGAGACATTTGCTTTGTTCGGTCACGAAAATATTCAATGACGAACGTGTTTGAAAAGTACTCTCTGTCGATTTCCCTTCCTCCAAGCCCATGGTGATTTTTCAAAGCTCTAAACAAAGCAAAATGTCTGGTGCCACTGTTACCTGTACAATACAAAGTGGTCTGATCTGTGTGGTCGAGTCACTTTGGTGCTTTGTGACATTCACGCTTTGCAAACTAACATTTCAGCACTGAAGTTTGCACCACTGACTATGTTTTTTGTTGAAAGATTATTTTCAGCATACAAGGTGATCCTCACAGACAAAATTGCGGAGTTTGACTGTGCATAACATGAAAAAAGATTGTTTCCTAATTATACGGCGAAGAGTGGATTTTAATTACAAATTTCCAATGGTAAATTCTGCCATCGCCGTACGGTTAGGCAACACACATAACGATATGCAAGATAGTGTGTATTTCAGGATATAGGTGTCTTTCCCTTGCCGGTTACTATACCGCGTTTGTTACTACCTGTCCCGGTTCCCGCGTTAGCTGGTCGCTGGCTTTTCTCCGTGCTGGGGAAAGTCAAAGCCAAGCAGCCAATTAAAATACGCAACGTCGCAATAGCGTCTACGTATGCTCCTCTCTTCTGGCTTCCATTCGCTCCTCGCTGCCCAGCAGACGATTTTTTCCTCGTTTCTCATTGGCACCGAAACTGTCGAGCGATCGCTAGCGCGGAAAACGGGACAGGTTCTAACAAACGCGGTATATACCTAGTCAGCATTTCTCAGGAATTTTGAACTATTTTAAGTATTCTTTTTTAAGTATTCTTGAACCTACTTCAGGATTTTTCGAGCCTAACTTAAGATTTGTATAACCTATTTTAGGGTTTTTCAAACCTATTTTAGGAACCTAAAAATCCGAGGTCTAATAATAACATACAGATATTGGAAGAAAGACGTTTTCACTAAATCACTATAGACGTACCAGCAGCAATGCCAAAGTCGTTCTTCAGGCGTATTTCAACGAGGTTACCAGGTACCAGAGATAAATATCTGTTGTTTTTTTTTGGCCTCCTGAGTGCAACACGAATTGCCCGTACAGTAGTCTGACAAAGGTTGTATTTCTTTCTTTTTATTACCCTTCAATGTTTTTTCAGGGATCGTGAATTTTAACCACTGCGATTAGCCACAGTAAAAAGCACCAATACATAAGGGCAAAAAAAAAAACACTCTTATGGCTGTGATAAGTCGAAGGAAAGCATTTGATCGAATACCTCGTGAGTATTGACGGCCAGTACTCAAGAACAGCATTGAAGGACAGTTTGTATTTTAACCATTTGAAAGCCAACGTTGATGTCCCCTAAGGTTGCACTTTTAAGCCCTCTCCAGGTTGAATGTAGAACAAACTAATAAAAATGACTGGAGAGTGCTATATGCTGATGGCACTTAATTGGTGGTTGAGGCATTGGAAGATCTATTTTACATTAGACCAATGGCAACAAGTTTTATAAACACATGTAATCATGATTAGTGGTGGAAGACGGAACAAAGCATGCAGATTTTTGTGGAAAGAAAATCAAAACGAATCAACATTATTGACCTTAAGTCATGGGCGGAGTTTGAGCTCTTGCTTTGGACGGGGGGGGGGGGGGGCAGGCCCGCCCTGGCCCCTCCAGAACTCCGCCTATGCCTTAAGTAGACAATTGAAATTTTTTTTAAACGACCTATAAAAACAGACACGGAAATTATTACGCCACTAAACTGATTGATTGATTGATTTAGTTTATTTTACTTCGCGTTTTGTGCCTCTCGGCTAATTTGCGAAGATGGGGATGAGTGATGAAATGATGAAATTGATGAAATGGACATTCACAAACAACCAAGCCCGACCGGGGTTCGAACCCGGGACCCTTGGCGTCGCAGCGCGATGTGCTAACCACTCGGCCACAGGGTCGGGCACTAAACTGGTGATTATTATTAGAATGGAGTAATGTGCAATAAAAAATGTACAAGGGCAAAATTAACTGGACAAAAGGGATACTTCTAAACACAATTGTCTTGAAAGACTGGAAATGAAGAGAGACAAACATTATTTGATGCCCGGAATTGAAATTCTTTATAGTCCAAGAAGGGTGCTAAACTTCGATCAGGTCAGAATCAATATGTGAAAAATCTGAAATTACAAGTGTGTTGACATTAGTATGGATGTGGCAGAGAAGAACAGTATAACTGTTGTGAACGAATTTTATTCAGATTGATAAAATTGAGACGGTACCGAGACGAGACTTGTCTCGTTCTCAGGGCTGTCTCGAAATAAGAAAAAAATACTTATTACAGTGAACTGAAAACGTAAACCAGCAGTAAAAAATTAGATACCGTCTATCTGCCAATGAATGAAGGTAGTACATTGTGCAGTGGTTCGGATCTCACTTTAAACTGTACGTCTTCGAAGTCTCATAATATAACAATTCTGATTGTGACGAAATTTTTATGTACCTTTAATCTTTAATTTACTGGTCTCGTTTTCATCACAAATTTCTAAACGAGCTAACCGACAGCAGAGTGAGTGGTTTTCCGAAAACAACTTTGGACATCATACAGGAAACCGTACGGTACTGATAACAGTGTGTATTGTATTCTTTATCTTCAGGAAATATATCAACATTACTGAAGACCAGCAACTAGGAAAAGTAAGTAAGGCCTAAGCAGATAGGACTGGAAGAAACAAGTTATCAGTCATCCATTGGCGACATCGTTCTTCAAGCTGAAAAAGCACTTTCCATGCAATTGGAAGTACTAACAGACTGAACAAGATAATAAGACACCCATTTGAACATTTCGCTACCTGTTATTTTCGCGGAAACCATTCGACACGACTGCTGATTGATAAGTTTTATGGTACGTTCACCAAACCTGAGAGGTTGTCATATTCCATGTCAGTATAGATATAAAAGTCTGGAACTAGCGCATAAAATTTGGCGATGTGTGTGTACACACACACGTCGACATACGTAAAACCATACTTCCATAAAATGTGCGTGTGTGTGTATGCATGTAAGTAAGGTAAGTTCCTGTGAGGCATATATAGGGGGATGCATTCTTCGATCTCGGTCATTTTGGATGTGTTGTGATCAGCACCACGTTCCGGCCGCCTTTACCCCTACCCTCCCGCAGGTGTGCTGAATGTCACTTGTAGGTGTGTGTCATTGATCTTGTTTTTAATATTTCGATTAAAAAAAAAAGTTATGCTATTAATTGCCCACATACACCTAATTGGAAAGAAAATGGTTATAGTACAAGGTGCATTCAATAAATAACCGGAAAAGTAGTATAAAAATTCTAAAATACGGCCGTGATTGTTATATGTTTGTTATTTTGTCAAAGCTGGGGCTGGCACGCCTGCCTCGTGCACGGGACGCTTGGAAACAGTTACACAAGATGGCGGCACCCTTACAGGAGTGCTCGAAGCTGGAGCAGCGAAGTGTCGTGAGATTTTTGTTGAGTGAAAGCGTGAAACCAATAGAAATTCATCGCCGCATGACAGTTTAGTACGGTGACAATCGTATGAGTCGAGTGTACGAGTGGGCTGAGAAGACAACAATGGAATGGCGACATCCTTCCGTCTCCCGAACCGAAGAAGGTGCGTGCTCAACGGAGTGCTGGAAAGGTCATGTTAACTTTGTTTTGGGACCACAAGGGGCCAATTCTTGAACATTACATGCCCAGAGGTCATAATGTAAACAGTATCACCTACTCCAACCTTTTGCGCGAAAAACTGAAACCAGCCATTCTGCAGAGACGACGTGGTCCGGTGTACACTGGTGTGCTTTTGCTCCATGGCAATGCGAGACCACACACTGCGAATGTTACATTGTGCACCATCGAGGACCTAAAGTTTGAGTGCTTACCCCGCCCTCCATATTCGCCCGATCTCGCGTCTTCCGATTTCCACACCTTTGGCGCACTGAAAGATGCACTAAGTGGATCGAGGTTCCAGAATGACGACGAAGTCCAGTCAGCGCTGCACGAGTGGTTACGCACGCGTCCAAAAGAATTTGTTTCCTGTGAAATCAGTGCCCTTATCAAGCGCTGGTGTAGGTGCATTGAACTAGAGGGGGGGACTATGTTGAAACATACTACTGTAGTTCTTTTGGTGCTTGTAACATATTTTAGGTATACAACATATTTCCGGTTATAGGCTATATATTGAATGAGCTATGTAGTTTGTGTATATCTCGCACAGTTACGCCACAGTGACCAGAGCACACAAAGTGCCACAGACCCAAATCTACGTACTACGCCTAATTTCACCAGCCTAAAAGTAAAGAGCGTAGTGACTGCTTTGCTGCAATTAAAAGTATACTTATTGCCTGGGGTGTAGTCGAGGAACAGCGATATACGCCGTATAACTCTGGTTAACCTTACTCGAAAGCATATATCTTCTACTTGTGCTTTGTTTATATTTGCAACTTGTCCATTACTCCAATGCTTATTATACTGTCAATTACTTCTGGCTTCCCCTGACCGGGAACACAATGTTGAGAAGGCGAGAGTGTGTGAATACATGACGCACGTCAGCATTTTATCGCCATTTGACTACTATAATAATTTTGGTTGGTTGATTTGGTGTTTTAAGTCAACTTTATGCACAGTAAGGCTAATCGGGACTGGACCTACAGTTTAAAGTGTGATCCGAACCACTATGTGCATCCACAGGGTATCGAATGTAATAATTTTATACAAATATGCACACCGTGTACAGTTACGGGCCATTTCTTAGGTTGGCTGGTCTTTTTATGCAGGTCTTGAGTAATATGAGATCTGCCATTTATAGTCAGAACCAATGCAGGAGTTTGCCTTTACCTGAGATTTCGAAGTATCGAGAAAACTCTATGCGAATGTCTCAACAATGTTCTTGTTGCTCTTCCTCGCAACAATGGCGGTGGACTATTAAGGCTTCTTTTATGCCAATAATGAGTATACCATCATCATCAGTATTCTACTATTAATGACGATTTTGTAGAACTTAAATAATTTCATCCACATATAATGGATGACCAGTTGGGGGGAATATATATATATATATAATTTAATTTCATATATTGAATAACTCCAGCGTTAATAGAAACAGTCTCCGCTGGGTGTTTCCCGCTAGGTCCTCCGACGAAAATCCACCAAATCAAGATGTGTTACAACAACTGGCCGATATTTATGGTGAAGATTATAATAAATTTAAAGCACAATAGTGGATTTCCTTTAACATTGGATATATGGAAATGTCTGATATTCTCCACCTTGAGCACTGGCAAAAACTTGAAAACCTGTGTAAAATTTTAGAAACTTTTTAATGCTTAAACCAAATGTATAGTCCCATAGCATGGGAATTAATTAATGTTAAAAAGCATGTTCAACTTTATTCATTAACACAGTTGACGCAGTGTTTCAAAATACTTTTTGGCCGTGTCGTAGAAAAAAACTCGGTGAAAGGTAGAGATAATTTAAAAATCTTAAAGAGAGATTCAGGATCCGTATGGAACAATATGTGTTCTAACCCCCAATGAGTTTTTTTATAAAGTATTTATTTTTTGTGGACATAATCCATGCAGCAGTTAACAATTTTTCAATGTATAATAAAGGTTGTCCCAACAAAAACGCCGGATTTAATGACGTGAAAAAAAATTCTATATACCTTAAATTATCCACCGATAGCCACTTTAAGAAGAGTGCGGCCAACCCAAGAAGGCAACAAATGATTGATTGATTTGCTTTTTTACTTCGCTTTTGTGCCAATTTAGGCTAATTGCGAAGATGGAGATGATATGATGAAAGTGATGAATGGACACTCACAAATATCCATGCCCAGACCGGGATTCGAACCCGGGACCCCTGGCGTCGTAGTGCGATGTGCTAACATCAGCCACGGAGACCGGCTGGAAGACAGCAAACAAAAACAACAGTACTTAAAAATATAAGAACAGTTCCGCCAACCCAACAAGGCGCAATTCAAATCCGGCGTTCTTGTTGGGACACCATTTATATACATGCATGCATGAATATTTACCCACAGATAACTAAACCATTTCATTACACATTTAGAGCATTATTTTCGATTTGCTGCAACATTTCTTAAGAATATTGATTACCGAAGATAACGTTGGAAGTCAGTAAACAAGGCAGTATCAATGGCGCTTGATATCTACTCTTCTTCAGGAATTGTTCACTGTATGTTTCATGAAGTTTGCACTGAAATATAATGTGGTTCACTACACTAACTGTAAAGTTCAGGGGCAAGAAAAACTAACTGTAAAGTTCAGGGTCAAGATACGCTAGGACTATCAGGGAATATTGGTGGCATCTGACACTTCATTAATAGTCGGCAAGGGAGAAGCAACAGGAATACCAAAACGTGAAATTACAAGTATCTCAATTCATGAAAACATCACATAAACAATTACTCTAAATAATTCAATATCAATAAAAGTAGCCGAATTATTGATTTTATACAACTCTTACGAAAATATAGGTTTAAAGGCAAATGAAATTTCGAAAGTTTTCTGCCAAAAGGTATAGGACGTAAACACAATCGCGATACAGATGGTGTTAGTTATATAGATAGTTATATAAATAATGAAAAACAATCAGTCATAAATAGGATATTGAATATAACGAAATTCTATGATACACATAGGAAATGAGGAACTAACTTCGAAAATTTCATCAATTTTTGCTGCAAGCCCTCACTTGCCTAGTGTCAGCTCTGACTTTCGTACCCTAAACAGTCAAAACGCCAAAGTTTTATCAATAATAAAAGGTTGGCGGATGAGGTGCAAAGACATTTCTCAAATATACAGTTGTACGTAATGGACTAAACTCTTTTGTCTAAAACATTATCCTACTAATTAATTATTTGTAAAACATCCCAGCAAGATTTCTGCTATTGCTACATAATTCACGGGCCTCCCTGATAGCGTAGTGGTAACATCATCGCCTTGAAATTAAGGGGTCCCGGGTTCGATAGCCGGTGGAAGCACTTAGTGGATCGGACGCCACTTTAAACTGTAGGTAGAGTCCCTATTACCTTTGAGCGCATAAATTGGGACTCAAAAACAAACTCAACAAGCTATCTACTTCACGTTTGGAAAAATTGAGATTATATGCTTATTCAAAACATTGAGAATATCACGATTACACGCGCCTGGTGTCGTACGTACAGTGGGATCCAGGAGTATTAGCATGCAAATTATCCATCACTATGTTCGTGTACTTTATTTGACCCAACAAGAGCTTCAAGAATTAAAAGAAAACTCAAAACAAGGTGTTGACAACTTCTGCACCAGCATACCTAAAAATCCATCCCTTAACTCACAGGATGTAAGAGAGAAATTAATTAATATAGTAATGGACAATTTACACCACTATACAGTGGGATCCATGAGTATTACCGTGCAAATTGTCCATCACCATGTTCGTGCTCTTTATTTGACCCAATAAGAGCTTCAAGAATTAAAAGAAAACTCAAAACAAGCTGTTGACAATTCGGCACCAGCATACCTAAAAATCCATCGCTTAAAAACACATAGGATGTAACAGAAAAATTAATGAAAATAGTCATGGACAATTTGCCGAGCAATACTAGTAGATCCCACTGTACAGTGGGATCCATGAGTATTACCGTGCAAATTGTCCATCACCATGTTCGTGCATTTTATTTGACCCAATAAGAACTTCAAGAATTAAAATGAAACTCAAGACAAACTGTTGACAACTTCTGCACCGGCATACATAAAAATGTATCGCTTAAAGGCACTTAGGATGTAAGAGAAAAATAAATGAAAATAGTCATGGACAATTTGCACAGTAATACTCATGGATCCCACTGTACGTGCAGTTCGAGCTTGCTCTTTTTGCAGCGTGGTCGTGGTCATTTTGACACCATTCTGCTAACATCCGTTGGTAACTTTCCACTAAAGTTGGCTGATTCTGCTGTTCGCTGCGGATATACTTGCAGCAGAAAATGTGCATCTATTGCACCTTTCAGGATGCCTAGAAGGCTATCCTAGTATGGCTCACAAAGTGCCAGCATTCCATTCCAAGGTGATGACGCAAGCAACAAATGAGAAGTGTTCGTCACGAGAAGTTTTTACGTGATTCAACCCTCCTATGCGTTGGCGGAGAATGTCAGACTAGCAAGAAACAATGGCTGCTTGCCTAAGAAAGTCTTTTCCTGTCACATGGTGATTTACGTCGGGAAGACGCCAAAGTTGGTCCAAATTATTGGAAATCACTTCAATGTCTGCCGGAACACAAATTACGACTGAAGCATACTAAGTAAAGGTTAAAAATAGAACATCTAGCGAGAAAGTACGAACAACGTAAATTCCTGCTGTTTATAATTTCAGTATGCCAGCCAACAGCATGCGGAAACATGTGTTCAGTCCAGTCACTAGATGGCTGTACATACACGTGACGTGCAGTACAATTGTTTATCTGTATTTTTCATTCTTAACAAGTAAGCTTTCGTAATTATAAGAAATTTTCCTTTTCTTTTAAATCGAATGACGAGACAAACACCACCTATATAATGAATAATACGTGATAAAAGCTATTGCTACAAACGATAACAAAAATTTCCTATGAGTTTTTTCTCAAATCTTTAAGAACTTGTATCTTAGAACTTGCAATGAAAATATTAAATGATTTGCGAACTCAATAATTTTGTAACTACTAATACAAATTATATAATTTCATTAACACACACACACACATCGTTGTTGCCGGATCGGTGGCTGAGTGTGTTAAGTGGTGGATGACTTTCGATCTCGCCACCGATGTACCCGGGTTCGAGTCCAAGGTTGGGCATCAGTAGCGGCAATTAAGGGAGCAGCACCCTGCAATATGATAAACCTTTTCTATCAAGGGAAAGTAAAATGTCCTTGCCCCCACCACAACCTTCAGTTTTGGAACACAAATGCCGCCACTGTTGGGCATGGATGTTCTTTGTGAATGTCAACTTTAACTAATCATCATTCATTGTTGCAATAAGTCAAAAGTGTCAGAAAATAACGCTAAATAACGAAACAAACATTTCATATGCAGTATTTTTATTTTGTGTATGTGTGTTGGCGGCGATTGGGTCCCAAACAACTGGGGGGGGGGGGCAAAGTAGCGGTCTTTCCCTTGGCAGATAAGATTTAGCATAGTGCGGGAGCAAAAATTGCTAAAGTGGGGGGCAATTGGTCCCCCTCGCCCCCCCCTAATCGCCGCCACTGTGTGTATCAAAATTATGCAAATGTAGATGCAATTTATTCTGGCCGGCCATAGAATAGACACACAAATAAATTAGCAGGATGAATAAGGCAATACGTTTTCACAGTATGAGTAATAAATAACATTTAAAATGTCCTTACTTTTAATAAGAACAAAATCGTAACTTAAAATTCTACAAAACATTTATTCCTTTAGTTAACTCAACAAGACGATTTCGGTGGGCAGGAATAGGCAAGACAGAAGCGTTCACAGGATTCTTGTTGGGAAACCTGATGGTAAGAGACCTGTAGGAAGACCAATACGAAAACGGAGGGATAACATTGAGATGGACCTAAAGGAAATCGGTAAGGATGGAAAAGATTGGATTGATCTTGCCCAGGATAGGGACAGATGGAAGGCTTGTGTTGCTGCAGCCATAAATCTTTAAAGTTAATTAGTTAGTTAACTCATTATAACGTAACATGAAAAGCTATGTTCACTATGGACTACCCAGTCATTCAATAACTTGTCCAGATGTTGAAATAGCTGGACAAGATGGACGTCCAAGTAACCATCTCATTGAACAAACGCACGTCGAACTTAAATGGCAGTTTTAAAGCACAGAGCCTGTCCTTTAAAAGCATTCTCAACGCTTCCAACATGTAAGTGTGTACTTTGCACGGCGGGAAGGAGGAGAGAGGGCGAACGTGACAAGACAAATTAGTGTTGAGATATGTTGAGTAAAAGAGCACGAAGAATTCTTACAAGGTTGGCGCGAAATTTGGGAGCAGAGACCGGCTGTCATTGAAAGCGGCAAATGACCCTGAGTAGTCTGTGTAGTCAGCAGATAGGAGAATGACACTGGAGTTTCGTCTCAAGAGAAATTTGTCAATAAAAAACTACAAAGGCAAGAGTGCGTGCGTGGTTGACGCTGCTAGGCTTAAATGTTTGTGAACTTCTTGCAAATTTTCAGAAAGAATTGTAACATTTTAACTTATATTTCCTAGATTGTTTAATCTTTGCATTTGGGAATACGTACTTCACTGTCTTACACAACTCGGTTTAGCTAAGATAATGCTGCCCGAAACGTGGAGCCACTTTGTGTGGCAAGATATTCAAGGTTTAAGAAGCACATCAGGTATAAGATTTAGTCCTTATGTGTATGATAAGTATTCTAGTTAGTTTAATTTAATTTAGTTAGTCACGTCACACAAAATACGAGACGAGGCCTGTATATCAGATTTTTTGTTTTCGGATATTTTTATATAACGTAGGCTGGAGGCACGCAAAATTAAACGTTTTTGTTTTTCAATTAAGGCTTTCATTCAATTGACGGGAGCTTAATTACATAAAAAAAAACATAATTATACGATTCGCACACGCACACACTTTTCTTAAAGTTTGGTTCGTTGAGCCCGTTTCGACGCTACGAGCTTTCCAAAAACTAATTTTCTATCCCGTATGTATGCAACCACGCGACACTCTCACGGTTGCCATTGACTTCTATTTTTTCCGATAACCTGCTCAAAGCAGAGGTATGCTACGGTGGTATATTACCAGAGAAGCCGGCGTAGTGAAGTCCCAGTATTTAATCTTGTATGCAAATTTGAACCAACCATATACAGGATTATTCATAAAGATAGTAATACTTTTGAAAACTTGTGGGTTTATATTTCAAGACACATCAAAAACACAGGAGACTAACTGTCAAAGTTTTCTTTGTAATGTCCCTATAGGTGGACACGTGGATAAAAATCCACAGAGGAGGTAACAAAAGGTTAGGTCCGAAGATCGGGAGGCCTAAAAAAAAAAAAAAAAAAAAAAAGTGTCACCATTCCTTGCAGTGCAACCAATCCAGCATTGTTGGAGTAGCGTGTTCAGGAAAATCAACTTCGCGAGTTTCTTCAACAACTGCAATGAGTATTTTTTGTGTGTGTCTAGAAACAAAATGCAAGTCTTAACTTTCTTTATAAATAACCATGTAGGGAAGAAATTACCCCCCAATCCTCATAGTTGAGGTTCAGTTTCGAAGGTCCAAAGTCCCTTCCTGAAACAAAAATGTTCTAATCCTCCGTCGAAAACAGAACTATAAAACGAACTTGTACACATCTTAAAAACAAATGACGCTAATTTGCGAAGTTCTATCGTTTTAGTGTAACATTCAGTGCACGTGTACGGCGGAATGTTGTGGTGTGGTGTCTGGACAAATGTGTATTGGAATAAAATGTCCTTACAGAAACGTCCAGTTATTATTTTCTCAAAGGCAATTCATATTCAAAATTGGGAAAGAAATATGTGGAAGTAACTTCTTAAAAAGACGCAAACCGACGATGAAGAAATTGGCTGGTTATTATACAAACTTTATATCATTTCCAAGAGTGTTTAAAAATAATTTACTAGTGCCTGATGAAACAGTAATCCCAAATTGACTTCTGGTGTTTGTGCAATATTGAGCAGATCCCTCAAAACATCCATTTATAATTACAATCACTCAATTCTTTCAATTGTTACAACCAAAAGTATGACAGTAAAATTTGTGTCCGATATGGTATGGTATCTTGGTATGGTACAGTCATTGACACTTCTGGGTGGTAACAATCCTATTAAGTCAATGAGGTTGTTACAAACCAGAAGTATCTGTGATTGTACACCCAACGGCGAAAGAAACAGTAGGCGAATTGTCCACCACTAGTTTCATTCGGTCTGCATCACACAGTATGATGACAATGAATTGAAATAAAGACGTCAATTAATAGAGAACAGTGTCTGCTTCGAACCGACATAGTTTCATTCCTTAAAACAACACAGGATGTAGAATAAAAAAAAGAATAAAAATACGGTAGCTGTGGACAATTTGCTTACCATTATCTTTGCCGTTTACTGTACAAGGTCACTATCAGACACGGCTGAATATAATTGTATATTCACATTTTGGAAGAAAATTATGAAGAACATCGAGAAATAGGTTTCAGGCAGTTTTGTTATTCCGATTGTGATCTACATGCAGGTTTCTGAATAATTAATTTGGAGATTTTTTGCCCTCTAAGTCACAGACAATTTGGAGGGGGCAGTGCTCTCCAGTATCCCTTAAACACGACACTGGTGCTTTTTCACGGAGCACGTAGGTGTGTGTCCAATTTCGTGAGTGACTACGTGCCTTTTATTTCCTGCCATACAACAAAGTGATTTAATCGCCACTACACATTTTCGCCACGAACAAGTGCATTTCCGAGTACTTGGCAACCTTGTCGCCGACGTGACCTTAATTGGAAGACACACTCGATGTGACGAAATTGGGACTTTCCCATTCCACCGGAGAAAGCAAAGTGACACGGGTAGCTCCAAGCCATTTCAGCACAAAATATTTTCCAGGTTGTTCGCGTGATTTTCTTTTTAAAAGAATTCCTACTGTGGGAACTGGGACCGTATGCATATTTGTTGAACATTTCTACGCTGACAGTGGTGCCTGTATGATAGCCACAGAGGCCTAGATAAAGAGTAGGCAAATTGTCCACACCGCCATTTTCATTCCTTTTTATTCTACATCCGTTGTTGTTGTAAGGAATGGAATTCTGTTAATGTGAAGCACATGCTGTTTTCTGCTCATTGAAGTTTGCATTTGTTCATAATCCATTACACTGTGGAAAAAACACTGAAGATGCGGTGAGGAACAATTCGCCTATCTTAGCCTCTTAGCATGACACTACTTACAGATGAAGTCAATGGACAAATTACATTTACCTTTCAGCATGCAAAATTGATCTGTCGCGCACATCAACTGCACCAAGTTTATTTTCCAAAACTTACGGAAGGTTTGGAGTCCGCCATCTTGAAACTCGTTGATCAATTTGGTTATTTGGAAACTTCAGCTCAATAGCTTCAGTTTTTCTGACAATCAGCGTGGTCAACCATGCACTATATTCTAACATTTGTATTAATAAGCCCTACATCAAGCAATATTCTAAATAAAATAAGCGAGAGTTTCGTTTGATGAAGCTCTGAAAATGTAGTCCAACCAGATTAACATGACCAGAATTTGGAGTACTCCCAACGTACAGAAAATGGAATATTCCTCCGCCAGCTTGAAGATGTCCATGTAATACCGGACCACTTCTAAAAGGTATCTAGCGTCTATATTATTATTTTTAGCTTAAGATCTATAACCTAACCGCAGATATGACACATAATTTGACTTACGAGTCTGCTCCTGATTTTTCCTTGCCAAGGGTGTAGTGAGGTGATATCCTAATCCCTAAACCTGTCTCCATGTTTGGAACATGTCGAGACAGGGCAAAATGTGGCATATATGTGTAGCATACACTTATACACTAAAAGTTTATTTATCCCATTTTGATGGGATGGAATCGTACTGCAAACTGTCGTTAGCATGTTGTCACTGCTGTAAAAATATACAGTGTAATGTTATCCCACTGTGAACTTCATCGTGTATGAGTGTTAGTCCCACCAACACACTCTTGATTCCGACCAGAGAGATGATGTTATCAGCAGCACGCTCAGGGCCCCTTCGCCCTCCAGGATTGCCCCCTGGGCATCATGAGCAACAGTGTCTTGTGCAGAGACATTATCAGGAACATGTCTGCCTCGGATCACCCATCCAGGGATTAGAACCCTGGTCTCCCGGCCAACCGACAGCAACACCACGGCTCTGTAGTGATATACAGTAGTTACTGTTATAACAATTTTAGAATCCTTTTCAATATCCATGCATTGTTCTAACTAATGTTATTAACAGAGCAGTTTCAAAAATTACTAAATATAGTTTCGCATAAACGAGTTTATAGTGTGTATCAGTCTTAAGGGTTATCAAGTTATATCTGCCTAAATGTTCCACTCGAGACGAGACCGAAACGAGAACTAGGTGGATATTTATAAATCGAGAGACAGATAAGCTTATTCTACGAAGTTCAGCGTCGATTGATTTATTTAGTTTATTTTACTTCGCGTTTTGTGCCTCTTGGCTAATTTGCGAAGATGGGGATGAGTGATGAAATTGATGAATGGACATTCACAAACAACCAAGCCCGACCGGGATTCGAACCCGGGACCCTTGGCGTCGCAGCGCAATGTGCTAACCACTCGGCCACAGGGTCGGGCTAAGTTCAGTCTCGATACCAATCCTACGAGCATTAACTATATATATATATATATATATATAAAAAGGTAAAGTGTTCCCCTGTGCTTAGCACCACGCCATGAAGGCGTATAGGGGGTGTGGGTGTAACGCCCCACACTTTCTTGATCCGGTCGTGAGTAGGGGTGATGTGATCAGCATCACGCCCCTGACCGCCTTTACCCCCCAGGGTTTCCCCCAGGTACCCATGTTATTCGACGCTGGGTAGGCGCCGGGGCCGCTTTCACCGTTAGAAAAGTTCCCGGATTTGAACCGGCCGGGGATCGAACCCGGGACCTTTAGCATGGTAGTCAGATGCGTTACCGACTGAGCCACAGTCACAGATCTCTGTGTGAATGGAGGCCACAACAGGGACAGTGAAGGTTCAGATAAAGAAGCTCCGCTATGGAAGAACTTACAAAGTATAGATAATCTTCTAATTATTTGCAGCTACTTAGACTTCAGCTCATAAACAAGATGAGCGAATGCAATAGCTGCTGTTCATGTTGTATGGATATATCCTTAAAGCTGTGAGATGTCTACATTTTTACTCTTCACTGCAAACAAATTATACAAAATAGGGGGCTGATGGCAGTTCCAGCCCCCCCCCCCCTGACCCCTACCTGGCTACGGGCCTGTTAAAACGTATGTCTCTTCTGTATGAAGATCTTGTTAGTACAAACGTCTTGCTTTGTAAAAACGAGTAGGTTCTTGGTGTACATTTTCATAATTTATTTTAGACTCTTTTCGATCTAATAGGTTCCTTGCCACACGATTAAAACCCTGCGTTCAGTACATAATTCTCTGCCATTGCACAATTCCTACTGCCAGTTTGTCATCGTAAACCAACAGATAACATGAATGTACGTGTTTGTGCTTGAAAGGGCCATTGCGAGAGTTGGTTATTGTCTGGCTTTCGATACGCCAGTCTCTGACGTATGCAATGCGGATATTGCCCTTTCCAATTAGAACCTTCCTGCCTCGGCAGTGAACCAGGATTCATAAAGTACAAAATCAAATGAGCTACTATCGACACAAAGGGTAAGAATTATGTACTGAACGCAGGGTTTTAATCGTGTGGCAAGGAACCTATTAGATCGAAAAGAGTCTAAAATAAATTATGAAAATGTACACCAAGAACCTACTCGTTTTTACAAAGCAAGACGTTTGTACTAACAAGATCTTCATACAGAAGAGACATACGTTTTAACAGGCCCGTAGCCAGGTAGGGGTCAGGGGGGGGGGGGGGGGGCTGGAACTGCCATCAGCCCCCTATTTTGTATAATTTGTTTGCAGTGAAGAGTAAAAATGTAGACATCTCACAGCTTTAAGGATATATCCATACAACATGAACAGCAGCTATTGCATTCGCTCATCTTGTTTATGAGCTGAAGTCTAAGTAGCTGCAAATAATATATATATATATATATATATATATATATATATATTAATAAAAGCAGAGATTATTTTTGTTAATTACTGTTGAACCAAGAAGAATATCCAGTGTAGATTTTATTGTGACCTGAACACTCAGTTTCAGTGTCAACTGAATCGTGTGCGTACATCCACAATCGAATGTTCGGAAGGTAATCAGTTCCGCGAAACCTCGCACCTTGTCTGAAACAGCTTCCTATATAAAAGATGGTTACACACCGCGAAAACAAGGAGCAAGGAGCGAGCCATTAAAAGACGAGACTTATCTGAAAGGGCAAGGAACCTTGAAACAGTAGTCTCTGCCATTGCACAATTCCTACTGCCAGTTTGTCGTCGTAAACCAACAGATAACATGAATGTACGTGTTTGTGCTTGAAAGGGCCATTGCGAGAGTTGGTTATTGTCTGGCTTTCGATACGCCAGTCTCTGACGTATGCAATGCGGATATTGCCCTTTCCAATTAGAACCTTCCTGCCTCGGCAGTGAACCAGGATTCATAAAGTACAAAATCAAATGAGCTACTATCGACACAAAGGGTAAGAATTATGTACTGAACGCAGGGTTTTAATCGTGTGGCAAGGAACCTATTAGATCGAAAAGAGTCTAAAATAAATTATGAAAATGTACACCAAGAACCTACTCGTTTTTACAAAGCAAGACGTTTGTACTAACAAGATCTTCATACAGAAGAGACATACGTTTTAACAGGCCCGTAGCCAGGTAGGGGTCGGGGGGGGGGGGGGCTGGAACTGCCATCAGCCCCCTATTTTGTATAATTTGTTTGCAGTGAAGAGTAAAAATGTAGACATCTCACAGCTTTAAGGATATATCCATACAACATGAACAGCAGCTATTGCATTCGCTCATCTTGTTTATGAGCTGAAGTCTAAGTAGCTGCAAATAATTAGAAGATTATCTATACTTTGTAAGTTCTTCCATAGCGGAGCTTCTTTATCTGAACCTTCACTGTCCCTGTTGTGGCCTCCATTCACACAGAGATCTGTGACTGTCATCATGCAAATTTCCTTCGCATCTGCATCAAAGGTCAAAAGCTCCCAAGTTTTGGGAACGAAGCGGAGTTTCATTGCTTCGGCCAGGGTTGAAATGTACTGTAGGCACTGTGATTGAATATTGTGCATTTTTTGTGTGATATAAATATCTGTATCATCTAAAGTAGTATGTAAATGTGTAAGGGATGATTTCAGTACCAGTAAATTAACACTTCAAGAGATATTTTAAAAGATGTACTGTAGAAATATGTAGTATTTGTGTGATATTTTTAGATTTTATGTAACGTAATGACCCCTTCCCCTCACATACACAATTTACCTTCATTTAATACTGTTAAATTATTGAAAATGAAATTGGTTTACAAAGCCCCCCCCCCCCGATAACCCGTGAGCTCCCCCTGGAGACCAATTCTATCTACGCGCCTGTGTTTTAAACATTTAAAACATTGTTACGAGTTTTTCCTTTTAAACACACTACAGCAACACCACGAAACTGCCTGGAAAAAAATATTTTTTTGTGCACATAATGCATTTAAACAAAATGTGGTTTTATTTGAAAAAAAATGTTCGATTAAAAATCTTGACAGATCTAAACACGTTCAAAACATTTGTTGTAAAGATGTATTACGTATGAAGGTGTACGTAAGGTGACTCAATTTTTATGTCAGGCCTTGTCAAATGAAAACAACAGGACCAGTAAAATTGTAAGTAATAGTTCACCCTTGTTTTTACTTCTTCCTGAAAACATTTATTAGAACAATAACTCAACTGATGTATTTATGGTAATATCAATAAGCACACGTTATTTCTGCCTCGATAAAACTTCCTACACTATTTCACGATAGTGCTATGATTTTTGTTAGATGTATTATCTGCTTCTATTATATTATTCCCTATATTTCTACCATGCATTGAACTCTCAGTAGATTCTCAAACACAGGGTGAAGTTATGAATTCCCTGTGCATTCCGCCGTGTCTCATGGAACAGAGGATGTCTGATATTCGCCATATGATTGATTTCTGATATTCGCCATATGATTGATGTCTGATATTCGCCATATGATTGTCTTTACCCCCAGGCACCCAGTGTAAAAAGACTGTGCAATCCTGATGGATTAGTAATTCGTATTTAGGCTATGAGAGTTACACCGTATGACTTACATAGCAATATATGCTGGCCAATTGGCAACGGTGCATCTTCTGTCTTTGTAGAGGAAAGTTCCAAGATTTTAATTGCTGAACGAATATAGGAAATTACTGTCTTTGCAGAGGAGGAACTTAACAATCTTTGACTGTACAGTAGGATGTCAAGTTTTGCTCGACACATTTGGTCTATTCTTAATTTTCCTCTTGCATCTACAGGTTTTTAAGTTACGTCTGCTGATGCAGAGGATGCCAGCAGCTTGTTTGGCATTTTGTTTCAATTCTTTAAATATTCATGGAGTAAAACAAACATGGTGATGGACAATTTGCTTGGTCATACATATGCATTCCAGTGTACATTATACAGACGAATACTGTAAATAAGAATCTTACATTATTTTGCGACTACCTTGTCGAACAGTGGCTTCAGAACCAAAATGACCAATCACCATGTGGAACTGCTGCGAGGAATGACATCGAACTACCAACTCAGTGGAAGAATGGCACTTTCTGAATAAATAATAAAATAAAGATAAAAATAACTTTTTAGCCTCACACAAATTATAAACAAGATACAGAGCACGCCAAATGTTAAACACAGAAGCAGTGGGAATACCGCTTTTAAAAGAGGAAAGGGTTCTTCGTGAAGCTGGATGAAAGAACGGATCGAATTTCAAATAACTATCAAATTTCACGTGATTTGGGAAAATATCTACGAAGTATTGCACACACACAACGGTGTGAATGAGTGGTGTGTAGGATCCCACCCACTTACCAACCGGGGATCGAATCCGACACCCTTTGATTGCAATACGACTGTGTTACCACAACGCCATCGGAGAGGTGCACAACGTAAATCTGTACTTACTTTGGTCACTCACAGCGTGGCAATCAAACGTTCTAACAGGAACGTTCAGCGAGTTACTTCTGGCCTTATAACACAAAACCCAGAAGGCGCTCAAGATAAAATTTTCATCCGGGCGAGGTGATTTTTTTTACCCCAAATTTCCACCTTTTTACTACCGAAACAGAATAGCCTCATTTTTTTACTATAAGTGTTTACTGTTGAAGAGCAAGTTTATTGTAGGTATATGTTTGTTTGATACCTACATGACATCAAAATAACAGTAATCTCTTAGCTTAAACTGCTACATGATATTGCAATATACTTATTATGTCAATCAATTCTTATCTAGAAAATTAATACTCTTTTCACATCAAAGGGGTCGCCCGGCCCTGAAGCCGCCCTGGTAAAACCTTCCAGCCATCTTTTCTCTTGATTCCTACTATTGAAGTAAGGTTCAAGTAAGGTTTTACAGTATAGCCTCTCAGTACCGCAATACATCCCTAGATATAGGAAATAAAGTGGGTGATATCTTCAGAAGAATCGAACAAGTTGACCCCAACCTATTTGTTAAGTAGTATAAAACTAAATATGCTTAAAACTATTCACTAAATGAGTTCACAATATAGATAAAATAGGTATTATGCTAAACAGACAAGATTTTAACATCGGAATTTCACAATAACAATCAAACAATTTAACTAAAATTAGGAATGTGTACACTAGCAAACAGGCTTAATTTCTTATTTATTCTTGTTCATGTAACGCAACTTTGTCGACGCCAAATAAGTACAGAACTGTTCATGAAAATCTGAACTAATCTTCATGTTGCCTTCGTGCTCGCATGTTACCAAAGGTTTCAAACATTTAAATAACAAGAAATAACAATGTAAACCCTGTGTCGTACTAAAGTAAACATGAATTTGTAGCTCAAAAGATATACGTACATATCGGGTTATGTTCGGCAAGATCCCTGTGAACCTCTTCAATCACTTCGATTATATGAAGCGAGTTTTATGAAACTCTGTGTGTTCAATTATTCATCATGCTTAGGTGTTTTGAACAAAGCAAGTGTTTTTGGTACAGCCACAGCATAATCACAATTCAAACAAGTATATCTATCTCGATAAAACACGGCTTCCATATCAACGGACGCAACGATACACAAAGATAAATAAGATCTTGCTCAAGAATCTTAATACGTGAATTCAAAGATGATTTCGCGAATTTAGACAATATACTAGAGTTAGTTAGTTCTTTGCCAGTACCTTCCCTTTTTGAACATAAGGATGACTCCCACGATTTTTTGTCTGTGGGGGGGGGGGGCAAGCACCAGGATAAACGTACTACTAATAATAATAGTAATAATGATAATAAAAATTTTAATAATAATGTTATTATAACATTATTATTATTGATTTGCTTTATTTTACTTCGCTTTTTGTGCCACTTTTGGCTAATTTGCGAAGATGGGGATGAGTGATATGATGAAATTGATGAATGGACACTCACAAACATCCATGTCCAAGCCGGAATTCGAACCCGGGACCAACATTATTTTTATTATTAGTAGTAGCAGCAGCAGCAGCGATAGTATGAAGGACGTTATTACCCTCGTAAATTATGCAAAAAGGGGGTAGAAGTTGGTGCTAAAGCATTTGTCTTCGAACAAACAATTTGAATTATTTTTTAAACACGTTCAATTTCACATTAATAATGGAAAACAAGCACGCAAACTATTTTTGAAAGACAGAAAATGTTTGATGAATGGATTCCAAATATAATTCCTTTTTATATTAACATGTATAACTTCATGCACATATATGTAACATGGAAATTTGGACTGCATCAAAGATATGAATGATGCATTGCAAGCGAAGCGAGCAAGAAAATTTTTGGATCCAATATTGATTTAATAGGGCGCAAATAATTTCACGAGACGCCAATGGATTCACTTTTTTACAACTTTTGTGCCTCGCCGATGGTATAGTGGTAAGATCGTCTCCTTGTAATGAAGGGGTCCCGGGTAGGCACATGGCACAGTGGTTCGGATCCCACTTTAAACTGTAGGTCCAGTCCCGCTTAGCCTTTCAGTGCGTAAAGTGGACTTAAAACCAAAAATCAATCTTACAACGTATATTCATTTAGATCGTTGGGCGCCCAGGGTCGACTCCCGCCGCCCCCTAGCTACGGTCCTGAACTTGATAAGACTAAGAAAAACAACCATTGCGAGCGAAGGGAGCAAAACATTTTTGCGAAAAGTATTTTTATTTGCATAAAATTTGAAGTTGCGGGCGGTAATTGCCCCCTGCAGATACACTTGGCCGTCAATGTTTGCCCCCCTAGAACTCATTTCAGTCCAAGGTGGGGGGGGGGCAATGTGCTCCCCCCGTGGCTGCGCCACTGGTTGTTAACAGACCTCTGCTAACCCGAAAGTGCAGTCACTTCTTACATGCATGCAGCATGTAGTTCGCAAGGTATAAACGTTACCCCATTCAATTATCATGAATCGTTGTACCTCTTACAGGAAACTTCTAAGTAGGCTACAACATAGACTGCACTGAACTTCCTACCTTGAACAGCCTGCATCAACGTTGATCCAGTCAGCTTCACAGACATTTTTACGCCAAACGGTAAACTCTCACCACATGCCGATTCTTCATATTTTAGATAACAGTTTTGTCTTAACACTGACACGAACGTATCACCGGTGAACAAACTAATTGTTTCCTTACGACGTTTCACTCATGCAATTAAAAACCAGGTAAGAAACGTCTCAGCCGCCTACCTTCTCGCACCTTTTTCGTTACGAACATGTACGGTCTCAAACACCCGATATTGAACAAATATTACTGATTAATCAATTATTAAATGCCAGTTCTTTTACATAAATATTAAACGCCAATATACACAAACTTTTGAATACAGCTACAAACAAATTCGGACTATTTCACGCAAACAGGTAATCGTAGCAATGCGCCTTCTACACAGTTGCGTTACGGATTTTCGGGTAGCCACATCTCAAACTTTTTATTCAAATACAACACTTCACCCGACACAGATTATCAAATAATTTATAATAGACTGTTTACGTGTATGCTACGCGTTGTTCAATTAAATAAGACTCAAATAACGATATACATGACATTTAAGCAAACTGTTACTTTTCACCGAATTACGTGATTTTTGCCATTGATGTATGAACGCCATTTATTGAGAACTAAATAAAGATTCTACCACCTTTAAAGCATAAAAGGCCAAACGCACGTCCTATTAACAGACAATTTTACATTTTCGTTATAACGTGCTACCCACAGACTATTCTAGCAGTTCTCGATTTTGCATATTACCATTTGACATTCAAGTGGCCAAAAAGTTTGAAAGGGGGGAGGGGGAAGTGTATGGACAAGTGGGATCCGAACCACTCTGTACCTCCACCGGAAACCCCGGGTGGACAGGGAAGGGGTCCGTTGTGAAGAAAACTAGAACTTCCATCGTCAGCTTGCTCTACACACGGAACTTTCAGTCTCAAAATCGGGACCCGCCGACTCGGTTTTAAAGAATTGTCCCAAGTATACATTTTGTAATACATGCATTCGTCTCCACGGTCAACAAGAACTCACCCCTACCATTTCACGATATGACGTTCTCAATATACGTAACCTCCTCCCCAGCTCTCTTTTTCGTTAGTTATATTGCTCTGCTTTTATTTCTTGATCTGATTAGAACGTGTCACACCGGATCTGTTTTAAAACTAATTAGGCTGTACACATGTGGGTGAGATCGGAACAATGCGTATAGTTTAGCATGAAACTTATCACAGTTTGTAGCGAGGATAAATTGGCCCACTTTTCTTTATTGCAAGTTTCCAATACATAGTCGCTGAAAGCTACAACGCGTTCATCGTTTGACATCCTGGAACAAAAGTCAAACAAAATAATTGTTGGCGTCGACGAATATTAATTTGACCAGAGGCGTCTCGTGAACGCATGCGGTGCATGCTGCGCATGCGTCAATTGTGGGAAAAAGGTTAGCTTGATCTGAGACGACATTAATGAGCATTTCTACATTCCAATTTCTTCATATAGGAGAAGTATTTATTTTACACGAGAGCGCTCAACTAAGCTTTCTTGGATCTGAAGTGAAAGAAAGTAATAATTATTTTCCCACAATTGACGCATGCGTCACTTCAGATCCAAGAAATGTAATATAAGCTTAGTTCAGCGCTCTCGTGTAAAATAATCACTTCTCCTATATGAAGAAATTAGAATGTAGAAATTCTCATTAATGTCGTCTCAGAGCAAGCTGTCCTTTTTCCCACAATGCATGCACCGTATGCGTTCACGAGACGCCTCTGAATTTGACACATTCTAAATTGCTTTTTGTTGTGAACTCCACGATATGATTCTCCCTATCGTTGAAGAACGAAATTTTTAACGTTATTTGATGTTATTTCATTGAATCCAGGGCTTCGTGAACTTTTTGTAAACTTTTGGGTGACTTACGATATATCTTACCTTTTGCGTGATAAATATTCTCCTTGATCAGTGGCGTCCCCTGATGTTAGGTATGTCAGTTTCCAAGAACTGTGTGTAGAATCGTAATGGGCCATTGTCAATACTTTTCACGGAGTTATGAGACTTCTGTCGAATATACTTCTACTAATCTTCATGACTTAAAAAAAACTGCCCCCCTTTTTTTTAGGCTTTAAGCTTCACGAAATACCTGCATTTATCACTGCACCAGTCCATCTTTCGAGTTACATCCACCAGCAATTAATTTAAACCCAAAATAACACACATTGTTCACACTGTCACGTTCACTTAGCATAACACTATCACGGGAAGGTATACATTTTCCTGATGCCGTTGTCACCACTCGTCGAAACTTCGCTGTATTGTGAGACAAGTTCAGGTGTATTGTGGTGGGACTCCTGTAGGTACGAACTTTGGGGACGACTTGATTCTTTCTTCTTATCATTCAACGGTGAATTTAGGTGCAAGTTGTCTAAAGTTCTGGATCACTTTAGCTTCCTTGAATATTTCACATATTAGCTTTTATGGCCCTTTTTTCTACCATACCATTTGAAAATTGAGCATTCATTATTATGTCTGGAAATAAGTTACTTTTTCAGGTAATTAGTAACAAAATTACTTTTCCTTAAGTTTTCGATTGGAAGGAAATATTCTTAAAGTGCTCTGCCTCAAAGTATGGTCGGTACTTTTATAACCAAAATCACAACTGCACATGTACCACAGGTATGTTTACTTTAGAACAGTAGGACAGAACAACATGCAATCTCCGACAAACATCCTGAACACAAATATGGTTTGCCAAAATGTTGCTAGTTTTCATGACTACAGGTTTATTTCAATTTTATTATCTCTATTTTTATACTTAAAAATAAGTTTCATAATACAACGAATTTATTTCTTTTATCAGACCGCTTGCAATCCATACACGAAACAAGTTATATGAATATGACCTTGTCTAGAATAAAGTAAAAGTAAGTTAGTTACAATTGAGTTTACTTAAAGAATTAACTATTCTCTGTGCACTGTAAGAACGAAGCCATAAATGCATGTGCGAGAACACTCATTGGTTATTTATTTACTAGACAAATGATGTGCCAAAGGACACTGTTCCATTGAGGCATACATACAGTATATTTTGCGCATTACAGACATTTTATCATGCACATAAATTATTTTGGGAGTTACTAATTCGCTAATTACTATTCAGATGCCAGCTGTGCAGAAACCTTACACGCTAAAAGGTACATATGGTAAAGACATACAATAGAACAGCTACTCAACGTACCTGTTACATTGAAGTTACACATTATGAAGTTACGTAATATGAGCTGTGCAGGTATGACCAATATGTTATTGGGCAAGATAAGACCAGAATAAATTGAAAAGGAACCATTTTTCAAAAGTCATGTGATTTTGTTTACTTTAACTTAGTTCTTGTAGTGGACGGAGAATAAGTCACTTTGTCACTTTCGAATTACTAACTTCAAACTAACCAAGTTACTTCTGGGACGAAGTCACTGTCTACTTTAAAATTAGAAAACTTTGCACACATTGGGCTATTATCAGGGTGGATACAAATCACATTTTTTTTAAATCTGATTTTTTTAAATTTAAATTTGATTTTTTTAAATTTAAATCTTTTAACACGCTCAAAATTGCTTGCATGGAGACTTTTTCTAGTAAACGACCTTTTAATATATTTGAACAGTTGGATTAAAGCAAATAAAAAAATATATGTATATACATTTGTCCCTTTGATACTCTAGATATTCAATTTTCAATTCAATTTTTTTTTTCAATTCAATTCAATTCAAAATATATGAACATACTATGGAAATGTTTGTCGAGTATTAATGAAACTATAAGAATCCAGTGAAAATAAAACTTTCTTCGGATGTACTCTATAATTTGTAACTTAAAATATTTTTTTAAAGTCTTTGTAGCTGAATTGACAATTTTTTAAATTACAGTTTGCAAAATATCAGTTGTCATGGTTATTTAGTTTAATGATAATGATACTACTTACAATTAACACTATTACTATTTTGTATATTTTTCTGCACAGAAAGTTATTGAATTTTAAATAGAGAAATTTAATTATGTTTACAGTTTACATACATTTCCTTTCGTATGACGTTCACCCCATCAGTACATTTTCCCTTTCTTAGAGCCTAATAAACACAATTAAATGATTACGAGATTAATGTACTTTCACCAAAAGTGATTCTGATATCTACAAAACCTTATGTACATTTTCTATAAATTATTTATTTAAATAAACCCACCTTGGTGAATATCTTTTATATTCATGTGAATAATTTCGTGTAAAACATTCAACGAGTGACAACGATTTGACCCTAGAAGCTCTACGGGGTGTAGGGTTATTTTTCCACGTAATTCACCCAATTGTCAATCAACCTCACTTCCACGTAAAACACTCTGCACTGCATTTTTCATACTAACGAGGCCCTGGCGTCTGGATCTACGGTCAGAATAATCCTCGTAGGGCTGGGTGTGTGTTGTCCCTAGGTGTGCTGAGTGCCCATTTACAGCACCAGCTTTTAACCGAAGTAAGAATATTTTAGTCAGCTGTGTTATTAGTTATATTTTAGTTATGGTAAGGGGCTAGACCCCGTATAATGTGACGTGTTAAAAATAGCCTAAGTGCTGACGCACCCAAAAAATTTAAAATCCAATCAATCAATTTAGAATATAGCTCTTCATCTTTGAACAAATCCAAGCAGGAGTAATGTAAAGTAGTTTCTGTACAGCTCCCCAAAAGTGCCCATTGTGTTTTTTTTAAAATCTGTATTAAAATTATAATGGCACACAATGCCTGTTAACACATTTCAATCTCACATCCAAGATCCAAATCAAGGGATGGTTTCGAAATACTAACAATAAAACAAAACTAATTATTATGTAGAAATTTTCAGCGAAAAATGCAGGCTCGACCAGGAATCGAACCCGGGTCTCGGGAATTCCCTGCCATTGCTCACGGTATGCCAGAGATCCGGGTTCGAGTCCTGGTCGAGCCTGCATTTTTGGCTGAAAATTTCTATGTAGTACATCTCCTGTGTGTGCCTAATCTTCAATAATACGAAGTATTGTGTTTCCTAAAGAAAATTTCACAACTGTGTGACAATATTCAAAATTAGTTTCCTGCAGATAATCACTTTTGTTAACAACACACGATGATGTATCAACATACTACTATTAGTATTCTTGTAATTAACTTTGCATAGTTATCATTTACGTAATCTCAAACTATTTTTAAAGAGTACAGGAACACTTACCAATAGTTATCCGAAACAATTTTAATAATGTTATAATCAAAATTTAATAGAGTTAGCGATTTCATGTTATACACTCCTCACAAAAGTTTGGAATATTGTCATATTAGGCATTAGGTGATCGGCACAGCTTTGGAATGCAACACCACATGGTATCTGTTTGCTGGACGTTCTTGGTGCCTAATACAGGGTGATTCATATAAAACTGACACATTGAGTTATCAATATATGTGAACAAGAATAAAGCTAGCAACAACTCATTACATTTGAAATGTGGTATAAATATGGGAGTTTAATAATGAAGACACAGCTGGACACATCGTTATATGATTCTGGTCGTACGTTCGAGTAAGCTGTTGTGAATACCGGTTATATCATTTGTAATGCTCTCTTCAATGGTCAGGACGTGTAGCGTACACTTTTCCATTAACTTAAGATACCCCCACAGGAAGAGGTCGGGGGGGGGGTTAAGTCGGGTAATCTCGGTGGCCATAAGTTTCTGAAATTTAGGAAATTATCCGGTCCTCCTCAAAGACACTTGGGATCAGCACCATTTGGTGCATGGCACGTCGAGCCATCCTGTTGAAAATCCCATTGACTATGTCATTCTCTTGCTCAACAAACACCATCAAAATTCGTAGAGTTTGTACTGAATTTTCACAGCAACAGACAATATGGTTAAGAAAGCTACCAAATTCTTCACAGCTGCGCATTATGTTAATGTATGAATCTCCCAAGTGTCCCACGTCATGTGAGACTAACATGGAGAATTACGGTGTATTCCTATTGAAATAAAAAACTTGAATGAAATGTGTTAGTTTTATATGAATATAACATTATACATGTAATATATACGTATATACATGCAATATATACAGGGTGTCATTTTAATGGCGCCCACGGACCACAGATTCGTATAGAGGACATCAAAACAAACAACTTTTCTCAGTAACATTTTTCTCGTCGGCGAGTCGATTCGACGGTACAGCTGTTCAAAAAAGACAGTTTTGCCGCCTGGATGCTGGCAACCCAACACATCATTTGATCGTATCTGTGACGTCATTTCCTGCGGCGAAACCGCGCACGGTAGTGTTGCAAGGAACATACAAATTTTGTGAAAAATGACAAAACTACCAACCACATTATTGGCTGTAAAACTAAGGGAGAAACGCGTCCAGTATAACGAATATCATAGCCTACCAGCCAGAAGATCAGCAGTCAACTCAGGGGAAGGGGGAACTGAATCAACGATATGAGAAATGGTGAAAAACTTATTCAAAATGAAATGTCAATGTCGGATTTTGTCTCCGCCTACATGTCAAATATCAACAACAATAAATTTTATTGGACTTACAGCTTACATGTGGCTGTTTGCGCCCAGCTACATGTCAATTATATTTGCAAATGTACAACCATAGTAATAATCTAATGATGAATCAGTAGCGAATATACTGTCCTGTTCACAGTTGCAAACTATTACATGTGCATAGATAAACACAGTCGTCGGAGAGCTTGTATTACAACTACTTATATTCCTGTATTTTCAACCATTTTTGTCACTTGCCTCATAATGCCCTGAATATACATTATATTATGTGTTTTTTGAGTTCTTTCATTTCTATTTTGTCATCTGTTCAGTGTCTCACAGACAACTAGTATCAGAAGGACAAAGTGGATAGTCTAAATTGTAGTATTTCACATGTTAGCTGAGACAAAATTCGATATGACCACTTCCACTTGAATTCTATTTTCTTTCTACCATTTTTCGTATCGTTTGTTTACTTCCTGTTAGGTTACAGAACATGTTTTCTCGTTTTGTTTTACGGTACATAATGTGGCTGATTGTAGCTATGTCATTTTTCACAGAATGTGTGTGTTCCTGGCAACCCTGGAACGCATCGCTTCACGACGGGATATGACTTCACAAATACAATCAAATGTTGTGTGTGGTTGCAAGCATTCAGGCGGCAAAACTGTTTTTTGAACGGCTGTAGCGCCGAAATGATGCACCAACGAGAAAAACGTTACTGAGAAAAGTTGTTTGTTTTGATGTCCTCTATACGTTTCCGTGGTCGCCATTAAAATGACACCCTGTATAATACAGTGCAGTGTGGCAGTGTTGAAAAGGGTAAAAATTATTTATCATTTTTGATATTCGTAAGTACACTACCGTAATAAGTTTTATAATTTACAACCCTGTGCAGTATTATAGTTTGTCATATTCACTAACATTTTTAAAGTAGTTCAACATATCTTGTTCGAAATGGGCACGGCCCTATAAAATACGGATAAACGAATGTTTCATGCACACACACCCCAAGGTATTTTATGTAAAGTTAGTAATCAGTTGCTACAAAATGTACATTATTACTTTTAACCAAAGAGATAGATATACCAGTTTACACTATTAATCATTATTTTGGTAATTTACTAGTGAATACAAAAGTACTACTTTGCTACCTTGAAACTTGTCAGGTAATTAGAAATGAAAATTTAGGGCAAATATATAAACTTTTTTTGTTGTGTACTGTAGCATAGCGAAAATTGTATTAAATTTTAACCCATGCACAACTGTGTCGGTGCCATTTTGAATGAAATCAACGACATACCAACGTGGATTGCTTAAAAAAGATCTATGGTTACAGTGATATAGTGATATTACATTTATTACTTGGGAGTAGTTACGTTCGGCATAAGTCTCGTCAAAAATACTATGAAAAAAAAGTTGATTAGTCTTATTAACATATGTAAAAGCAGATTTGGTCAGAAGTCTTTCTCGTACCTAGCAGTGGTAACCTGGAATTCACTCCCGACAAAGGTTAGTACCAGCAAAGCTTAGTTCTGTCGTCTTTACGTTCACATGCCTATAAATTCTAACTCCCATAATATTATTATCAGTCCTTACCCACACCCCCATATATTTTTAAATTTTCATCCCTGTACTTCGAACAGTAATTCCACACACTCATATCCAAACGCACACACCTTTACACTTTCCTTTCTTCTAAATTTGTATCTCAAACTTTCTTTATTTCACTGCTATTATAGAACACTTTATAAGAGCATTCCTTGACATTCGCTAAGAGACTCTACGGCAAGCGGTCAGGCGTCAGCGCTCGTCTTTCCCAGTGAACGAGGTCCGCGACAGTCGCAAGCTACAGTCTGTTTTTTCGCTCTTTTTCCCTTTCTGTTGACGTTGCAGACTGACGCCAGTATAATCCTCCCTCGCAAGTTGTGTTGTGTTGTGTCCGTGTGTTGAAGATTGTGTCTTAATATGGCACCACAAAAGTTTACATTACAAGAAAGGATTTATCTTGTAGTGTTACTTCGGAAAGAGGACTTGTGGAGAAGTGCGACGACGTTTTGCAACGAAATTTCCTGGTGTTTCCGTTCCACATAGCACCACTATATTAATCCTCTTAAAAAAGTTTAGAGTAACAGGGTCAGTTCTGAATAAAAGCGGAAATCTAAAAAATAAAGTATACAAAGACAATCCGCACACCATCCGTGAGTTAAAAGAGAGTATTGTACGAGAAATCGGGAGAATTACAGTAGACGAACTTGCACGTGTAAATGCTAATTTCCTTCGGAGATGCCAGGAATGTGTTGCAGCAGAGGGACATCATTTTCAACACCTTCTGTAGTTAATGTTAGTACAAAATATGAAAACTGTAATTTTAATAGCCGACTCTAGCGACTGTCGCGGACCCCGTTCACCGGGAAAGACAAGCGCGGACTCCGGGCAGTTTGCCGCCGAGTCTCGTAGCGAATGCTCTTATATACTCATGTGAATTCATCACATTATCCTTAGCTTTTGTGTATATGTTTTTTTACTACATAGGGCATCAAGTCATTATTTGTATTAATATTGTTCAACATTAAATAATGTATGGCTTAATTGTAACCCTATTGAGATAATAAATAATAAATAGTAAAAATATAAACATGAAATAATACTTGAAGATGATAGTGACTTAAGCTTTTGAAAGCTCGGAAGCCTATATCTGGAAATCTGGAAAACCTCCAAATATAAATATTATTAACATTTATCTGAAGTAATTTCTGTACAGTATAAGGCAGTGAGATACAGTTTCGCATAAGGTGCATATTTATTTCAAAGCTATGTATTTCGTCTCACTTTGCACTTATAAACCGACCTCGAAGTCTATTACTAAGCTAGGAAATTTATAGTCATCAGTGTGTTTCGACTTGCATGTTCGTCATGGTTTTGGCACTTTCGCGATTGGCCTACCCTTCGTTATTTCATCTCTGAGCTTATCTATGTACTTTGTGCAGTTATTAAGTAATATGTTCTTAAAGGGTAGTTAAAAAGTAATACTTCCATAGGCGTCCGGGTGGAATATTCTACTAGCTTCCGTTCGACCCAGTTCGATTCCAGCCTTGGTTTTTCTTTAGGAGTAGAGCCCGGAAGTTTAGGCATTTATTTTTGTTAAAATAGGCAGACAAAAATGCATTTATAAAGCTGAAAATAGGCATCAAAAGCAGAACAATTTAAAAAATGGGAAAATAAAACCAAAAAGTGCCAAATTGTAAGCCATTTATATTTATTTCATTCAATGCGTTAAAATCTACATGGAAATAACATTTAACTTTCCTTCGTTGTTTTCGCACATAATCACTGTTTTTGTTTTCTTTTCTGCCACTTATAAGGACGAGTGGGGATATGATGAAATTGATGAAGCACCCTCACAAAGAACAACTCTGAACAGGTTGGGATTCGAATCCAGGGCCATTTGCGTCGTAGCGTGCTACTAATCACATCGCCACGAAGGTCAGATTCATAAATAGACGTCTATCAAAAAGACAATTTCTCTACTTCGACATAAGTAATTTGTGATTATTGAAACAGGCTGCTGTAGCTGGATTCATATCGTCAAGAAAATACACCAAAGTACACAAGTTAATTTTCACCTTCAAGAATATCAAATTATTTTCAATTTTTCACTCACTCGTTGCTCGCTTGCACTTCTCTACAATGTTCCCCTTTTGTCAGTTTTTTTAATTGTCTCTGGCAACAACATAATTTCCCAATATACTCTTCAGTTCTGACCAAAGCATAGTTCATCCACTTGGCGAATTGAAGATGCTTCATTTTCTGGTATAGTTTCAATCACCTCAATGATTTTTTTTCAAGATTATTAGCATATTATACAGCAGCTGATATCCAGGTTCCCAAACAAATGTTAACCGAAAAGCAATATCCTAAGCGAGTTTGATTCACTCTCTTGCGCTTTCTCCTTCAGCAGTGTTGAAGGATGAGTAAGTTCATTATTACTTACGTACGGCAAAAATTATTTGCTTAAAAAAATCCAATTGAAAGAAAATTAAGTTATACAAATCATTTTTTAAAATTTCATTGAAAATGGCAAAAAAGGTCGTTAAAATTAAAAATAGGCAAAATGATAAATCTTCTAAAACATTAGCAACAACATGGAAAATGTATACCTTGAAAAATTTTATCAATAAACTCTTTCTCTCTCTCTCATATGCATGGAAAAAAAGGCATTTTGACAAACTTCCGGGCACTATTTATGAGTGTCCCTTCACATACTTCATCTGTTCAGAAGAGAATGGATTTATACGTGTAAAAATGCATATCTTCATATGAAGCTAAAATCAATGTTATTTTATATTCTTTGAGAATACATACCATATTTGATAATTTTAGTTATCTGTACATAGAATTTCTATATTTGATATTTTCACACATTTGATAATCATGCAATTACTACATTTTCTCTTGTATTACATATCAATATTAAATATCATGCTTCGTCAGTTTTCGGTTTTCTACTCTTACTTGTTTTAAATCTTGACAATAGACAATGCATCTGTTAACATTCTTGTTAATGCAAGCTGAAGCTTCCACTGTGAAATTCATTGCATATTTTAAATATACTCACATTGAACGCAACTTAAGCAAGTGGCTCACCTATTTAAATAAAATGCAGTTGGTTTACACGAGATTGGGATGTAAAATTCAAATACAAAATTTGCTATAATTTTTGTTACCAAAACAATGAATTAAGTGCTGAAATGCGAATCTCCTTCTAGTCGTCCCGAAAGATTGATTTAAATTGACTTAATTATGAAAACTTGGAATTTTCATGGAGTCCAAATTTTGATTACAGTAACTAAATATATATTTGCATATCTAACAGTCTTAGTACAGATAAATCGGTTCCCTGCTCAGAGCATTCATTCTCATGGCTTAATGGCTTGTTCATACACACTTAAAATATCCAATATTAGTATTATTACTGAAATCACTAAAAAATACTACATAAATATAGTATCAAATTATTTCAATCAAAAATAGTTAATATGGACTACTAACTATAACTTAATTATAGAATGAAATGGCGTGAGAACATTTTATATGAAACACTGTAAATTCACTAGTGTTAAAATTTAATGAAAAGTAAACACAAGAGAATTACGATAGACAACATTAATGGATATGATTATTTGCAGCTTTGATAGATATCGGACATAATATTGTATTAAATATGAACGTCGCACCAGTAGTACGTCTGAAATAATAAAAATAGTTGGTTTTAACTTCAACCATGTTCTGCATATTGTTGTTAGATAATACGAAATATGTAAATGAATTGTTTATTAATTGTAATGTCTAAATTGAGATCAAATATAAAACTATTTTTTTTTCCAGACCTGAAAAATTTTGGTTATAGGCCCCGCACCCACCTAGGGCTGGCCCTGCACACACTCATATGCTGAATATGTAGACTTTACAAACTGTGCATCGCCGCCATGTTTGGGTAACGCCTTTACATGCTTGGCTCATGTTCAGTCTGGTATTAAAGTTGATAAAAACTTTCAAAGACTTGAACTGAATTTTTGCCGATTAGTTCTATTATTTCAATATTACAAACTGAACACTGATACAATGACCGGCCTGAGTAGGGATAAAATATCACTTCCGTAGGAGAGAATGCATTTGGACATATACGAAAAACTTTTGCTTTTATACCACGTACTCATTCTGTCGGAAATCCCCAACCGGCCATAATAATAAAAAGTCCAATACGTGTCTACATCCTGGTAATCCCCATACAACAGTGATGACGTAATACCGTTGGTACGGGCAGAATTTAAAGCATCGAAAGGTATGCCTACAGTATTGTGTCATACAATGGCAGTAAGTTGGTGGAATAGGCAATTCATGCTACTCGTACAGGATCGGCCATTTTCGTGGCAAGTACATAGCAACTGAGTGGAATATTTTGAGCGTCACAATCCCAAGACAGTTTCATCATTCGCCTTCTTAAACTGTTGACGTGCCTTTTCTTATTAGTACATGTGCAATCTCGTGACTAATTTCCAAATGTCTGTGCTTAGGTCATTCGCGAAACACATTGTCACTTCTTGACGTCACAGAACACGCTCAATGGCGTCATGAAAATCGGAACTATTGACCACTGTCTAGCTTTATCATAAAGGGTAATAGATCACACAAGCGGTACGTGATATTTTAAATTTACGTACGTCTAATCGACAAGTTTTATCACTCTCTCTCTCTGCTTGCGTCAATTGTAGTCCAATCCAGTTTTTCTTTTAAATGTAAAGAAAAAAAGCTTCAAATTTGAAACTGCATTTTTACATATACCTAAATTGTTAAGACCAGGCCAATATTCATCAAGTCAAACCAATTTAGAGGCGATATTTTAATTATAACAAGAAATATAAGCATCTTGCGGAAGATCGACGAAACAAAGAATATGTGGGCCTGTCGCAAAGTGAACTACATATTACGCAAAACCACCTTGAATTAGAATGTATAATAGGAACAGTTTTCGGAATATTAAGCAACCTTCAATTATTAAGTAAATCAAATGCGAAAGAATATCAAGCTTAAAATGCTGGGTATTCAGTGTTACGAAGTTGCTAAACCTGCACACGAAATACACTAAAAAGTCACGCAGTCTACGTGTGAAAAACACAAAATGTATTTTAAAGGATATTTTAACTTAAAAATTAAAATGTAATTACAGATTTTTCCAGTAATTTTCTTCAAACTCTTCATATCCCTTCAAGGAAGGGAATTTCGGTATGGCAGCTACGCATTTCCACAAATATATTAAGTTTTCACTCGTGAAATTTTCTGCTTTAATTCAA
Organism: Lepisma saccharinum; assembly: GCF_977018435.1. Taxonomy (NCBI): domain Eukaryota; kingdom Metazoa; phylum Arthropoda; class Insecta; order Zygentoma; family Lepismatidae; genus Lepisma; species Lepisma saccharinum. The sequence goes on from NC_139233.1 coordinate 47,484,991, forward strand.
ATTAGCATATTCTATCAACGTAAAATAGCAAACGTTTATGTTAAGATGAGAGAGTATACAAGTAACCAATGTGGCTTTTATGCAAGCAAGACTGGCAAAGTGAATTAGATATCACGTGTTTTGGGAATCGGCGGCAGTGTGTGTGTTACGTTTTGGTAATATGAAAACTGTAATTTATAAAATGTAAATTTCATTTCTGAAGTCAACGTTCTTTAGAAAACTCCCGGTTTTAAAAATTTCTTCATATTCCAAGTGAAATTAACTATTAGTAGTACTCTTTTCAGTGTCCAAACCACCAACTTAGTACTGTTATTAGTATTTTTGTTTACTTTTTAAATTATAATTCACAGTTACCGAGAGCAATAACTTCTGTAAGAATTGTTAAGATATTTCTTGCTCTTTCATAAGTTGAGCCCAGTCTGCCTGGCTCTTGAGCACATATTACATGCAACAATTTTTCGGTTTACACCAAGCACAAAGTCCTCAAGATTTAGAAGTAAATTTGATTAATCCGATCAGCTACTTCAATAATGTCTCCACTACAGAGTTTCAAGGTGATACATTATTTCTATTACAAACTGCAGCTATGAACATTTGCAAGATGTCACAATTTCCAAGACCAGGCACATTCATTCACAAAGCGTTTCTTTTTATATCGTTAAAGAAAAACACTTGAAAACCTGATATTATTATATTCAAATTAATATATTTTGTACATTACAACTCTATCTTACGCCAGCCTCCGTGGTGGAGCACTTAGCACAGCGCGCTACGACGCCAGAGGTTCCGAGTTCTAATTCTGGCATGGGCGTGGTTCTTTCTGAGTAAGGGTGTTCCATCATCAATTTCATCAATATCATCAGCCATCCTCATCTTCGCTATTAACCAAAAGCGGCAGAAAAACAAAGTAAAATAAACCAAATCAATCAATTTATTTTCTTGTATATGAAGTAGAATCCGAATTTTAATCATCAAATTGTAATGTTCATGTGACACCTAACCTCAGCTTTTCAAGGTTTCAGCTTTATTACAAAATGAATATTTCTCTTACTATGATGCTCTTACTATGAAGTGTGTGAATCACTAGAAAATTATCAATAATGAAATACTTAATAAAAAATAATTTGAAAATAAATTTAGTCCGGTTGGTCACACGTACCCCAAAAACCTGTTTAAGTATAACAAAGCAAGAACTTGTAATTGTACTTTTCCATGTGATCCTTCTGTTCCAATTACACACAACTCTAATATAAGATCTTAGGATAAACATTCAGCAAGAAAGTCTTCACTCGAAACAACTTGCGTCAAGTAGCTACATGAAAAAGAAATTTACACTTTGAAAGTGAGTCCCCGCTAATCCATCTACGATTGGCTAAGGAAATTTAGAGAGACAGGATGTCTCTAAGAGCTGTGGGAGGTTATCGACATCGGGGAACGGGTGGAAGAAGAGGTCCAAGAAAATTAACATCCCGTGCCATCTGAGCTGAAGATTGCTACATACATCATATTGGCACGTCTCAATAACAAAAGTTACATTCATTTCAAAGTGTCAATTTCTTTTTGAATAACCCTGTATTATGCAATCCATAAAAATATTGCATGACTGGTAGTTTAGAGGTTTTAAATTATATATCAATAACGCATATAATGATAGATGTTACAAATCAATCTAGAACAAACTAAATCGCCTCCAATACTGTCCCAAAACGCAAGTTTCGGTAAATACACAATACACAAGCCCTACAATTCTATTCAACACAATCTGAATTAAACTATTAGTACTCTTATCACTAACAATTATCTACATTCTAAAATAGAAAAATGAATACTTGATTCTTGTCATACTGGGAATAAAGACCCATACCATATCAATATAGAGAACATCAATTAGATACAAACAAATGTACAGCATTACTAACACTATAATTAAATTTACTACAGTAGTAACAATTGGTGTAAATTAAGAGTGCTGCATCTTCGCCCTCGTATCAATTGCACTCCAACAGGTGCCGGGAGCCAATCACCAGAGCACCTGATGAAGTACAATGAACATGGGGCGTGTGTGTCTTGAAGTATATCTCCCTCTAGACCTAGACCTACTCGTACTAATGAAGACCTTCCCTCGCCTCTCCGCGCGCTACTTCAGGTACCTGACTAGTTCACAGCACAGCCACTAGCACCTGACGCAGCACGTGGGAGCGACCGGGAAAATATCCCATTGATGATTCTGCAGTTGCCGACTGAAGCTGAAAACAAACGTATTACACCTACAGTATGTTTGCTCGTAAGTCATCCAGATATAATTTTACTTCAGACCAAGTATTTAATTTGAATACAGTTTTAACCGAATCGAATCCAAGTTCAAATAAATTAAATGTAAATGGCAGGAGGGTTTCTTTATGCAACAAGTTTGTTCACAATCTTGGATGTGGATTTTGAAATTGTCATATTTTCGTAATTTTTTTTTCAGAATCAAAAAATGGAAAGTAACAAAAGAGCATTAATATTACACACCACTTCAATGGTCATAAAAACTCAAAATATATTATACTGCAAAAAGTACATATTCATTAACTCTATGAAAGCAGAGGCATTTCATACATTTCACAAATTACAGGGTTTTCCAATAAAATGTACACACTTAATTATTATAACGTCAGTGCTTATTAAGATAGTTAATTTTCAAATCTAACAATCTACTGACATGAATAGCCTATATTTTCAAACTGATGGCCGTACTGGTCCAGGCACTGCCGGAAATCCCAAGCAATAGAATCTCAAACATCAAGAATCATTTCGTTTGGTATGAGCGCGTTCTCGTTCAAAGGTTGCCTTCAATTCGTCGACTCTTACATTGAAAGCATGGAATGTAACTCTTCCAATGCTTCAAAATGCAATTGACACTGGATTTTGATATTTCTATTAACGTGTATAAATTTTTATGGGACACCCTGTACAATTTGGGCACCTAGTAATACCGTTCATGCTCCTGTTCAAGTAAAATTTCATGTTCTCTTATCCTCTGATTTCTACATTTGATGTTCATGTTGATGTTAAAATATAATTTTACATTTAAAAAGTGTTATACGCGTATGTAATAATATTAAGATTTACTATGACATGATCATTAGTGTAGTGTTATAGTTTATAATTTAAACTGCAATCCTTTAAAAGGGAGTTCTAAAACTGAAAACTATGAATGGAAAAGTACAAAAAAGGATGCAAAATTCAACAACAGTATGTGTAGCAAAGATAACTTGAACTTCTCTGTTCAATGATTTCTACGGATATTTACCCAAATACAAGATAAATAGGTCATCAAGTTTACACTGGAGCACAGTAAGGAATAAAAGTTATAAGGTACAAATGTGTCTTAACAACGCAACTCAAAACTCCTCTAAATGCATCACGTTTCAAACTTCCGGTGTTAGCCTCTTTTACAAATTTATGAATTGGAATCAAAAGCTAACGGTTACTAGTTTGCTGTTCTCGCAACACGACTAAGAACTACACTCTAGTCACTGCATTCCGCTTTTGCTACATTTCCGGGATTGTGGAAGAAGGGGGTGTGAAGTGGCACCTGGTCCTATAAACTTTCCGTTTCGTGTTCAACTCCACCCAACCAGGATATCATGAACCAGTTAGTTCCTCCACAGACTATCAAATAGCCTTTGTTTCAACCAATCGTTGCTGGAGGCGTACACTGGACACACGCAGCATAAAAATGTAAAACCCCTACTTAAACAAGTAGTGCCACATTTTGCCTACAGAAGCATTTGCGCAAGCTTGCCAGCTCATCAATTTCCAACGGCTTTATACGGTTTTGTGTGTGTGTGTGTGTGTGTGTGTGTGTGTGTGTGTGTGTGTGTGTGTGTGTGTGTGTGTGTGTGTGTGTGTGTGTGTGTGTGTGTGTGTGTGTGTGTGTGTGTGTGTGTGTGTGTGTGTGTGTGTGTGTGTGTGTGTGTGTGTGTGTGTGTGTGTGTGTGTGTGTGTGTGTGTGTGTGTGTGTGTGTGTGTGTGTGTGTGTGTGTGTGTGTGTGTGTGTGTGTGTGTGTGTGTGTGTGTGTGTGTGTGTGTGTGTGTGTGTGTGTGTGTGTGTGTGTGTGTGTGTGTGTGTGTGTGTGTGTGTGTGTGTGTGTGTGTGTGTGTGTGTGTGTGTGTGTGTGTGTGTGTGTGTGTGTGTGTGTGTGTGTGTGTGTGTGTGTGTGTGTGTGTGTGTGTGTGTGTGTGTATAAAGTAAATCAGGTGTACAATTCACCCTTACCACCAGGTAGAATCACTATCGATTTGTTACAACCTTATTACCGAGAGAAATTTTGGTTTTAAACTAAGTTTTAGAATTGCTTTAAAAAGCATCGAAGTTCAGCACAGCAATGGATAAGGGCAATACATTACGAACAAAAATAATTTAGAGTGACAAGAAAAGTTCTCGCTCCTAAAATTGTTCCATCACGTCGAATTGTTGCACGAAATAGTCGCTATTGGAACACCCCCATATTAGCAACACCCCCTCCATTCCTTCAAACACGAACTTCGCAAGAAACCTTGAAATTATGCGCACATGGGCCACGAAACAGACACGTGGATTGAGCAATTTGGCGAATGACATGGAAGAGCAAGAAGGAAACAGGTGGCGGAACGCAAGATCGACAACTGCGCAGTTTCACCTCGGAAGCTGACTTACAGACCGGGAATAAAATTAGCTCGTGTAGACACAATCAGAAAATTAGGTTGCGGCCAACAACCTTGATTTTTCGCGCTTGTCTGGCTTCTTCAATCCATTAAAACAACACACACAGAGGTTGCATAACTTAATTTAGGCCCGGTCTCAGAATAACATCGCTCCAGTTATTATGAGTTCTAATTGCTTACCAAAGATCAACTCTAACTACATCTATGTACCCTGAAAGCACGAATAAATATAGACCTGTTCCCAAACTGCGTCAATAGCTTGTGCAACGTCTCGTTTACTCAAACAATTGTATGTAAATTTTCATTTAAAATTTCAAAGGACTTTATGTTACGGAAAACTTACTATCGATTTACGCCTTGTACAGATTCACGACAAATATTACCAGAAAAAAAATAAAACAATCGATACAATTTCTGTCAAAGGGCAGAGATACTGGTTGCAAAAAATATTTTTTAATATTTTACTTTGACCATCAATGGAAGAAGTTATTGGAGGCCAAGTGCACAGCCAACAGTGCTTTCCAGTTTGTTGAGATATTATCGACGATTATCACTGCCTCTAGCAAAGGAATTTGACCTATGGCCGTGAAAACAAGTCATTCTTGACAAGATATGACTCATGCCAGCCAACGGTATTTCAAAATACATAGTATGATAAAGATTAAATCATTTATGCACTAAGGTGATTGATTCACTTTGATTTACTCAATGCGAGATCCAAGAATTGAAACAAAACCTCAAAAATGTAGCTGGCTTCCTCTGCATCAATATCGGTACAATTCCATTCCCTAGACACACAAGATGTAAGAGAAATGAATGAAAATTATAATGTATTGCTGATTCAATGGTGTGTGTGTGTGTGTGTGTGTGTGTGTGAGAGAGAGAGAGAGAGAGAGAGACGGAGTGTGTGTATGTGTGTGTGAGAGAGAGAGGGGGAGTATGTGTGTGTGTGTGTGTTTGTGTTTGTTTGTTTGTTTGTTTTTTTATATTGTGTAGTAGTTGTGGTGTGTGTGTGTTTATATTGTGTTATAGTTGTGATGTGTTTGTGTGTGTCTTGTGTAGTAGTTGTGATGTGTTTGTGTGTGTCTTGTGTAGTAGTTATGCTGTCTAATGTGTTTGTGTTCGTCTGGTGTAGTAATTGTGCTGTCTAATATGTTTGTGTTTGTCTTGTGTAGTAGTTCCTCCATTCATATCGGGGGTTAGGCGTAGAGCTGACAACTCTGCACTGTAAAAAGACATGTCAAGAAACAGAAATATAAGGCCATGGATGTTCCCAAGGTAAAATATTCCGGAGGTAAAATAGTCCCCCGTTCGGATCTCCGGGTGGGGACTACTTTGGGAGGTCCCTGGACTAAGGATAAGATCTACGTTAGGAATAAGGATATTAAATTAGGCACCTGGAATGTTCTGAGCCTTTACCGGCCTGGGGCATTTCAGTGTACAGTTAATGAGATAGTGAAGTATAAATTAGATGTAGTAGCTGTCCAGGAAGTTAGGTGGCCAGGAGAAGGAAATTGTAAAACTAAAAATTATACTTTTTTCTATGGTGGTACTGAAAATCATAATTTTGGAACAGGCTTTTTCATAAATAATAGAATTATCTCGGCTCTTAAAACAGTAGAATTTATTAATGATAGGATATCATATGCAGTTTTACAGGGTAGGTGGTGTAAAATTATTTTAATAAACATACATGCACCAACGGAAGATAAAGATGATAATACTAAAGATGATTTTTATACAGAGTTAGAACAGGTCTTTGATAAATTTTCTCAGTATGATATGAAAATTCTGTTAGGTGACTGTAATGCACAGATTGGCAAAGAAGATACATTTAAACCCACGATTGGTAAAGAAAGTCTTCATGAATTAAGTAATGATAATGGTATAAGATTGATTACTTTTGCAACCTCAAAGAATTTAATTGTGAAAAGTACCACTTTTAAACATAAAGATATCCATAAATATACCTGGTCTTCTCCAGATGGTAAAACTCATAATCAGATAGATCATATTCTCATTGATAAGAGAAGGCATACTAGTATAATTGACGTTCGTACACATAGAGGTGCTGACTGTGCCAGTGACCATTATTTAGTAATTGCTAAATTAAGAGAAAGACTCTCAGTGATAAATCATAAGCAACAAAATCTAAAAGTTCTAAAATTTGATACAGGAAAGTTTGTTGATGAAAGAATTAAGAAAGATTACCAAATTAAACTGTCAAATAGATTTGATGTTTTGCAGGATTTAAATGATGATGAAAATATAAATGAAACAGACGTAAATAAGAATTGGGAGCACATACGTAATGCAATAGAATCAGCAGCTAAAGAAACTATAGGATACCATAAACCGAGAAAAAGTAAGCCATGGTTTGATAATGAATGTCATAATCTAATAGAAATAAGAAATCAGGCTAGACTTAGGTGGTTAAATAACTCGGATGATACAAATCTAAGCAATTATAATACAATAAAGCGAGAAGTTAACCGCACGTTTAGAAGTAAAAAAAGAGATTACTTGAAAAACAAAATTAACGAAATTGAAACAAACAGCAAAAATAAAAATATCAGAGATTTATATAAAGGTGTAAATGAATTTAGAAAGGGGTGGCAACCTAAAGTAAACTTGATAAAAGATAAAGACGGTGATTTTCTAGCTGACCCAAGCGATATTCTAAATAGATGGAAGAACTACTTTAATGACCTTTTAAATGTCCATGTAGGAGATAAATCAGAAGTAAATGAAGTACACACAGCAGAACCTTTAGTTCCAGAACCTAACTTGACTGAAGTTAAAGATGCTATTAAAAGGCTTAAGAATAACAAAGCACCTGGCATTGATTTAATACCAGCTGAGTTAATTAAATATGGTGGAAATTCATTAATATGTCAAATTTATAAATTAATTTGTTTAATATGGAATAAAGAAGAAATCCCTCAACAGTGGAAAGAATCCATAATTGTTCCTGTGTTTAAAAAAGGTGATAAAATGAACTGCAATAATTACCGTGGAATTTCTCTACTCTCAACAACATACAAAATATTGTCTAACATTCTTTTAACAAGACTAACCCCATATGCTAATGAAATTATAGGTGATTATCAATGTGGATTTAAACGTAACAGATCAACTACAGATCAAATTTTTCACATCAGACAGACACTTGAAAAAAAGTGGGAATATAATCAAAATGTCCATCAGCTATTCATTGATTTCAAAAAAGCATATGATTCGGTCAAAAGAGATAAATTATATAATATATTAGTAGAGTTTGGAATACCTAAGAAGCTTGTTAGTATGATAAAAATATGCACCAGTGAAACAGAAAGTAAAATTCGTGTGGGTAATAATATGTCTGACAAATTTATAATTCACGATGGGTTAAAACAAGGAGATGCATTATCTCCATTGCTCTTTAATTTTGCCTTAGAATATGCTGTAAGGAAGGTAAAAGAAACTAAAGAAGGACTAAAATTAAATGGTGTGACTCAGTTGTTAGCATATGCAGATGATGTAGACTTACTGGGGGATGATATAAATACGATTAAGAATAATGCTAAAATATTTTTCAAAACTGCTAAAGAGATAGGTTTGGAAGTTAACAAAGAGAAAACTAAATATATGCTTACAGGCCGAAACCAAGTGTTAGGTAATAATCAAAATCTAATTATTGATAACAACTCGTTTGAACCAGTTTCCAAATTCAAATACTTAGGAGTAATATTAACAAATGAAAATTATATTAAAGAGGAAATAAAAAGTAGGCTTAATTCAGGAAATGCATGTTACTTCTCTCTTCATAAACTTTTGTCTTCTCGTTTAATATCTAAGAAACTAAAAGTTAAAATATACAAAACAGTAATTTTGCCTGTAGTATTATATGGATGTGAAACTTGGTCCCTTACATTGAAAGAGGAACATAAATTGAGAGTATTTGAAAATAAGATGCTTAGGAAAATCTTTGGACCTAAAAGGGATGAGGAGACAGGTGAGTGGAGAAGGTTACATAATTTAGAACTACATAATTTGTATTCATGTCCAGATATTATTAGAATAATTAAATCAAGAAGACTTAGGTGGGCAGGCCATGTGGCACGAATGGGAGAGGAAAGAGGAGTTTACAGGATTCTTGTTGGGAAACCAGATGGTAAGAGACCTGTAGGAAGGCCAAGACGAAGATGGAGGGACAACGTTGAGATGGACCTAAAGGAAATCGGTAGGGATGGAAAAGAGTATATAGATCTTGCGCAAGATAGGGACAGATGGAAGGCCTGTGTTGCTGCAGCCATGAACCTTCGGGTTTAAGAAGGCTAGAGAGTTAGTTAGTTAGTTAGTATGATAAAGAAACATGCCTTGCCTACTCAACGTTCCGACCATCAACTATCTGCAGTGGTAGGACTTAAAACTATTGTTTCTTTTTCGATCGAAGCAAGCTGCTGTTAGTACTAAAGGCAGCTGAAGCTCGTTAAAAACGATCAGCTTACTTTCAGGAAGACACGTCCAACTTTCGACATGGAAAGTTAGTTCCTTAAAACATTCTCAAATAATAAAAAAAATCTCGCTGGTATGCATGTATGTGCATGGGACAATCAACAAAAATCCAATTAGGCATATAGGCATTTAAAAATGTTTCCGCTTGTCGATGCGCTTGGACAGTTCTCGAAAGTTACTCAATCCTGACACAGGATGCAGGTGCGGATAATTCCTATCTTAGCATCATCACCAGGAAAGGAACATTCTCCAAGAGTCCAGATGGTGTGCTTGTGTTTCGGAAGGGTTCAACGAAACTAGGGACGCAGCGGCTGATATGCGCATTAACATCATCTGCTCTGAACGAAAACACCTGAAAATTGTGCGCAGCCTGCGTACCGAAACACATCTGCCATGTTATGTAGACATACACAAAAAATCTGTCTTTAAATCTGAGCTGCTTGTGCAAATCCAAGTTACTTCGACCTGAATAACAAGTAGTTGATTGCTTAACTTTTCCTAGCTTTGGTGACTCGCCAATTAAATTTCTCCACCTTTAAGATGATGCAGAATTAACATTTACAGCTGTTCTATCTGCCCATTGGGGAAAACTTCCACGACGGGATTTTTATGGTAGTAACCAGTGACATTTTTATAGTCTCTTCCGACAACCTGAATGTTTGCCTCGATTGTATTATCTATGACGCATGTCTTATCTGCATTTTCTATACAATTCACTAGCTGCAACTATGGACAGGAACTATGCAGGAACGGACATGGAAAAAAAATTAAGTGATGGAACAAGGACGAGCTTAATGCACGATTTAAACAGATTCTCGCATACAATAATAACACAAGCAGTTGCGACGTTGATTTTTCTCATTCGGCACAAAAATGTGTAATTTCTTACGTGCAGCAAATCTGGGGGATCCATATGATACAAATAACTACTGGACTATGATCGAAAACTACACAATTATCAATTTTTGTGCAGATTTAGTGAGTTGGACTAAATGTTTACAGAAGCATATGGCTAACAATCGAATTTTCAAAGTTTGAAGTCATGTTTTTATCTGTTCGTGTTCAATCAGAACAAAAATAGAATAGAATCGCCTTCGGGCGCAACTCTTACGACAAACTGTTACCAAATACATATTACAACTGCACTTTACACTTTCTGAAAATCACTGTTACAGTAGAAAAATAGTTTAGAAAAAAAAGAAAACCATAATTGAAATCATTTGATATTTTGTTCTGGCATCCGAAATGAACGGAAATCAGAGAATACGGATATGCTAGGCTAAATTACTAAAATTAAAAAAAAAATACTGTTAAGAAACTTTCATTTAAAAAAAGAAAACTTCAATGGGGTCATCACTATATGTACTTTGTTCATAGGGGCCTAATTGTGCTCCTGGTATGTTAACAGGGGCTTGCGTGAAGTACACAGTAAAGCAGTCTTCATTTTCCACTTTCAAACACTGGAAGTTATTCTAAAGAACGAAGAGAAATCTTTGATAAACGTGAAGAGTTCCAGCTAAAAGTCCAACGAGACTTCAGAGTATACGCGCTTCTGAGATTACCAGAGGGAGGGAAATCTGGCAACAGCGTATCCCAAGGCAGACCAAAGGGAGCCAGGGCCAGACAAGTTTTTGTGAGTCTCTACGCCGAGTCAAGGAGGAAGAATGCGGGGAATGCCTAGCCACTTCCGGGCTGCGTTAGCTCTCGAGACTGAAATACCTCGACAACAGCTGAGGTAGAGGTCCGATTGCTTCGTGTGGAGACCCTTCGCAGGCCACGGGAAGTGCCGACGTGATATATGCATGGCCAGAAGACACACGAGCACATTCCATTCAAAGAAAATGAAGAACAACTCGAGAACTCAGCTGAAAAAGCAAATTGCTATTCCTGTTCGGATCTGTCGTCAACCGTCAGCAAACCCAGAACAAGACAAATTGTACACCCGACGGCAAAATAAATTGTAGGCGAATTGTTTCATTTCCATTCAGTTTATTTTCCACAACGTGATGAAAGCGAAATAAAAATGTCAACGAGTAGAGGACTTATCTTTACTGTTGACTGTACAGTCCAGATCAAAAGTGGTCTATGTACAAAATGTAATTGACAAAGTGGAATGCATAAGTAGTGTTCTTCGGAAAATTATCCACCACTAATTTCATGAATTCTTAGATTTTAATCAGTGCTGGAGCTGGGGTTGTCAGTAGCTTGTTTTTGACTGAACATTTGCTTGCATCCTACTCTACGACTTACATTTATGTATGTATTTGATGTTTGCATCAGAATCACTGAAGAAATTGTAAATTGGTGTGGACGAGGGTGTGTGCTTATAGGGAGTGAAATATTAACTTAATTTCTTTTGACTAGTTTCATCGAAACTTGTTCGCGATTGTACTTTTAACTCGTAAAATTGTTACATTACAAAAAGTAAATAAGATTGTAGTAGGATGGCTCAAAATTTATATTTCAATGCCAAATGAACTATACATAACTCTACTTAGAATAGAGATCTTTTTAAAGTGGGAACTATTCTTAATATGACAAAAATGTAGAAAAACAAATCCCGACGAGTACAGTTATTGTTTCTAATTTTATACAATCTAGCACCTGGTACTTAAGCACTCACTTTACGCTACTGTCTTTGTTGTAGAGATATGCGATTGGTTTATACGGCAATTTTCGGTCTATTGCATTATTCCTGCCTAATCTGGACAATTCTAGGATATTCGGAAAAAGGAACGTAAGTCACAAACTGCGATTTTCTGTTTCTAAGTCACAAAATCAAAGAAAATATTATAATTTTACACTGATGATGTAACATGGATATCATGTCTGTAAGGTTCGCTATTAAAACAAATAACTGTCTGTTGTACCATTTATTTTTTCAAAATTATGTGCTTTTCCAGAACAGCCTACAATTATAATTATTGAAGAGAAAAAACAGAAAAATTAACTCTTATCCCAGAAGGTTAAATAGTTTCTCAGAACATCCCTTGCTAACAATAATCGTATTACAGAAAACATACTTCTACATAAGCAAGGACAGAGCCTCAGTACACATGACTAGATTCAGCATGCTTACGTTGAAATCAAAACAAACAATGAGCAGATTTGAACCCAAGATGATCATTTTGATGTGTGAATGAGAAAAATTGTTTTTATCTTTTGAGTGTGTTAATTACTGAAATAGTTAGAAGTGAAAATGTAATGGAATTTTTATGTTATAGTAGTAATTTGTATTCTGTTTGTTTTAGTATACTAGATTTTGCGGGTCAAGTGGTAGAGCAGCCACAGGCTGAACTTCGCCCATTAATAAAGAAATTCTAATTTATATGTTATTTAGCATCATTTACCTGCCACTTTCAACTAATTGAAACGATTGAAGAAATTGCTGAAGGGCCGGCCATTCGCAAACATGCATGACTACGACAGTTTAATATTACATAGGAGGAGGGGGTATTACCCCCCCCCCCCCGCAAAGTTTTCACACCGGGACAATACCTAGTTGTGTTAAGGACTTACAAGTCTTGATTTACAATTTAGGACCCAAAACAGAACCTCGATCAGTCGGTATGTACCCAACAAAACACGATTTTAAATTTCAATGTAAATCATTAAAAATAAGGGTTTCTCGTTCGCAAGGACACTAAAGCAAGTCTACCAGATGTTACATGACTGATGCATGCGTGCCACATAAGAGACAACACCAACTTCCCATAAATGGACTTCGCTTCCTCATTCAAGTGGGAAGCTGCATCAAAACCAGTCGCGGTCCGAAAAGGTACAAGGAAAACGCGTAGGCCCCCTCCCAAACTGTCGAGCTCAATGCTATTTGCCGGCAGGCCTTTCTTTCACTGCCATTTTCACAGCAAATTCTCAACTTCTATTACCAAATAAACAAATCAGGACAACTTTATGAAGCCAGTTTCGACCAATCAAACAGGGCAGGACCAACCTTCCTGTTTCCCACCTGGAAGGCATGATGACCTTAGGGACCGCCTACATTCCACACGTGTCCCATTCATCACTCTGATCCTGCATTGCAAGCACATATGGGCGAAACGCTTCATTCACTCACGCACTGTCCTTGCCTTTCCATGACATGAAACCCTTATTTTCCATTCTTGCTAGCCAGAATAATAACGGACAGCGCTTGGATTTCTAGGCACTAATGACTGCCCGATTTTTCTTAAAGCAAGATAATAATCACTAAAAATAAAGAATATAATAGGAAATTGCTTTCAGATTGCGAGTACCGAAACGACTACAAAATCATTCCAAAATGTAATACTTCTCATGATATTACTAGCTAAATTTTCAAATATAAGAAGACTGTTCAACTTATCGCATTAACGCTGTTATATTCATACATTATAGATTTCAAAATAAGTTGTTTTTTTTAACATTCTCTTCATTCAGAAAAAAACAACTAATTTAGCAATTTGTATAGAGACAGAGCTTAAAGTTAGTTCATTTGCAGTTGTAATTCAAGTTATTCTCCTATTCATCGTTCAAAATTTTCATCGTCTCGTAATACTTTATTCTCAGTTGGAAAACCAGAACAGCCACCAAAAAAACAATAGGCAGTTTTAGATACAACAGAATTTACATATAGTGATTGCTGTACCGACAAACTTCTGCACTGTTTAGACATTTATGGTAAAATCATAGATTTAATCGTGGATAAGTAAGAGGATGTTCAAACACGAAACCAGTAGAATCGAAACATTACTTGCCCATGTTTGCCCTTGGGCAGAATACAATTGATGAGGTTAAGTATTATTAGCAGGACCCCACCGAGTTCTCTTCAAATGACAAATATTGGCGATCTGCTGCTAAAAGGTCCGTACCCTTCCGTCTGGTGGCGGAGACGTGCAAGATATACTGCGCAATATTTATGTCAACTGGTATTGAATAAACATCGCCTACAAAGCCAGATAACAGAAGCGACGACGAAAAACCATACGTCACCTGAAAAAACATCCTGATTAATTTTACTTCGCTTTCTGCCACTTTTGGCTAATCGCGAAGATTAGGATAAATGGTGTTAAGACGAAATTGATGAAAGACAAATCATACATATGGACAGAGCACAACACGTCCCACGAAGGATTATACTGGCTGCGAGTCTAGACGACAGAGCCTAGTTAGTCTTCAAGAATGCACTCCAGGATGTATACTATGTGGAAGACCAGCTTGGCAGTCGTTGACCCATATGGGCTGATACGGTATGGTATAATTTTTCATATTACTATAGATCACATATCACTTTGCAATGTACAATGACAAAAGTGACATCGTGCGTACTTCAATATGTAAAGTGGGATGCGTAAGTATTACATATGAAATTGTCAATCATAATGCTTATTACTTTAACCAAATGAGAACTTCAAGAATTGAAACAAAACTATAAATATGACGAAGTTAAAATATTATTCGTTAGTCACATGTGCAAGAGAAAAATTAATGAAAATAGTCATTGACAATTTGCCGAGCAATATTTGTGCATTGCGTTGTACACGGGTAAAAATTCTACCGTGCACGGGCAAGACTCAAACCGTCAAGTTCATAACTCCACATTTACTCGCTTGAAAACTAAATCACTGAAGTGCCTTGATGCATACACACGTCAATCTGCAGATAAACAAAATCTTGCATGTGGTTCCAAAACACTTTAATCCAAATGCAATGAACATTAAATATATTGATAGAAAAAAACATTATTTGATGCTGTCCAATAGTCATGCTGCAAAAAGTGTACTACAACAAATCTTCCTGGATGGGCACGAGATTAGGTGACGTCAAGCTTTTGAACCAACCTTGCAACACACCGGTTACGTCACTATCACTTACGGAACAACAAGACCTACCAGTGTCCCTGCTTGTAGAACACTACGTCATCTCACAAGACTCATTCTGAAAACTGAATTCGGGTACCAAGAAGTAAAAACTGAGCGAAGTACGTTTCTGCACAAATCCAGAGAGATACAGAGTAATTACACAAGTCATTACCCCCGTATTGATTATCTGGCCCATACGATAGCAGAGACGCCCAGTCATTCATCCTCGGTTACAAAGGTCAACCCGTTTCCTGTACGTGTGTGGCTTTTGTTACGTAACTTTCAACACGAATTACATGTTTCCCGGTCATCAGAAACTTCTGCCTGTAACTAAACTGCAAGAAATACCGACTGAAATGTCCCTAAGTTGTGTCTAGGATACCAAAGAAGGCAAACTGAACAAGCTTGTGCTAATAAGGAAAAACTGTAGAGATTGCGCCGAGAGAGGAAAACTTAGCACCACACTTTTATAGCATTAACTGCACACCAAATTCCGTACATAACCAATGGAATAAACATTGAAGACCATTACAGATATCGAAATTTAAAGGTAAGGAAATGCACCTCAACAAAGGGCAAAAACAAGGCCTACACATTCACGAAAAGCTGCTTCCCCTGAAGCACGAGATTGTGGGTGACGTGACAAAGAGACGGATACAGCAGCCTCGGCAACTGGCTAAACAAATTAGTTTGAAGTTAATAATTGCAGAATTACAAACACTTCTAAAATTAATACACCATTCCAATGAAATTGCAACATGACTACTGCATCGATCACAGAGCACCGAACCTGAGGATACTTTCAATAGAAGAAAATGTCTTCTTTTTTAACTCATTTCCCATTCCTGCTTGGGTTTATGCGGCATCAAATCATTCCAAGTAACTCCTACCCAGTCTCCAACAACACTTCCATGCTAAAACAAACGATCGACCAACGTTGTCTTTGTTTATATGAAGGTATCCTGGTAACACTCAAAAAGTTCAAGCCTATGACAATCTCATGTCAGCCAAAAGCAACACAGGCTTTATTAATGGAGCTGTATGAACTCATTATTTTTGTGTCAATTAAAATCAGTAACAAGTTCAGAGTGCCCATGCTAGAGAATTATTTATGTGCCAGCAGGATAGACTATGGCCATCGGAAATTCTATTCAGCAGATATATTAATGTACACAAGACGACTCTAAATTGAGTTTGTAATTCCAATGTTTGGGAGGAACAACTGCTCTGGCAAGGACTTCATGTCAAATAGATAAAAAGAGTTCAATATTTATTGAAAAAAAAAAAAAAAAAGAGTTGGATCCACTTGATGAAAAGTTCCTGATTAATAATTTTATGCATATAGTAAGTTGCAGTGCGCACAAATCTTTGGAAACTGTACTTCAAAGCCGTTATGATCCTAATTCCTTGCCTTCCAATAAGTTTGGCGGAAATAACCATCGATTATATAACATGTGCTAAACAAGTATATTTTGATGTAATTTTAGTACTTGGCAAGTTTTTTAGTACATGTTAAAAATTAGCCACTATAATATTGTATTCTGAAATAAGAGTTGTATGTTCACAAATCTTCCAAGCCAGCAATCATGTGCAAGTAATGTACAGTGGGATCCATGAGTATTACCGTGCAAATTGTCCATCACAATGTTCGTGCACTTTATTTGACCCAATAAGAGTTTCAAGAATTAAAACTCAAAATAAGCTGTCGACAACTTCTGCACCAGCATACGTTAAAATCCATCGCCTAAAATCACATAAGATATGAGAAAAATGAATGAAAATAGTCATGACAACATGCACAAAAATTCTCAATTCGCAAAAATATATATATGTTCAGTTAAACAACTTCTATGTAGATGCAAAGTTTGTTCAATTTCCTTTTCTAAACTCTGAGCCATTCTAATTTTCAATCGAAATATATTCATCTTCATGTGCCCTTTTGAAAAACCAAAACAGAAAGGTAGGAAAACATTTCATTTTAAACAGGAAGAATCGAAGCATGCAATTTCAACAGAATTTGTACATAATGATCGTGGCAATCAATATATATATATATATATATATATATATATATATATATATACACACACACACACACACACACACCCTAAGTATGCCTTGCTCCCTTCTTCAGACCAGACCAATGTCCCTGCAAAAATCGCCTGTACTGCCACGAAGGACTTTTTTAACTCCAAATACAACACGAATAAAATATCAAAGGTAAAGAAAATAATACCAGATCAAATCTCGCCATTGTCTTCGAAATGCCATAGTATAGAAACATAGCCAACGCGTTACCTAAGAAGCGTACACGAAACACCTCAAGGTGGTCACAAATAAAACCAGTGGAAAACCGCCCATTCATCACGAAGTACCTCACAATTTCGCATAACAACGGAATAATGAACGTACCAAGCGAGCTAAGTTGACGTTCCTAGCATAAATCCTATAAACGTTGCAAAAAGAGTCTCGCCGAAGCAACGGAATTGAATTCCTGGAAGTCACATTAATTGTGAATGCTATTTCGAGACGTGACGGACAGGTGGCAACACTGCATTAGTTCTCGCTGCGCAACGTCCGATTAGGCTCCTGCCACGAGAAATCACGGAAAACTAAAAAACAAACAACGTTTACACGTACACGCTGTTTCAGTTACTAAAGTCTAACATTGGACTGATGTGTAAGAATGAGTTTTAAAACTGCGTCTACGGTAAAACACTACTCAAGTTAGCAATAGAGGTTCCGCTGCCACGTTCAAGTAAAGTCTCACTTCGCGTCTGATTTTTGGCCTTGGGACGGAAATAAAAAAAATGCGATTAACTGAGCTCAACAGGCAAATAACTGCGACCCGAAATTCTGGATTAATCTCCACTGTCTGAATAAAAAATAATCTCTAAAACCAAAAAGGTAAAGTGTCTTCAGCAACAACTTTTCTAAATCAATATATGTGTCGAGAAAGAAACAGTTACCAGGATTGAACGACTCATGCATTCTTTTTTACCTCGTATTTGGTGTCGTGAATTTACCATGTGCCCCAACAAAATTAAAATATGACGATACTAAAGTGACACATTTCCGTACTTCAATTGATACTATTTTCTATCTGAAAAGCCAAACCCATACGAAAATGATATTCCTTTGCAAAATCAGCCTTTTAAAAATACCAATACCCAAGAACACAGTTAACAGAGTTTCAACAGAACATGCCTTAGCGCAATTAACAAGTGTAAGTAATTTAGTTGCCAGTGCTGCGTCACAACCATGACTCCACCTTCCTACAAAGACAAGGCCTAGTCACGAAAGGACCAGTTTCAAGAACGAGTCTACTTATTCTTCAATTAAAACTCAAGATGCTACTTGGGAGCCAGGACACGAAGCTGAGGCCCATATGGGTGGAACTCGCGGCTCTCAAAAGGATCTCTTAACAAAAGGATCACACCAATTAAGTAATGTTTAATTCGTACTAAGACATGACTATCCAACCTAAAAGTAGGCGACTTATTAGCTGAGAAAACCGCATGCTTATCTCTGCTCGTGGGGGAGGGGGTAAAATTTCGAATTATCATTGTAGTTAAAACTTACAGCTGAGGGGTTTGATGTAGGTAGGCATCCTTAATTCATTATATATGTATTAATTGTTCCTATAACATCCAGAATCTGCCTACTGAATTCAGGGAATGATCCTTGTCCGCCATTATCAGTGACAAAGGAAGTAACATGGCAAATATTCATTGCAATTTCTTACCCTGATCAAAACACTCCAATCAAAGCTTGGATTAGCCCTAATACTTTACTATATAATCCACCAGCTAGCACTTATTTTATACTTGTAGTGCACTTTTTAAATAAGATAAATATAACCTGCATGCCAGTAAATTGATTGATTCGGTTTATTTTACTTCACTCTCTGCTACTTTTGGCTAATCGCGAAGATGAATTGAATGTTGAATTATTGTTTTAAGTTCAATTTATGTACAGAAAGGCTAATCTGAACTGGACCTACAGTTTAAAGTTGAATCCCTACCCCCGTGCAATGTGTCCCCACCAGATATAGAACAATCGCGAAGATTGGGATGAGTGTTATGATGAAATTGATGAATGGACACACACACATCCATGCCGAGGCCGGGATTCGAACCCAGAACCCCCTTGCGTGCTGTTCTACATACACCGCTACGGAGCTCGACCTGAAGCCAGTGAATTGCCCTCAAACTCTTAATGCAAACACTAAAATACTCTTCAAACGAAGGCGTTAAGTGTAGCTGACAAACTCTTGCAATGTAGATTGTATCTGTTGCAAGACTATGAAATCTTCCGAGTATTGTTAAAAGTGTACACCAACGGCAAAAGTGAATCAGTGCTAGAAATAGATCTCGAAAATAATCACCCCTACTCAACTAGATGTAAAAAGGAACTCTTGCCACTTCATGTTGCCAAATACGAACGAGGAATATTTTTTTGTCGGAACAATCCCGAGCTAGCATTGACGCAAGAGATTGCTTCACCAACCACTGTTGCCGCCTCGTGATGCAGGAAGGAATGCCCCGTGCTCCCAGAAGTTATCATTGCACAATACAGTATTCCATCCAAAGAAACAAGTGGGTAATCCACTAGCTGGTTGACACTGGTACTTTTTTTACATTGTACAAGTTGCAACTCGTTGCTCAATGCTGTGCAACACGAACAAACAAGAAATGAAATTATAAAAATGATTACTAATATACTATGAAAGAGATCAATAACTGCATGGTTTACTGCCTGATTATCTCTTAATAGGTGCCATGAACAGGTGTGAGTGGGATGCACAAGTATTACTCGGCAAATTGTCCATGACTATTTAGTCAATTTTCCATTTTAGTTTGCGCATGGATAGTCAGTCTGCAGCTTGTGTACGATTTGGGTTCAATTCTTACAGTTCTCACTAGGTAAAACTCATGCATCCCACTGTACGTTTGAAATCTGTGTTAAAAAATACTCTATAAAGGTTGCAAGGTGAATATATGCAGGTGAGGCCTCGTGGTGTAGTGAACGGCAGATGACATTACCGTTGCCAGGCAGAATTAATCCAAATCCTAATCTAATAAACGAATATATCGAGAGATGTTAAAGAGTTTTCTTTTTGGGGAGGCAATCAGCTCATGGCATTTTCAGCAACTTTGCCTGCGTCAGTAACCGGGGAATTCCAAAAACAAAATGCACGCCGGTCCACCTATATAAGTTGCAACCACAAACCAGTGACTACAATTTCAAATTTGTTGCGAAAGGTCCCGCTGAACGCACAGAGATTGGTGGTTACGACACACTTCCCTTGGCTTCAGCGACCGGATGCACTTAATAGAGAGAATTAAGAAAATGACATCAGTACTGGACGATGGACTCTCGAGATAGCTCCACACTGTACCAAACATCCCTTAATCTTCAGTGTTTTGCCAATGCTGTAAGACCAACCTATCGACACTATGATAATCTGAAACAAGACAGAGGCTAACAGTTAAAGACATTATAAAGATAGTAGTTTTTCTAAGTAAATAAAATAAACTTTGCCTCCTCTCTCTTAACTTTGCTCTCGGGTTCAAAGGTAAACAAGTTTAGAAACGTTTGTTTTTCCTGTAAAGGGCATACGCAACAATTTAAACACATTGAATGCAATATTTTCTTCCGACTTCCTCCTGTACTGATACAAAAGGCGAAAGAAACAATTCTGCAATTTAAAAACGTGCGATACTTCTTTACCACTATGTATGTTTTATGTATGTAGAGGGGGTGACATGTTTACTGGTAGGTAATATAGAAATCACTTAATGCAAACATCGTTTGCACCATTAAAATATATAATGCTTTGGCATTTGGCCTTAATTTGCATCGCGCTAGATTTCTCGAAAATTTAAGGCCGCAAACTCCTTTAGTGGCGCGTTGGCAAGCACCAGGAATTCTGCTTTCGGCTCATATACGGAAGGAAGAAAAAAAGAAAAAAAATATCACATGATGAAGAGTGAAATCTGGGTGGAAGTAATCTCAAACCTTGAACAAAGAGGGGAAAAAACGAAGCTCTTGAGGTTATCAAAACACGCAGAGCCCAAATACAGAATTATTGAAATATATTATAAAGTTTCTAAACTACATGCAGACAAACTTTAAAGCACTAAGTTTCAAGAATTGTAAAACCCGTCAATGATAGTAAGATAGTGTCGCTTGCCTTCGTAAGACCACGCTTCGCCACTGGCCGCTTTTTCTACCAGCATTGGGTTAGTTGATATAAAAATGGGAGTCCGTTGTGCCATCTTAATTCAGTTACGAAGTGGTGGTATCAATTTTTCACCTGTACTGAAACAATACCACGAGAAATACAAAGTACGATACAAAAGTACCAACTAATACGCAGCATAAATCAGTGATGTTTGTACATTACGTACAATGCACAACCCACACATATATGGAGTCGAGGAGGAAAATATCAATCCTGTTATTGATAATCTTTAACAGAAAAAGTTTGTTCTTTGTGTGCTCCATTGGTATTCAAGGATCTACGCAGCTTATAAAAATTCCATCACATGCTGTAAGCCAACGCTATTAAACAGATACCGATAAATTGGCTCCTGTCCAAGGTCAAGGATGGCCGTACCAGTGTCACTAAGTACGAGTACTTGAGAAGCATTTCTTTTCTACACATATCAACAGAGTATTCCTGAGAGAACAAATATCACATGCTGAACATGCCTCAGTCGTAACTCTTTATTTAAAAACTTTCATAGATATTAATGTCAGCACATACTATATTTGCAATTGCGTACAGTCGATAGTGCAAGTTACAGCGGGCAAAACTATTTATAGTTTTCTATTTTCCTTCCATATTTCAGTTTTTAAAAATTACAATTTTCTTACATTCAGCTTATTAACGATTTGTTTTCGATACGATACTTAAACAGTGGGGAAAACAATAAAAACAAACTGCGACAGACATCGAACTTTTCCCTGTCATTGTGACTGTACATGAGGTTCCGAACAATTTGCACGAAGCTGTTAATAAATTAAATTTACAACGACTCTCACGCTTGGCAAAAGTATAACACAAAGACACGTCAACCTAAATTGTACACCACCACATTCATGCATTTTATTTTGAACAATACGAAGTTCAAGAATCAAACAAATTGTTCCGACATTTAGACGGCAAAGAGAGAAAAATGTGCGTTCAGGTATCTTTGAACATGCCTGTTCACGTCAACACCAACAGCAATATCGCGATTCAAGACAAACTTTCAGTTAGCACTCACCCACTGCAACCCACAAACGCACCAACCATGCAGAAGTCCTTCAGGAACTGAACTGAAAGTAAGCTCCACGAACTGCACGAAGTAGCGACAAACATCGACCATCTTGAAAAACGCTTCGTATGATTGGTTGGTGGCTCCATGAACCAGAGGATTATCAAGACAGCTTCGCCCCCCCCCCCCCCACGCCTACAACTGTAGGAGTAGAAAAGGTTTTTCACACAACCCTGCTTTCTACCTTCCTGCCTCACGAAATAAAAGTGCTAAATTTAGACTGCGGGGTAACGACCTACCTGGTCTAACAATGGAGTTTCTCCAACCTACTGCAAACAAAGAAATATTTGCCAAAAAAAAGGGGGGGGGCAAAACCTGCGAAGTAGGAGACATGAGTCATAGACACTGAGGTGCAGAGTGGAAAATGAACACATAAAAGGTTGTACTTTGCAATCGTATCAGGGTAGCCTGAAAGATTTTTGAACTGGACACACTGAAAGGAGTGACGAATACAGTATGTAGGAAATATCAATTGAATTTGCTCAGAACGGTAATTCAGAACTGCTGCCAGGCTTGCCATCTTTAAAGAATAAAATAAAATCCCGGGAGATTTCATTACAATTTTAAACAACCCTTTAGAGTAAAATGTTCTGGAAAAGTAATACTTTCTTTTTATTGTCTTTTGTCGCATCTCCATACTGGTCATGACAAACACGAACACTAAAAAGCACTTCATCCAACTGTCTTACTAGAAACTAAATCTATATAATGAAGCAAAATTGGGTGGAGGGAAACAAGAAGTCTCGAGGCTTTCTGCAGCTCTTGTGTACACGATTTGGGTAACAATGTGTTTCAACTTTCTATTTCTCCCTCCTTCCACTTAAACGACTCGTTTTTCACAATCATGAGTCTTCAAATCATTATGAAGTTTCATTATTAGGCTTGCAATAAATATCTTCGCTCGGCAATTGCATTAGTTAATTAGCTTGTCCTCTTGCACAACAGTATATGTATATGGGGGTGCAGAGAGGGACACAGACTTCAATCCCTGAAGATGAGGGTGACGTTAGATATCGAAAGTTCTGAAGCCTATCCGGAAATCACCTGGCTGATTGACCATGAAAACCTCTAATTATTCGCCGCCAGGAAAGCTTCAATAATTATTTTATTACAGACGCTTG
This sequence comes from Lepisma saccharinum, assembly GCF_977018435.1. Lineage (NCBI taxonomy): Eukaryota > Metazoa > Arthropoda > Insecta > Zygentoma > Lepismatidae > Lepisma > Lepisma saccharinum. The sequence continues at coordinate 47,508,463 of NC_139233.1, forward strand.
TCGAGAAAACAAAATCTCATGTTACTCTTCGTACACTGGTGCCATTTACATAATAGAAAATCAGAAATAGCAGGGCCGGATTAAGACGAAATTGGGCCTGATGCTTGAAATCTTTGGTGAACAATAAACACAATGACGTTATAGTTACGTCACAGCGCAAAGAATAATAGTAACTGTATAATAAGTAACGCTGTGTCTAGGCGTCCGAAATTGGGGCTCCAACTTTCATTCTAAGATTTATTAAAAAAAAAGTATTTGAAAATAAGATCCTTAGGAAAATGTTTGGACCTAAAAGGGAAGAGGAGAGACAGGTGAGTGGAGAAGGTTACATAATTTAGAACTACATAATTTGTAATAAATTGTTGGGAAACCTGATGGTAAGAGACCTGTAGGAAGGCCAAGACGAAGATGGAGGGATAACGTTGAGATGGACCTAAAGGAAATCTGCAGGGATGAAAAAGAGTTTGTAGATCTTGTCCAGGATAGGGACAGATTGAAGGCCTATGTTCCTGCAGGCATGAACCTTCGGGTTTAAGAAGGCTAGATATAGATAGTTAGTTCAGCTGTTCAGCTTTTGGAAAATTCTCGTCTGTTTTCATCTGGGCCTATTTCAGGAATGGGCCTAATGCTGCAGCATCAATAGCACCCACTTTAATCCGGCCCTGAGAAATAGTGATCATGATATGATCACCGTGTTAGGTGTTTTTAATCAACAAACATCTACAGCGTAACCTGATGAAGGTTCAATGATGCCCTTAGCCTTGCGTGCACTTCTTCACTAAATACAGCAGTAGCATTTTCAGTGTGCGTAATACTGCAACACTCATTGGATAGCGTGACTGAATTTAGTTTTTTTTTTTAACTATTTCATGCAAACGGCAATGTTGAAGAAAATCAATTTCTTCCTGTCCTAAGAGGAAGAGGGAGAACTCGTACATAAATCTCGTGCAACCACTGCAATTCATCCATCATCGCACATCGACAGGTAACATGACTTTCGAGTATGTTGTGGAAAAAAATCTGAAACCCGACAGTAACTCCTTCTCGGAGAAAAGAACCTGATGACGTCAATGCCTGAAATCTCTCTTTTCTTCACGTGGAGTGGAACTGGAATTTCGTGGTACTTTTTTTACAACGCTGCAACTCGTCCATCTAACCCTAACATTTGTAAAGTTCTAATATGTATAGAAATGTCCATTATTAAAACTTATTAGTTAAATACTAAGTACATATGCTGCACAGGAAATATAGTGCATGCATCAATGGGCACAGACGAGTGTGTCGTTTGAAATATCATGAAAGGCTTTGTTATCCCCACAAATTTCGTTGGGAACTAATCCAGTTTCAAAGAGGACTGATAAAAGTCTATTTACGTAAATAAAGAGTTGTGTGTGTAAACTTTCTACATGACTCAACATGAGACATCCCATACTCCACAACTGCACTATATATTGGTACATATATATCCAATAATAAGATACATTAAAAATGGAGCATTTAAAAATAAGCCAGGAAAAATAATCACCAACTTCATTTAAAATAATACTACTAACGAAATGGCACAGGCATTTTAATATTAACGTCAAAGTATAGGCATTTTAATCTTAACGTCAAAGTATAACCAATTTAGAAGTGCGTGCGTTTATTCGTACACTATCATGTGCATAAGTTTTGCCAACATGGTAATGACTGTTCAGCTCCTATTTATTACTAAATAAACCACTAAGTGATTGTAAGTTACCGGAATCAAGTTTCATCCACAGAAAATAATTTCACCTAACAAGGCCACTACAGACATCTCGATAATTCTGAATCAATTTTGAATAAAATGATAATAAAATATAATCTTCACAAAATAATGGGAGCCCGGTGTTCCCGAGAAGCCAATTTCATTGTAATCCTAACATCTAATCAGTATAAATTCCACGTTGGACTATACCTAGTGTTAACAATGCAATTCACCATTACAACTGCTATTGCAGTGTTTCAACACATAACCACTACGTGACTGAGAACGCTGTGTGTATGTGCAATTACTTTTGTTATGAAAGCCATAAGAAATATTAAAAAATACAAAAAGAGACGAATAATATAATTAAAGCGAAGAAACACAACGTCTCATGGAAACATTAACACAACTGCTCAGGGTATTCTTCCCTCTTTAAATCGAACGGAATGAATCCGCCAATTCACTGTTGCCAGGCAACCCCATCTGCTGCATCATCATTTTTCCAGACCACTTGTTGGAATTCTATTGTTCACGAGCTCGTCGCGATAAGCCACAAGCACAGACTAAACAAAGGTGCAACGCATGATCGCGAAAATGCAGTGTTTTCCTAACTGCCATGTTTGCGTTCAGTCTCGCCAAGGTCCACGAGAAAATCCTTTCTGATTCACGCCAATTCGCTAAGCTTCTCGCAGAGAAAGAACAAAAGTTTCAGACTTGCAGAAGTTTTGTGTAAGACGACTACAATCGGCCAGCCATATTCGAAAGCAATGATGGGCTTTGAATCTACAGTAGATTACTCTTAATTCTCTACAGTTACTCGCGGCGATTTATTAAATAACGAAATGGAACTGAATGAATCTTCGGGTAAAAAGACAGTTTAGCCATGAAGTTGTGAATAAAGGTCCTCATTCAATTCACTAAATGTTGGACCTACTTTTCCTGGCTAAATAAATTAAAGCTTAAAAAATAACTATGCGCTTTGGATATGCTGCGTCTTTTCTCACTATTCTATACGCCTCACGCATAATTAAAATTAATATAGAAAGTTCTAATTTAAAGAGTAATAAAAACCGTTGCGTTAATATGGCGTGGAAACTAACTTTTCATCTTTTCGTTAATATTGTGTGGAAACTAACTCTTTTCAATGCATCTTTCTATAGTTCCCTGTCAAAAGCATCCACTTCTGAAACTAGAAATATGCCACGTCAAACAAGAAATCGAGTCAAAGAACTTATCTTGAACCATGTCGAAGTAAATTATCAGGAATGTGGTCACCCACCAGGGGCCCCTAACGCAACCCGGAAAATAAAGAGAAAAGGTGCAAGTTTCCTCATGGATTCTCTCAACATCTATTCTTGTATGTTTTCATGTAACAGGTCAGTAAACTATTAACATTCTGCAGACGAAACCGCAAAACCATCTTTGACATTATCATGTATCCATGACTATATTTCTTACGGCAATAGCCGCAATACATACCACTTATGAACATTTGAAATAGACTTAGCTGTTCTATTGTGAACAGTTATAAATAGTTCCATATTGTAGGCATTTAACAGTATTAACCGAACTCTCCGATGTAAGTAAAGACAAGTATATTGCGTGTTAACGCAGTTAGATTTAACATTGAATAGGAAGTGAAATAATGAAGTAATGGAAAAAGAAACTCACCACACTAATCAGTACGGAACAAGTTAAGATAATAAAACCAACACTAAAATTCTATTAGTTTCTTGCACATATTTAGTATATTCCCAATATGGTCATTTCTTTATAAAAGTCCCTGTCTCGTTGCAGCAGTTGTAGTGAGGATTAAATTAAACTAAATCACGTATTTCGAACGTCGTCGTTTTTAGTTATTGTTGCAATTTTTAAAATGATGATCACAAAATTTATTCTTTCTTATCTGGGAAAGGAACTCATTTATTACAAACTGTTTTGATAATTTAAAAGTCATTTCACTACTTTTAAACACAATTCCTGCCAAGAGTGCAACTTGGAAAGGGCTGCATAGGTTGTGGCTGCATCACAGTCGACCGTGCAAACCACAGCTCCACGTCACCTTCTTGCAGCAACCTTGAGTTCCACCTCCCGCGACCTTGACTGCCGGCTACCAAGGTGACCGCCTGCACTGTTATGTCTTTGGGGTTTCCGCTTCGAACCCAACTGTTGAAAACACTCCTTGAGAACTTTCTCTAGGCAGGGGGAAAAATAGCATAGTCCATGTTGGCAAGAAAATGCGCCACTGAGCAATCGAGAGCGAATCCAAGGTTCTCTTCACAGTGAGGACCAATGCAGGCAAGTTGGATGCAGTTAGTGGCACGCGTGGGACAAGCAACCAGGATTCCAGGTCGCTCAAGAAGGCAATTCTAACAGTCCTATTGTAACAGAACCAAGTAGCCATATCTTGAGGGTGACAGATCTCGAGAAAGTCTGGTACCCAATTTGTCCTACATCCATATGCCGAATAGACATTCAATTTATGCCATAATATGCAATGGCATAAGACGGAATTAACAGTTTATACATAAGAGGCAGGCACATACTTTTGGAAAAAGAAAAAAAGAAATTGCGGTTGAAAAGCGGTATATAAAATACAATTTCGGTGTTATAGCTCTGAAAACTGATCAAAAGCGGTAAATAATACAACATGATTTTAACATTGTGCATATAATTCTATATTTGATTTCAAAACTACACTTATTACACAAAAACTCTCCCTTCTAATACTACTTTTTAAGTTGTTACCACAGTATTAAGTTTATTTCCGTATAAAGGGGTCGACTGTTGCTTTTCGAATACTTACAGCAGAATTAATCAATTTTCCGTGAATTGCATAACTCTCAGAATAATTCAAACTAAAGTGTTGCTCAGTAAATAAACTACATTTCGTGCTTAAAGAGTATTTCGAATTTTGCAGTTCATTTCGCATCATTTCGTGACCAAACAGGGTAGGAAAATGAAAAATTAACATTGCAATGTGTTATTTCGCATTTCGTGCTTTCGTCAAAGACGAAATATGCATGCCTCTATTTATACATTTTACGTCGCTTTTCTGCCACTTGACTAATAATGATCAATCATTATTAAATTGATGAAGGTCGGGATTTGAGCCTGGAACCTTTAATATTAAGATCGTGTCACTTGCAGACATGCATACAAAGCTTACATATTTCGTCTCCAAGTCATTCCAAATTCTCTAATTTAGCACAGTTCTGTAATATTTTTGCCATCTTATCAACTGTTATATAATATAAACTAAACATATAAGCATAAAGTGTATCAAAGCACCAATAGGTGAGAATTTAAGCCCTATAAAACTGTAAAATATGTATTTACTTATGTCAAATTGGAAAATGTCATGAAAAATTACAATTAATTCAGAAAAATGCTGAAATATTTCCAGTAAAGCCAAAAATATGCACAACAGTACTCTCGAATTTCTCCCATACCCGATCGAGTAGAGTAGGGGCTGATCGAGTAGAGTAGGGGCTGTAATGTACCTAATGTTATTTTTACTTTTGACTGATTTTTGTGAAAAACTAAAAAGGCAAAGAAATGAGAACGAAACTTCTTTACTTCCCGTGCAAGAATGAGAGAGAAAATTTGCCTCAATAATGTTTGCATGGCTATCAATTGTCGGCGGGATAAAAGTGGGGTATTATATGGTACTAAGAAAAGACACCTTTCTTCCTCCGTAATTTCCATATCCTGCCATCGACAATATGAACTATCCGTTGTGCTAAATCTACGAAGAAAAAAATATATGAAATAACCGATTATGTGGGAGAGAATTACGAAATTATACAGAAATATGTCTTATTACAACAAAATTGAAGAAATATGTTGTAAAAACGCGAAAATTGGTGAAACATGTCAAAATATGCTTTGTGAAGTTTGTGTATTTCGGCTGACTTTCATCAGATATGTCAAGATCTAGATAATAGATCGGAAGCCAATTGAAAAATATGTTATAACATACAGTCCAGGTTCCTATTTATTCTGTGGTGAATACACATGATCACGGTTCAAGGCTTTAATCCACACATGCAATTAGCCTGCAGTTATCATTACTTTATCTACAATTACTGAAATGAATTGATAATCTTCAGCAGTATTAACGGAACTTGACCAAGCATTTAATGTTGAAAGCCGGTTGGAATTAAAATCAAGCACCTAATGAACTCTGAAACAAGTCAATAACTGAGCAATAAAAACTGTCTAAAGCGGCAATAGACTCAATAATAAGCACTGAAAATGAACACAAAATCATGAAATACCTCAAAACTCAAATTCATTCCAAAATTTCAATTTACATTAAAGATTGTAATCTCATTGTTATGTTAACAATTGTACGAATTTTCATTGACAGCTCTTCAGTATGTGAAATATCTTTTAAAATAACATTCATCTTGCACTCCAAGAACTAGCCCATGAAAGGGGCACAATTCGTATTATTTTGCGTAGTTTTAGGGTAATCGTGACGATGAGGCCACATGATTGAGAGTGAACCGATGATGGGACATTTACAAAGCTATGCTCAGGCCGCACCTCGAACCTGGTACCTTCGGTATGGTATGGAGGAAGGGAGTCGACTGAATGCACAGGGACGGGCGGGTGTAGGAGGGAGAACTTTTCCCTCGACTGTACACTGAGGAAAGACGGTATTGATTTTCCATACTATGTACTTTTAAGATTTATTGCATGTTCTAGTCGACAAGGGAAGAAAAAATCTATAAAGAGAAAGGCCCAAAAACCGTTCACATTTGGACAATTATTTTCCTCACTCTTTCTTGGAAGATTTTAGGCACTGCAGAACCAATCTGATCACGTACTATTAACAAAATAGTAATTCGAGACAATACCAGGTGTCTTATGAATAATAATATATACATATCTCGATTGCAACACCTTATGGAATGGAAAAATTTTTCCCCGAATAAATAGTTTCCGTGAATGGAGTTTACATTTACCAACTCATTCCGTGAAATAGACTAAAAATGAACGACACTTTCATGAAAATTGTTCATGCCGAATTCATGAAAAACCAATTGGAAATTCAAGGCAGTACAAAACTACAGACGGGGTAAAGAATCTCTCAGATTTTTTAAAAAACATTGCCCGCCGCTCCCCTTGCTAAAAACAGTCACAATGGCCGACTTCCTGCACTGTTGAAAAGCTACATTCCTACACCAAAACCCACTGAACAGCTATAAAAATGAACAAAATAGCTCAACACTGTTACCAAGTTCTTGTGCAGAAAGTCCCCTTAGCAACAGCAGCAATAAAACTCGGGAAATATGAATGGAAGAGAAAAAAGAAAGGGAACTGCATGTTCCTTGAACGGTGAAGTTACCTCCCCCTTTCCCCCTTGAAACAAAGGAAAGTATTTCGCAATGCCTCATTGCCAGATTGACAGACAAAATACAGTGCTTTTTATTGCTCTCTCCCACAAACGTACAGCAAGGCATAACCATCACTCGGCAAATCCTGACACCAAGACTAAACTCACCACACGCCATTGTTGGTTACAGACAGGAGCATAGCAACAGTGTGTCCTTGTTGAACGCGAGGATTTAATTTGATACAAACAAGAAATGGATACATTGCATGCAAGGCTATACGCTCTGTTAAGGGTAGATAAATCCATGTTATTAGTGGTAGTAGCCCACTAGCATTAATACTAGGATTAACAAGTAGTATAAAAAAACAAAGTTTCCAATTAAACAACTAGCTCCAAGATTTATTTGTCTATCAAATTCCTCCTTCTAAAATATAACATCTTGGCTTTCAAAGTTATCTCGAACACCTACTTTCATAACACTTATGAATGCATAATAAGTAGGCCTAATGGAAAATTCAAAATAGAAAAAAAGGATCCAAACGTTACCGAAATTCACTTGTTCACTGCACTTACAAAAGCAGCAAATTTTTAAAAGGATATTGCTCTCGAAATTGTAGTTGGCTAAGTGGTGTCGGCACTGTTTATCGATGTCGTCAAAGAAATTTGGTGCATAAATTGACCGATTCAAATTGCAGTACACTGCATAGTCTAACGGTTACAAACAAGTTACATGAAAATTAGTGGCATTAATTGTCGGATAGCTAATTGTTTGTAAAATTATTTTAAAATACATATATGGATATGACTGATTTATACTAGACTTTAGGACAGCCGTTTGATGAATGGACATACCAAAACTATTTCTCACACGTGCTGTAATAACAAACTACTTACGACCAGTTAAACCACGAAACCAGTTCCCAGACGCTGACAGAAAACTTACTTGGGAATTAAGAAGGGTCCGGTAATAAAGGTAAGGACGAGAATATGCCAGAGGCAGATATCGCATGCCAAACATGGCCTCAAAACTACGTAAGCAGACCGTCAGTCAGGAGAACACGCTATCCGTGTGAAAGAAGCTAGGAAATTCGTCGCCCTTCAATTCTGCACTCCGACTTCCAGGAGCCACAAATATGTCCAACAATCACGAAACGCCTCCTAGCTGGCGTCGACATCAGAGTTTTCCGTGTGTGGGGCGGGCGACAGGCACGTATCCAGGAATTCCTTTCGGGGGGGGCTCAACACCATTTTTTAAGGGGTATAGTAAGAACCTCACAATTGTGTGTTTAAGACCAGAGGTGGCAATTGGGTTCCAACACGGGGGGGGGGGGGGTGCGGAGGGCGTTGCAAGGAAAGTTTACTTTCTCTTGGTAGCCAAGGCTTAACATTAAGAGGTCATAATGTTGAGGCAAAAAAATTAAAAATGGGGAACAACTATCTCTTAAATCGTTGCCACTGTAAGGCTGTCATTTCAATCAGAACGTGAAATCGGAACATTTTTTACCACTCGACTCCTCTGTTTCCATGCATTAATATTGTGTATCTCAGACATAAAAACATCTATGGTGTCTTTGAGTGTTTTTACGAAGCTGTTACACATGCACGGGATGGACAATCCACTCGACAACGCGAGATTCAAATTGTGGGCTGCGAACTGGACGCAGACAGCTCTCGAATATTTCTCTCTGATTCGAGCCTGAACACCACTAACGTGTCTTGTCCTCCCATTTTTCAGCTCTTATAAAAGCCGAAACCCACCAAATTGTTCAGATTCAAGCCTTAGCACTCACAAGTGTTCAAAAATGCCTGTCACAGCTTCCGCTGTCTTGTCATATATCGGCACGAAACAAAGGAAGTCTTCTCGAATACAGGTGGATCACGAAACAATTAATGCACAGTGAAAACCCTTCCGTTCCCAACACATCTAATGTTTCGTCTCCCAGTATGATAAAATGCTTACTCATTTATCTCCAGTGACGTGCCCAAGGGAGGTTTGGTGAGGTAATAACCCCATTTGACCCAGTATTCCCCCTCTCCCTTCCGAAAATCCTGGGCACGCCTCTCTTTATCTCGGACATTTTTTAAAATCAACTCACCAGAAGTTTTTATCATCGTATTGGAGATTGAAGTAAGATGCGTTCTTCCTGCAGGTTTGGATATGATCCTTTAGGGTGCTGTCGTCTGCCTGCCTTCACACCTAACCTTAACAAAGCCCTAAGTTTCCATCCTTGTGACTTGGATTTTCAAGACTTAGGAAGGTTTCAGACCGAAGGGACACGCGATACATGTCGATTGGAATGGGCCAATCAACAGCAACGTTTCACACCGTAGCGACACAAAAGGCCGCACAAACTTAATTTCGATTTGTGAAATCCTCAGGCGACAGGGTGTGAAATCTCCCTTATTAGGCCACTGTCATTGTCACCTCGAAGTAGTAGCTCTTGTTGACCACAGAAAAAATTATCCTCAACCGGTGATAATGCTCCTCATTATCTTCTCTCTCCTATATTTTCTGTGCTTGTTCACTATACAGGCAACACCTTACGATTTGATATACACAGGACATGTACTATGTTGACATTTTAACGAAAAATCGGTTGAAGTCAAGGATGGCTAGGTGGCTCAGTTGGTAGAGCCCGGATTTGGGTCCTGGTAGAGCCTGCAATTTCCGCCTAAAATGTCTACATATGCAACATCTTCTTGCTTTCTCTTCTCGACATTCATAAAATTTTCGGCTGTCTCTTTATGGTAGTTAAGTGTTTGAATGTGTTTCGAACCCAGTAGGCTTGAACAAAAGTATTTTTTATACCATGAAATTCTCGGAATTTCTCTGCATATACGAAATTTAGTTCTGGCAAAACTAAATCATCACTCAAAACTTTGATTTTCAATTGATCTATGCAGCTTATTTCTGTTTTAATAAACCACTCCAATATCCGGTACTGCTGAAATATTCACTTTAGAGAGAGACCTTTGATCTCTTCGGCCCTCGAACCGAACTAGTACTACACTGAGGCAATTCTGCTGTCGTCAATGTCTTCATTTTCGAATCACTATATGTTATAAAGCAACCAGAGGACGCTGACTGATCTGATCACCAACGGCTGTGTGAATTGTCACATTTACCTCTGAAATCTCATTAACAGATTCTTTGTACAGATCAACCGAAAAATTGAATTCGCGTATTTATATCCTCATTATATTCTAGAACGTTCCGCAGATAAAACGATTCGTTAATATTGCCAGTAGTTGACTCTTCTCATTCAAGAACGTACCCTCTCCCGCCTTCCAGAGATTAGAAATTACAACGAATCGCCCTACGTGTGGCGCTACCTTTGTTGTGCAGCTTCCAAATGCTGACAAGTTTCTACATAGTGCTCAAGTGCGCTGCGACAACACCGAAAGCGCAAGAAAAGTGTACGTGCAATATTATCAACAACAGGGTTATAGAACATTCTCCGTCTTGCCTCGATAATTGTCTATCTCCTTAAATCATCGTCACATTATTCAAAAAGCCAAAAACCTGATTTTATCTATTGTAAAATAAAAAAATTCCTGGGGGGGGGGTCGAGCCACCTCAACCCCAGCTTGGATACGTGCTATTAACAATAACAGGGTTATAGAACATTCTCCATCTTGTCTCGATAATTATTCCTCCCAAATTATCATCACATTATTCAAGAAGAAAAAATCCTAGTTTTATCTAGTGTAAACAGAAAAAATTCCTAAAGGGGGGCTCGAGCCTCCTGATTCCCACCTTGGATACGTGCTATTGACAATAATAGGGTTATAGAACACTCTCCGTTTTGTCTCGATAATTATTTCTCTCAGATTTATAAATTTATTATCTTCACATTATTCAAGACGCCAAAAATCTAATTTTATCTAGTGTAAATTGAAAAATTTCCTGAGGGAGGGGGGGGGCTCGAGCCATTAACTATAACAGGGGTATAAAACATGCTCCGTCTTGCCTCGATAATTATTTCTCTCCTTACATTATTTTCACATTATTTAAGAAGCCAAAAACCTAATTTTATCTAACGTAAACTGAAAAATTTCCTGGGTAGAGGGTCTAGCCCCCTGTGCCTTGGATATGTGCTATTATCAATAACAGGGTTACGGAACATTCTCCGTCTTGCCTCGATAATTATTTCTCTCCTTAAATTATTGTTACATTATTTTATTTCACACCACAAGAAATCAAAAACCTCTTTTTATCTAGTGTAAACCCAAAACTTTCGGGGGGGGCTCGAGCCCCCTAAGCCCCCCCTCTGGATACGTGCCTGGCGGGCGACTACCTGGATCAGGCAATATTACGCAACCGTCATGGAACAGCCTGTGCCTCGCAGATAATACTCTAGAACAAACGTGCAACTGTCCAATTCTCTATCATTATGTCTACTACAGGACTTTCATTTCTTGAACCAAATTCTATGCCGCCGACAAAGGGCATAAAGACACACGATGTATGGGCAAAACTTAGACTTTTACAACGTTTACTGATAATTACATGATTTTCCCTATGCTTATCAAAGTAGTATCAACCACAGATTAATGTCTTGCACATCATAAGGAAGGTATGGGAATAAACGTCCTGGTTTCTCGGCACGCGTTCATAAAATTACACATTTCCCTCAATGTACAAACATTACAAAATACGTTTATAAAGAAGTGTGCATTGTAAACAAGTATAGGAAGAACCATGGGCACAAAATTGATGCGCTGTTAAAACTCCCATCTGTATTTAAATTAACAGTGTCCATTATCAAAAAGAACGTACGGTAAAACCTACTTCATTCGGACAGTGCAAGGTTTTAAATGCAGAGCGAGGTCCGTCGGGTATCGCGTATGTACGTACTGCATTGTATGTACATTTTACTGTACTGTATAGTGTATTTAGGCCTAAGCCCTTTAAAAACATCATAATAAACGTGTTTTGTTGCTATAAACGGAGTTTTAATGCACTTTCTACTTTTCTTTTAGGTTATTTCAGTTAATCAGGACTTTCGTTAAACTTGTCAACTTATCCCCAAATTAGTCCTGATTAACGAGGTTTTACTGTATTTGAACGTTTCCGCTACAATAGTAGCCCCTCCCTCAATCGTGAAAAAAACAAACTGAAGAGAGCAGATCGATAGAGTATTCTTAGGTGTGATTTTTTTCACCATGTACAGCAATGGGAGCTATAAAAAGCGACAGTTAACAGTAGTGTGAAATATTTATAGTGCAAATAAATAAACTAGGTACTACACGCGTAACATTGAATATTCTCAATTCAGTATATTTATAAAGCAAACAACCTTCATGTTTTGAACAAATATCTAGTGTAACAGCGGCAGTTCAAATTTACAACATACAACTTACGTCTCTTAGGATATTTTTTTTATATATTGTATGTGGTTCATAGACTTATATAATATTTTCCTAACATAATTCAGACAGAATTTTTAATTTAAGTTACAAATTGCTTTTAACTAACAGTCATGGTATGCGTTACAAACTACCCTTTCTTCCTGGTCAGTGATTTCTGAATGAGGCCACAGAATCGTTTACTTCATGCAATGAGCATTACTAGCAACATTTGAATAGTTCAGAGCTTAGACATTCATAGATTTCCTGATAAAATATATTAGTAAAATAGAAATACTGGTCTTTATTGGCGAGTTTCAAAATTGCACAGTTGATATGTATGAATCTGTTGTGACAGTATATCAAATATGAAAAAAAAAAAAAACAACTAAAAACAATAAGGCAACGAAGAAAGCAAAAACAAAATTTCAAGATATTTGTTGAAAGTATTTCAACAAGATGGAAGCCAAGTTCTGATATTGTAGTGTTAGTCATAAATGAACTAGTTACAAAAGTTTTAAAGTAGAACGTTTAAATTGTTTAACACTTACGACACCGCACCTCTGTATTGTGTGATCCTTTTTTAATGTCGACACCAGGTCACCACTGGAAACTACTACGAACATACCCGGAGCCACCATTCAATGGAATGAATGCAACAGCCACATCAGCTGTCTGGTCACATGACCCGGGACAGATGAACTCCTCTGAGGCCAACCACCACCAACACGTGTCCCTCATGTCGAAGCGTATGAGTCACCATTCAACCACGTAGTCACAAAGAACGATCAGCTTATGACCACACCGTAGTCCGGCACGAACTATTTCCATGACGTGGCTAGTCGCCGTCCGAAGTCAGACTGGCTATATCGCGCAATGCGGCTACCGCTGTGCCATACAGCCACGACCGCACTGTCTCCCACTGCAGACAAGTGAAAGACTGCATAGCTCTCTCTCTCTCTCCCAATGCCCAGCCTTCCACTCTTCCCACACGCCCCTCCGCGAATCCCCCCCCCTCTTCGACTCGCTCCTCCCCCTCCAGAACTGGCGACCGTCTGGGTCCTTCACCCGAACCTCACGCGCTACCGGTGACTTCGTTCGTCGCTCGTTCCATTCTATGCCGATAGGGGAAGAAGGCTGCTTGCTTACAGCGATAATTGCGACATAGCAGGATCCTAATCACATGACTAACCTCTACGCTCTTTCATCCCACGGTGAACAAGAAGAAAAAACGTCGATTTCCTTCTTCCCAAGAACCAAAAACCTTCCTACACGATAACACCCACACACTACACCGCACTCGACTGCGCGACAAGCACTAACTGGGTATCGTCCAACTTCGCAGAACACTCGCAAAATAAGCAATCACGAAATATTTATTAGTATTACATCCCCAAATGTACAAGCACAATCTCTTGTCTCTGGGAAATGAAGACACTCATTCCCATGTGTGTGCATGAATAACCGAGATAAATAATATCCTCATTCCAGTGTTCAAAAATATCTTCACAGCATAAAACATTTATAGAAAAGTTCAAAGTTGGATGCACAAGTATTTCTCGGCAAATTCATTAATAATTCCCCTTGCACCTACGTGTTTTTAAGGAATAGATTTTTACGTACGTTCGTGCAAAGTTTGTCGTTTGGAGGTTTCTTTCAATTCTTGAAGCTTCCATTACATAAAACTAGAATAAAAATGGCGGTTCATAATCATTACATTAGGTGCCCGACCCTGTGGCCGAGTGGTTAGCACATCGCGCTGCGACGCCAAGGGTCCCGGGTTCGAATCCCGGTCGGGCTTGGTTGTTTGTGAATGTCCATTCATCAATTTCATCACTCATCCCCATCTTCGCAAATTAGCCAAGAGGCACAAAACGCGAAGTAAAATAAACTAAATCAAATCAAATTTACATTAGGTGTACGAGTGGGATGCATGAGTAATACCACGCAAATTGTCTATCATAAAATTTCTTCTCGTTAATTTACCTAGTGAGAGCTTCAAGAATTTAAACAAAACCATAAACAAGGTACTGACAACCGCTGCACCAACAAACGTAAAAACACATGACTTAAAAACACGTAGGATGTCAAAGAATAATTAACTAAAACAGTAATAGACAATCTGCCGAGCAATACTTGCATTCAATATGAAGTCAATACTGTTTTGAAGAACATGAAGATATTAATCATTGTTGGAACATCTATGCCTAAGTAGTACCTGAACTCGGCAACTTTGGCTAGAAATCGCAAAAATACACGGTGAGCCAATAAATTAACAATGGCAATACTTGTGCATCCCACTGTACAAATGGTAGTCGACGGTCAATGCCATAGCCGTTTCGGGGAGGGGCTAACCATGCAATTCCTTTAGTTCAACTCTAATATTCACGGCAAACGCGCAGTTTACTAATTCATCTAATGATCAAAATACGGACTTGAATTTTTTCGGTTCTAAGTGAAGATTAGATCAACACATTACAACTTAAAAATCCTTTGGAAGGGGCAAACGCCACCCATCACTATTCTAGGCTTACCTCAAATACTCGTCACAGCAGGTCTTCTACTGCACATACGCATGATCTTAGCACACGATTCACTTTCCTGACTATTTTCTCATCTTTACAGGAACATTGTAGAAACTACGCCACCATTATCCATCGCAACCTGTCTATTCCTGTTACTGCAGTACAGAGAACCAACGAAGTCACAGTGACGAACCGCGCGTCACTATGACGTCACAAGACTTCTTCATGCACTTCTTGAAACACGAGGCACACAGGCCATAATTATGTAGTTTTGCGGGTAAAAACGGAGCAGACGGACTTGGGGGATACGTTATTCAGCACTTGGACCAGAAGTGCAGTTAAAACGAGCTCAAGTAACCCCGCCCATGTGACATACACGTCACAGGAAGGAAGTTCTTTTCCTCTGAGCCGACGAGTCACGCGGATTGTCGAATAGCTGAATCATGCATGTCCTCCCCCCCCCCACCCACAAAGACATTCAATCGCCGAATGCACTTACTCGATAAAATGATCACTATTTTGCACTACGGAGCACAATCGATTGGGGAAATTTTGCGCATGGTCCATCGCAGACATAGCCGACATATTTGCCTGGCAACAGGTTACTCCGACACACGTACAATCAGACATACTTGGCATCAGTCGTTTTTTAAGAATCTTTGAAACTTCGTAAACGAAATTAGAACCAGTGGCGTGCCCAGCAAGGGTTCAAGGGAACCCAGTCTCCTCATTAACACGTAATATCTAAAGTAAAGACGACTGGTATTCTTAAACGAGGTATTAGAAGCTTCTCTTACAGATGAAAATTGGATTTCAATATTCTACTTTACAACATGCGTTACCCCCACACCCTCTATACGCCTTCATGGCGTGGTGCTATGCACAGGGGAACACTTTACCTTTTTACCTTTTTTAACATGCATTATACATATATAAATCTAAAGAGTAATTTTCAATTTTAGTATCCACGCTGTTAAACCAACAGCAGCGAATCTGCTGTCAGTATAAGTGTGCAATAAGTGGCGTGCCCAATAAGCATTTGGGGGCGTCAGAAGCCCCTTGACATGTAAAATATAGACATGAAAGGAACAAACCGTATTGACCACTTAAAAAGGTCATTCACATCACTTTCGAGATGATATACAACGCTATGTTCAATGTATTACTTCTACGTCAACTCACTAGTACTGTAATTTTAGTTACTTCCAGGACAGAGCGTTTGAACCGATTTACCACCCTAGATATGGTGTTCAAGCAAACGTACTTCGGAGTACGTAGAAATTTTTAGCGAAAAATGCAGGGACTCGAACCCGGGTCTCTTGCATACTGTGCCATTGCTCTACAACTGAGCCGGCCTAGTCTCGCCCGATTTTTCGCTGTTCCCTTCGGAGTAGTGCAAGGAAGCTACACAAATTAATACAAGATAAAATGAAACAAGCTTAGGGTTCAGAGACATTCGGTACTTTCCGGTGGCGTACCCAATGGGGGGGGGGGAAGCTTCCGCTTCAGTAAATGAAAATCATTTCCGTTTTTCATCTGTTTTTCCTGTTGTCGGTCGAAACAGCGGTCTTCTCGCAGCATATTCCTGCTTTTCTTTGTTCCTCCCTCGGGAAAAACCCAAGTGCTATTCCTCGAACGCCCCACTTCCCCTCAGGAAAGTTCACAAAAACCCGTCTGTCCTCTCACCCGGCTAGGTGGACAAAGAAAAACACCCACCACAGCCGAACCGGAAACAGACTAGTCCGTCTTTCAGTTGTCGGGAAAGAAACTGAAAAATACCACTCTGGCATTCTGAAAGTAGCAATGGAAATAATTGGGAAATATTAAGCAGGCTACCACACTAATGAAAGCTGAAAATAAAATAGAAGATAGATAAAGTAAAATTCGCGAGAAAAAAAAATGCTCACTTGGTTATTTCGGAAAATTTTCGTCCGTCGGTCAGTTTCCTGGTCTCCACACGAACCTGGCTGCTCCTCACAGCATGACTCAACAAACACAATGGGGAAGGAGGCCAATATCACCCAGATTGCCACCACGCCCAGATGTTCCTCGTCTCAGCTGGTCGTCTAGTTTCCATGGCAACCGACGTCCCTTCCCCTCTTTTTCCTTCCCCCTGTATCGCAACACAACTTCACCATCTGGTCTCGCTAAACCGACTGGTGGCAACATTCGAGACGGTCCTCTGATAGGGCCTGCTTCAGCATCGTTCGGTTATGTTCGCCTTCCTCCGTGCCGACGAAATCTCCACGAGTTGTCTGGCAGTGTTGCCAGCTGTCTCCCCATTGTCTGCGGTTTTGATACTTGGAAGAGACCAACCCCTCCATTCATTCTCTGTGAATTATTACTAACGTGACTTTTCGCGTCGTGACACGTTATTTTTACGAACAAACGCCGACTCGTGCGGGAAAAAAGCAAGCATGGCTTACCGTAAAAGGCCGCAAAATAGAGTTTCCTGTACCCCCCCCCCCCCGATACTTCTATATATAAAAAAGCAATGTTGGAATGTCTAAGCCTGTTTCGCAGTTACAGTTAGAGAAATAACTACACGTGCATGAAAGTAGCAAAGCGTTAAACAAATCAGTTGCCTTTATCTTGCGACTATTATATTGAGTCCACTTCGCAATTCTCTTCCTTGAATCTTACTCCCGAAGTTGTACAAAAACAGACTTTCAAAATCTTGCTGAGCCAGAAACTAAATTCGCACATTCTCCGCGACACTACGAACAAAGAAAACTGATGATTAAGTATGAACAAAGCACCAATTCCTATTTCTTAGGTTGGAACATATAATGCGATACCAATTCATGCAGTCAAATGACAAGGTTCACAATTATTGAATATCGTATTCATTATAACCATTACGTGACCGAAAAGTTCGAAAATAAATACTGAGTTTGTGAAAGAACAAAGTCCGTAGTTACATAAGAAACTCAAATATTGATTTTGAAATGATGGTGATCTGAAAATTTATACACAGAAATTCAAAGTTGCCCATCATTTGCGTTTGTGTGCGTGTGCCCGGGGCGATAATAAAATTTTGTGTTTTTTTTTTAGATAATTGTTTATCGGCGCACAAATACCAACTGCCCGAACCTATATGGCATTCATAGAAAATGTTACATCAATTTTGACTGGAGTACCTGTATGCATTTGTCTAGAAAAAAATTTGAGCCACACTTCAATTACTATAGCAGGGACGGCCTATAGCATCCGGCGCGGAGACCGACTTTATTGCAGTGACCCTCTGTTGCCGCGAAGGAACTTGCGAAACAACCAATTAGGCCTAGTGCTTGGGCAAGAAGCGGCAACCTTAAAATCCCTCCTCCCCGAAACAGCCAGCAGAGAAACAGGATTTTGTCAAAATAACCGTTCTGCGCTGTGAATCTGACACCGGTTGGTACGACGGTCGGAGAATAACACAAAATTGTCCTGCGACACAAATTCGAATTGACCATTTGGAATTATTTATATTTTTATTGTAGTGGAGAATTTACAATTCATCAATGCCCACAGTAAACTGCGAGTGCAATTATTAGAGCATACTGAGAGAATCCTTAATGCAATAGTATCGTAGAACATTAGAAACAAATATGCATGTGAATCATATAGAAATATAACAATTTCATAACATATATTATTAATAAATGCTAAGAATATTATATACCTCACCTCATCAAAACGGCAAACGCAAATTTCCCAGGCTCTGCCCATGCTATTCGTCATTTTTCGGTACCTTACACATAGCATAGCTATGAACAAATCGCATACAATGAATGTTTTTAATGAGTAAATAAGGTATTTTGAGATGATTCATAAATAAATTGCAGTGTTGCGAGCGAAGTGAGCAGGAAAATTTTTAGATCTGTTTATTTACAAACTGACAATAATATTTAATAAGGCCTTTTATTCTTCTCCAACATTTTATCCCTTTTTGTACCCCTTTGCCTCTGCGCCTGACATCCCCGTCCCTTAGCTTCTGCTCTGATCTTTCCAGGTTAAATAATAATAATAATAATAATAATAATAATAATAATAATAATGTACACATGTACTACAGCTGACAGCAAAGATAAAAGTAGGTAAACTGTTGTTGAGTTGGTGTTTAAGTCCACTTTATGCCCAGTAAGGCTAATCGGGACTGGACCTACAGTTTAAAGTGGGATCCAAACCGCTTGTGCCTCCACCGGGTATCGATCCCAGGACCCCTTGATTACAAGGCGGCGACGCTACGACTGAGCCATCTGGGCGGGGAGGCCCAAACTGTGTAGTTTTTTATTTTACTTTTTTATCCTGATATTCACTTTGGAGACAACAGAGTGAATCAGCATATTGAATACAATTATTACAGCACGCAGAGTTCATTGTTGTGCATTATTTCCCAAGATACGATATCTGTGATACGATTCTGAATGAGCTTTTTATGTTAGTCAATCAGGATTTTCAGATTATATTATACACAGCGGAGTATTTGTGGCTTTATTTTGAAGCTAATGCACCCAAACCTGTTTTCTTTTAGGTCAACAAATGTTTATAACCATAATTTTTAATGTTTATACAAGAAATACTTACAATAGTATTTCTAGAACAACATTGTAAAGATGGTTTTTGTATAATAGAACGTCAGTTATTTTTTAACTGATACCATTAAACAGTACTTAGCAACTACGACGCCAGAGCTCCCGGGTTTGAATCCCTGACTAGTCTTGGGCGTTCCTAGTGAATGACTATCAATTTCATCATTGCGATTATCCAAAAGTGACAGAAAAACGAAGTAAAATAAACCAAATCAATCATTAACATGTACTGAGAAATTTTCTCTTAATCAGCTAAAGCATAATGTATTTAAAACCACTTCTTCAAAACGCCAAACAAGTATTCTCCTATTTCTACCGTTTCCGATTTTCTGAATACCCCAGACTCGAACTAATAAGTCATTATTCGATAAGTAGCGTAACACATCACCATGAACAAATATATTGTATTCAATAAGTCTTTATATAGACATTGAGTACAAAACTATCGGGCTTGATCGCCCCCTCATCCCTTGAAATCTCCTACATAACAATTACAGCCGACTTCCGTGGCAGAGTGGTTAGCACAGCACGCTATAGCGCAAGGAGTCCCGGGTTTGAATCCCAGCGTGGGTATGGGTGTCCTTTGCGAGTGTCCATCAATTTTATCATAATACGACTCATTCTCATCTTCGTCCAAAAGTGGCAGAAAAGCGAAGTGAAATAAATCAAATCAATCAATGAAATTGTGACTGTCATATTTTTATAACATTCATAATTTAGTTGTATTAATGATAAAAAATATTGATAAGAAGAAAGACATGTAATTATCACTGTTACTGTTTTAAAAATGTATTATGGGATATAAAATACCTTCTCGCTTCATTGCCCCTCCACCGGTCCCTAGGTCCAGATGAAATCCCCACAAGATTCCTAAGTAAAACTGCTGGCTCCTTGGCTCTTCCTCTGTCTGCCTTACTCAACAAATGTCTAAGGGTGTAGTAGATGTTGTCCGCGCCAACGTCTGTTTTCTCCATGGGTGGTTTTTTATTTGCACGTACTTATAACTAATTTGCACGTACTTAGAACTTATTTGCGCGTACTTAGAATTCATTAGCAAGTACTTAGAGTACTTTATATTTATGTATTTGCATGTTTATAACTTTTTATGAATATATATTTATTTATTTTATGAAAAATATGTATATAGAAGGTAATTAGAGGTACTAAACGCTATGCATATGGTTTTATATTCATTACTGCAAAGTATGTAACGTATGAAACTATAATAATTAATGTTTATAGTATTGAAAATAAGTTTTCTATGGTTTATGAACCGCTATGAACGATGGTAATGGGTGTAGGTACAGGTCCAATTACGATTGGGGACGGTCCCGGTACTCGAACCCACGATATGTAATATTATTAATTAGTACTATGTAATAATTGCATTATATTATGAAACACGATGGTGCAACACGCTAGACAGAATACTGTCTCCGAATTTTGACTCGGCTGTGAAGGTAGACAAAGAGAATGAATTAATATTCCGCGCAGGTAGAGAAGAAAGGAATTTTGGGGAAGCGCGCTCAAGGTCAAATGACGTCACAACGTCAGAACAAAGAAGGAATCTGATTGACCAATCAGAGAACGCGTCGGTAGATTTTCAGAACCGGTTTTTTCAAGGTTAACCAGTACGCAATAACAGGGGAAAGCTATGCAATACTGTAGGGCAGGGGAGGGATTCAACCAGACAACAAAGAATGTCTGAGAATGCGCAGCAAGGGTCAAATCTCTGAAGCTATGCGTCGCTCGTAGAACCGGTTTCCGCCGCCAATTAATATTCCGCTCAGGTTTGTCTTCAAGGCACAGGACGCTTTAGCGCAGGGTTTTTTTTATCTGTACTATGAAGAAGGGAGAGCTATTAGGGACGGGGCCTACAGTTTTCACCATTTGCTTTTATTACGGGGTATCGAACCTAGGACCCTTTGATTATTGATTTAGGTAGTAAATGTATGTTACTGTGTGCTATTTAACTTAATTTTGAGTTTATTTTTTTTACCAAACTTTGACTTTATGTCAAACATTTTCACAGCTTATCCTTATTTTTACCAAAATAACACTATTTGTACTATTCAGGCAACATTTTTTATTAAATTCTGGACTCGCAAAGATATTTTTACAACTTTTTAACTTATTATTTTACAATTTTATGTTAATTTTTTACCAAAATAACACTATTTGTACTATTCAGGCAACACTTTTATTAAATTCTGGACTCGCAAAGATATTTTTACAACTTTTTAACTTATTATTTTACAATTTTATGTTAATTTTTTACCAAAATAACACTATTTGTACTATTCAGGCAACACTTTTATTAAATTTTGGACACAAAGACATTTTTTCAACTTTTAACTTATTATTTTACAACTTTAAGTTAATTTTTTACCAAAATAACACTATTTGTACTAATCAGACAACATTTTTTATTAAATTTTGGACTCACAAAGTCATTTTTTTCTACGTCTAACTTATTATTTTACAACTTTATATTAATTTTTTACCAAAATAACACTATTTGTACTAATCAGGCAATATTTTTTATTAAATTTTGGACTCACAAAGACATTTTTTCAACTTTTAACTTATTACTTTACAACTTTATGTTAATTTTTACCAAAAAAACACTATTTGTACTATTCAGGCAACATTTTTTATTAAATTTTGTATTTACAAAGAGATTTTTTCAACTTTTAATTTGTTATTTACAAGTTTATGCCTATTTTTTTACTCAAATAACACAGTTCTATCTGTTCAGGAAAGACTTTTAGTTACATTTTCGACACACAAAGTGTGTGTTCTCAACTTCTATCTGTTTATTTCACAAGTTTAGGCTTATTATTACCAAAATAACACAATTCAATCTGTTCAGGAAAGACTTTTAGTTATATTTTCGACACACAGAGTGTATGATCTCAATTTCTATCTGTTTATTTCACAAGTTTAGGCTTATTATTACTCAAATAACATTATTTATACTATTCAGGCAACATTTTTTATTAAATTTTGGACTCACAAAGACATTTTTTTACAACTTTTTAACTTATTATTTACAACTTTATACCTATTTTTAACCTAAATAACACTATTTATACTATTAAGGAAAGACTTTTAGTCGCATTTTCGACACACAAAGTGTGTGTTCTCAACTTCTATCTGTTTATTTCACAAGTTTAGGCTTATTATTACTCAAATAACACAATTCTATCTGTTCAGGAAAGATTTTTAGTTACATTTTCGACACACAAAGTGTGTGTTCTCAACTTTTATTTGTTTATTTTACAAGTTTACCCTAATATTTACTCAAATAGCACGATTTGATCGTGTCTTTTATTACATTTTGGATTCTCAAAGACACACACACACACACACAGAGAGAGAGAGAGAGAGAGAGAGAGAGAGAGAGAGAGAGAGAGATTTTTTCCAAGTTTACAGTATTATTCTCTAGTTTACTCAAATAACACAATTTAGATGTGTTTTGAATTATATTTTGGATCAAAGTATGTTTTGACAAGTTCTACCCTTTTATTTTACAAGTTTAGGCTTATTATTACTCAAATAACACAATTTAATCCAGTCAGGAAGGATTTGTTATTATATTTTGGATGCACAAAGAGATGTTTTCAACTTTTTTACTGATTTTTTGCAGGGTATGTATTAATTTGTATTTATTTTGTTTCGTATCATATATACATTTACAAATTTTTAATTTAGAGTTTAGTATTTATTTAATTTTTTTCAAAAACACTAAAGAAAAAGTACTTTTAGCTAAAATGTAAGCCACAGAATATATTATTATTATTATTATTAGGGTTTACTGATTTCCACTATGCTATTTTTGGTTCTGTATTTCTATATGTATTTATTTAGGTCAGGTTACGCCTGCTATGTAGGAAAGTTTGTTTATTTTAGAGTTTGCTGAGTATTTTGTTATTTTTATACTAGGTAAAGTTTTCTAAATATATCAGGAAGGGCTCCATCCATATACTTTTGTTTTTGCTGTTTGGAGATGATGCGATCAGCATCACTCTCCATCTGCTTTTTATTTTATGTACCCAATATTATTTTGAGGCTTAGTGAATTCTAGAGCCTATTTATGCAGGAGAGAGGGCTTGAAAATTTTCATTTCAGATAACCCACAACTATTTGTCAGAGTATTTTAAAGGATATTTTATATTTATTATGTGCTACTAGAATATCAAAGCTTGCTTAATTTTTATGTCTGTAACGCTGTTATTGTATTTCTAGCTAAGGTTTACTGGATAAAGTACACGAAATGTTTATCATTTCGACTATTCAACATTTGGGTTATTTCTATTTTCTTTATTATACGAGGCCACAATCACTATCTGAACACTGAAATTCTCTGATTGAAACTAAAACCTTAGGCTGTAACTAGGGATTTAGTATGTATATCGACAATTTATAGGACAACACGAACCTTACAAAGGATTGTAGGTGATGTAGGCCCACACGCCAGAGCTTTGTTAACCTGCAAGAAGCATTTACAGCTAATGCTACGAGGAAATGAGGTTAATTTTTTACTGTTTCACAAGAATGCTATTTTTTATACACCCAATATTTGCTTTTCAAGTAACTACATGTACCAGAAGCACTTACAGGCCAACTCTAACTAGACTTCGACTTATTCTATATCAGGTGCTAAATTTATAAAGAACTATTTGTATATTTCTGAGGAAGTACGCAAAAGCAGATTACCCGATTAAAGTATCTGAAAAACATATTTTTCTATGCAAGTATATTTTTATTGACTGGATTATTTAACAGATCAAACAGGAAGACTGCAAAATTCATTAAATGTAGTTCTATAGTATAGGTGGTTTCAGAGATATAAAAAGAACAAATATAAGATTTCGCTTTTTTTTTTTTGCTTCTGAGGCTAATCGCGACGCTAAGGGTAAATGGCCAGGAAATGTAACGGAGGAGAAACAATCCCAAAAGTTATGGGCTGCATGTAAGTTAATACCACAGAGATATTACAGTAGGTGTAGGTTCTTCCACCAGAACATTTCTATCATAATAATACTGGTTATGCTGTACTGTTAGCTAAAGATGCTGATATTTGAGAAACTTAAAAGCTTACTCACGACTTACTGTTGCAAAAGATCCGATGACAAAATTTAAAAATTGTTATCGTCCAGACAGGGACTCGAACCCTGGACAGATAGGTTAAAAGCCTAACGCTATACCAACTAAGCTATCTGGGCACAAGGTATTCTTTTTTTGAAAAGTTAGTTATTTTAAGAAATATATTGAAACACTTGAGAACACTTTTGGTCTGGTTCGACAGACAAGGAGACAACATTTCTAAATTTTTACAGACTGGGTGTATTTTTCCACTATAGAGGCCTTCACTATATGTAATTCGAAACGCTAAAGTTCAGCTAGCTTCCAAAATTGAGGTAAAGATTGTGTTTGGCGAGATTAACAAGTTACAATTATATCCAGTTACGGACAAATAAAGCTAAAACTCTTAGATTTACTGTACTAGCCAAGTTTTAGTAATATTTTCTTCACTTTAGTACAAATACCAAAGAAATAGGTATATTTTATTTATAATTTGACAAAATGTACTAGTATTTAATTTACAAAGTTAGGTAAAAAGCAGTATTTTTTAAAAATATTGTTACTGCCTTCAAATTTTATGTTATTTAGCCACTAACAACTGATTTACACTATTTGGCATTTTTAAATAGGAAAAGAAGGAATTATTTGTTTATTATTTTTACTTTATATTTATATTTATTTAAGAAAACAATTCTACAGTTTAACTTAATTTTAACAAATTGTTACTAATTTATATATCAAAGTTATGTTATTTAGAGTGTATCAAGGCGTATAAAGTTAATATTTGTACTTATCAGTTCAACTAACAATTATATTTTACACACAAAAGATGATGTTTACAGTTAAATTACTTGAATCAGAGAATAATATTTTACAGTAATTGATTCATTCAGCACTAGTCAGTACTTTTATGCTTCAGAAAGTTTTCTTAATTTTCTATTACGCATGCTATTTTGGGCTATTTTTAAAATGTATTTATTTCTAAGGCAAACTGGTTTAATTTTCTGCTTATAATGCAAAGTTGACATAGTTTTCGCACAATGCATTGTACATTTGTTATATTCTCTACTTACAATTCAAATATTATGCTTATTTAATGTATAACTAACTAACTCTCTAGCCTTCTTAAACCCGAAGGTTCATGGCTGCAGCAACACATGCCTTTCATCTTTCCCTGTCCTGAGCAAGATCTATATACTCCTTTCCTTCCCTACCAATTTCCTTTTGGTCCATCTCTACATTATCCCTCCATCTTTGTTTTGGTCTTTCTATTGGTCTTTTACCATCAGGTTTCCCAACAAGAATCCTGTATACTCTTCTTTCCTCTCCCATTTGTACCACAGGATCTACACACCTAAGTCTTTTTGATTTAATCATTCTAATAATATCTGGACATGAATACAAATTATGTACTTCCAAATTATGTAACCTTCTCCACTCATCTGTCTCCTCATCTGTTTTAGGTCCAAATATTTTCCTAAGGATTTTATTTTCAAATACTCTCAATTTATGTTCCTTTTTTCAATGTAAGGGACCAAGTTTATTTACTGTATTTAACTTTTATTTTTTGTAATTAACAAAAATTAAAAGCTTATACTGTAGTTATTATATCTTTTTCTATCAGCTTATTTTGAAATTAATATTATTAGGTATAGTCTTTGATTTATAACTATATTGCTTTTTTATCAATTTATCTAAGAGTACACGCAGACAAACACATGTGTACACACTTTTATGTAAATAGTTATGCCTTTTTTCAATATTTTAGTATGAATATTGCACTTTAGCTATTTAAGCAAGGGTAGGAAAGGTAGGATTTCTGAGAATTTGTTGCAGGATTTTGTTGTCCAAGTATAGATGAGAACTGAGCTGGGAGACTGTTTTGAACCTTTTCATGATAGTTTGCATGTGAACTGTATGCAAATTGAGCACTATTGACTGTGCATGCTTCTAAGTTTTGCTGTTATTTTACATCAACTCTGTGAGACTGTAGTCAGTTTTTCCTTTTCAAGTAGTTTTTATTGATTGTATTTGTATATGTTTTGGGGACTTAGCAGTTTTATGTTATGAGGCAGTTTGTTGTAGAATATTTTCACTGGATTCTTTTGAGATATTGAGTGTCTGCTGTTTTACTTGTAATTATTTTCCTTCTTGTGTTGTGTATTTGACTATATTTTGTCCAAGTTCGTAGTATTTAGAATAATTGTTATTGACTTGTAGATGTAGGGAGTAATAATCCTTTGCAAGATGCCCTATACTTTAGTCTGAACATTATTCTTAGTGTTCACTTTTGAAGCCTTAGTATTCTGGTAGTATTATTAATGTAGAGGTAAATTAGGCTGAAACGTAGGCATTTTTCTGATAAATTATACTCACTTAGTTGTTTCAGCAGGTAGAAGTTGCATGATGGTTTACTGCTGATGATGTTCATTTGCTCTTCTTATGTACTACGTATGATGTAGCTTACTTGAGTAACTGGAATTTTCTACTGAAAAAAGGATTGCTTGTCTATTTTATTCCTATGTTGTTGAGTTTGTCCATAAGCAAGCCATGTTTTTTACTCTATCCTATGCCTTGGAAGAATCTAGATATATTGTGTTTGCAGTTTTATGCTTCTCTAAGGTTTCAGCTATGTAGTTTTAAACTGTGCTATGGCTTAACTATTGATTTCTTTTTCTGGATGCCATGTTGGTTCTGTGTATTCCTTTTGCTGCTTGAATTTGACTTAGGTTGTTTGCTTTTTTCTTAGATCTTTATTTGTTTATATGTTCAGTATTTTTTATTTTTTTTGAATTTTAATTACTTTAATTTTACATTAACTAACATATTTTACTTTAACAACAAAAGAATTTACTCTAGTATAAAAACTTCTTCTAACAAAAATGTACTATTATAACTTTTAATTTTAGAAAATTGTATTTTTAAAACTTTAACTTTGAAAAATTGATCTTTAATTACTTTAATTTTACATTAACTAACAAATTTTAAATTAACAACAAAATAATTTGCTATAGTATAAAAACTTCTACTAACAAAAATATACAATTATAACTTTTAATTTTAGAAAATTGTATTTTTAAAACTTTAACTTTGAAAAATTAAATTTTAACACACTTTGACTTTAACAATGTACTTTGATTTTTTTATGTAAAAAAATATTAAAAAATAAAAAATACTGAACATATAAACAAATAAAGATCTAAGAAAAAAGCAAACAACCTAAGTCAAATTCAAGCAGCAAAAGGAATACACAGAACCAACATGGCATCCAGAAAAAGAAATCAATAGTTAAGCCATAGCACAGTTTAAAACTACATAGCTGAAACCTTAGAGAAGCATAAAACTGCAAACACAATATATCTAGATTCTTCCAAGGCATAGGATAGAGTAAAAAACATGGCTTGCTTATGGACAAACTCAACAACATAGGAATAAAATAGACAAGCAATCCTTTTTTCAGTAGAAAATTCCAGTTACTCAAGTAAGCTACATCATACGTAGTACATAAGAAGAGCAAATGAACATCATCAGCAGTAAACCATCATGCAACTTCTACCTGCTGAAACAACTAAGTGAGTATAATTTATCAGAAAAATGCCTACGTTTCAGCCTAATTTACCTCTACATTAATAATACTACCAGAATACTAAGGCTTCAAAAGTGAACACTAAGAATAATGTTCAGACTAAAGTATAGGGCATCTTGCAAAGGATTATTACTCCCTACATCTACAAGTCAATAACAATTATTCTAAATACTACGAACTTGGACAAAATATAGTCAAATACACAACACAAGAAGGAAAATAATTACAAGTAAAACAGCAGACACTCAATATCTCAAAAGAATCCAGTGAAAATATTCTACAACAAACTGCCTCATAACATAAAACTGCTAAGTCCCCAAAACATATACAAATACAATCAATAAAAACTACTTGAAAAGGAAAAACTGACTACAGTCTCACAGAGTTGATGTAAAATAACAGCAAAACTTAGAAGCATGCACAGTCAATAGTGCTCAATTTGCATACAGTTCACATGCAAACTATCATGAAAAGGTTCAAAACAGTCTCCCAGCTCAGTTCTCATCTATACTTGGACAACAAAATCCTGCAACAAATTCTCAGAAATCCTACCTTTCCTACCCTTGCTTAAATAGCTAAAGTGCAATATTCATACTAAAATATTGAAAAAAGGCATAACTATTTACATAAAAGTGTGTACACATGTGTTTGTCTGCGTGTACTCTTAGATAAATTGATAAAAAAGCAATATAGTTATAAATCAAAGACTATACCTAATAATATTAATTTCAAAATAAGCTGATAGAAAAAGATATAATAACTACAGTATAAGCTTTTAATTTTTGTTAATTACAAAAAATAAAAGTTAAATACAGTAAATAAACTTGGTCCCTTACATTGAAAAAAGGAACATAAATTGAGAGTATTTGAAAATAAAATCCTTAGGAAAATATTTGGACCTAAAACAGATGAGGAGACAGATGAGTGGAGAAGGTTACATAATTTGGAAGTACATAATTTGTATTCATGTCCAGATATTATTAGAATGATTAAATCAAAAAGACTTAGGTGTGTAGATCCTGTGGTACAAATGGGAGAGGAAAGAAGAGTATACAGGATTCTTGTTGGGAAACCTGATGGTAAAAGACCAATAGAAAGACCAAAACAAAGATGGAGGGATAATGTAGAGATGGACCAAAAGGAAATTGGTAGGGAAGGAAAGGAGTATATAGATCTTGCTCAGGACAGGGAAAGATGAAAGGCATGTGTTGCTGCAGCCATGAACCTTCGGGTTTAAGAAGGCTAGAGAGTTAGTTAGTTATACATTAAATAAGCATAATATTTGAATTGTAAGTAGAGAATATAACAAATGTACAATGCATTGTGCGAAAACTATGTCAACTTTGCATTATAAGCAGAAAATTAAACCAGTTTGCCTTAGAAATAAATACATTTTAAAAATAGCCCAAAATAGCATGCGTAATAGAAAATTAAGAAAACTTTCTGAAGCATAAAAGTACTGACTAGTGCTGAATGAATCAATTACTGTAAAATATTATTCTCTGATTCAAGTAATTTAACTGTAAACATCATCTTTTGTGTGTAAAATATAATTGTTAGTTGAACTGATAAGTACAAATATTAACTTTATACGCCTTGATACACTCTAAATAACATAACTTTGATATATAAATTAGTAACAATTTGTTAAAATTAAGTTAAACTGTAGAATTGTTTTCTTAAATAAATATAAATATAAAGTAAAAATAATAAACAAATAATTCCTTCTTTTCCTATTTAAAAATGCCAAATAGTGTAAATCAGTTGTTAGTGGCTAAATAACATAAAATTTGAAGGCAGTAACAATATTTTTAAAAAATACTGCTTTTTACCTAACTTTGTAAATTAAATACTAGTACATTTTGTCAAATTATAAATAAAATATACCTATTTCTTTGGTATTTGTACTAAAGTGAAGAAAATATTACTAAAACTTGGCTAGTACAGTAAATCTAAGAGTTTTAGCTTTATTTGTCCGTAACTGGATATAATTGTAACTTGTTAATCTCGCCAAACACAATCTTTACCTCAATTTTGGAAGCTAGCTGAACTTTAGCGTTTCGAATTACATATAGTGAAGGCCTCTATAGTGGAAAAATACACCCAGTCTGTAAAAATTTAGAAATGTTGTCTCCTTGTCTGTCGAACCAGACCAAAAGTGTTCTCAAGTGTTTCAATATATTTCTTAAAATAACTAACTTTTCAAAAAAAGAATACCTTGTGCCCAGATAGCTTAGTTGGTATAGCGTTAGGCTTTTAACCTATCTGTCCAGGGTTCGAGTCCCTGTCTGGACGATAACAATTTTTAAATTTTGTCATCGGATCTTTTGCAACAGTAAGTCGTGAGTAAGCTTTTAAGTTTCTCAAATATCAGCATCTTTAGCTAACAGTACAGCATAACCAGTATTATTATGATAGAAATGTTCTGGTGGAAGAACCTACACCTACTGTAATATCTCTGTGGTATTAACTTACATGCAGCCCATAACTTTTGGGATTGTTTCTCCTCCGTTACATTTCCTGGCCATTTACCCTTAGCGTCGCGATTAGCCTCAGAAGCAAAAAAAAAAAAGCGAAATCTTATATTTGTTCTTTTTATATCTCTGAAACCACCTATACTATAGAACTACATTTAATGAATTTTGCAGTCTTCCTGTTTGATCTGTTAAATAATCCAGTCAATAAAAATATACTTGCATAGAAAAATATGTTTTTCAGATACTTTAATCGGGTAATCTGCTTTTGCGTACTTCCTCAGAAATATACAAATAGTTCTTTATAAATTTAGCACCTGATATAGAATAAGTCGAAGTCTAGTTAGAGTTGGCCTGTAAGTGCTTCTGGTACATGTAGTTACTTGAAAAGCAAATATTGGGTGTATAAAAAATAGCATTCTTGTGA
This sequence comes from Lepisma saccharinum, assembly GCF_977018435.1. NCBI lineage: Eukaryota > Metazoa > Arthropoda > Insecta > Zygentoma > Lepismatidae > Lepisma > Lepisma saccharinum. The sequence continues at coordinate 47,539,559 of NC_139233.1, forward strand.
AACAGTAAAAAATTAACCTCATTTCCTCGTAGCATTAGCTGTAAATGCTTCTTGCAGGTTAACAAAGCTCTGGCGTGTGGGCCTACATCACCTACAATCCTTTGTAAGGTTCGTGTTGTCCTATAAATTGTCGATATACATACTAAATCCCTAGTTACAGCCTAAGGTTTTAGTTTCAATCAGAGAATTTCAGTGTTCAGATAGTGATTGTGGCCTCGTATAATAAAGAAAATAGAAATAACCCAAATGTTGAATAGTCGAAATGATAAACATTTCGTGTACTTTATCCAGTAAACCTTAGCTAGAAATACAATAACAGCGTTACAGACATAAAAATTAAGCAAGCTTTGATATTCTAGTAGCACATAATAAATATAAAATATCCTTTAAAATACTCTGACAAATAGTTGTGGGTTATCTGAAATGAAAATTTTCAAGCCCTCTCTCCTGCATAAATAGGCTCTAGAATTCACTAAGCCTCAAAATAATATTGGGTACATAAAATAAAAAGCAGATGGAGAGTGATGCTGATCGCATCATCTCCAAACAGCAAAAACAAAAGTATATGGATGGAGCCCTTCCTGATATATTTAGAAAACTTTACCTAGTATAAAAATAACAAAATACTCAGCAAACTCTAAAATAAACAAACTTTCCTACATAGCAGGCGTAACCTGACCTAAATAAATACATATAGAAATACAGAACCAAAAATAGCATAGTGGAAATCAGTAAACCCTAATAATAATAATAATAATATATTCTGTGGCTTACATTTTAGCTAAAAGTACTTTTTCTTTAGTGTTTTTGAAAAAAATTAAATAAATACTAAACTCTAAATTAAAAATTTGTAAATGTATATATGATACGAAACAAAATAAATACAAATTAATACATACCCTGCAAAAAATCAGTAAAAAAGTTGAAAACATCTCTTTGTGCATCCAAAATATAATAACAAATCCTTCCTGACTGGATTAAATTGTGTTATTTGAGTAATAATAAGCCTAAACTTGTAAAATAAAAGGGTAGAACTTGTCAAAACATACTTTGATCCAAAATATAATTCAAAACACATCTAAATTGTGTTATTTGAGTAAACTAGAGAATAATACTGTAAACTTGGAAAAAATCTCTCTCTCTCTCTCTCTCTCTCTCTCTCTCTCTCTCTGTGTGTGTGTGTGTGTGTGTCTTTGAGAGTCCAAAATGTAATAAAAGACACGATCAAATCGTGCTATTTGAGTAAATATTAGGGTAAACTTGTAAAATAAACAAATAAAAGTTGAGAACACACACTTTGTGTGTCGAAAATGTAACTAAAAATCTTTCCTGAACAGATAGAATTGTGTTATTTGAGTAATAATAAGCCTAAACTTGTGAAATAAACAGATAGAAGTTGAGAACACACACTTTGTGTGTCGAAAATGCAACTAAAAGTCTTTCCTTAATAGTATAAATAGTGTTATTTAGGTTAAAAATAGGTATAAAGTTGTAAATAATAAGTTAAAAAGTTGTAAAAAAATGTCTTTGTGAGTCCAAAATTTAATAAAAAATGTTGCCTGAATAGTATAAATAATGTTATTTGAGTAATAATAAGCCTAAACTTGTGAAATAAACAGATAGAAATTGAGATCATACACTCTGTGTGTCGAAAATATAACTAAAAGTCTTTCCTGAACAGATTGAATTGTGTTATTTTGGTAATAATAAGCCTAAACTTGTGAAATAAACAGATAGAAGTTGAGAACACACACTTTGTGTGTCGAAAATGTAACTAAAAGTCTTTCCTGAACAGATAGAACTGTGTTATTTGAGTAAAAAAATAGGCATAAACTTGTAAATAATAAATTAAAAGTTGAAAAAATCTCTTTGTAAATACAAAATTTAATAAAAAATGTTGCCTGAATAGTACAAATAGTGTTTTTTGGTAAAAATTAACATAAAGTTGTAAAGTAATAAGTTAAAAGTTGAAAAAATGTCTTTGTGAGTCCAAAATTTAATAAAAAATATTGCCTGATTAGTACAAATAGTGTTATTTTGGTAAAAAATTAATATAAAGTTGTAAAATAATAAGTTAGACGTAGAAAAAAATGTCTTTGTGAGTCCAAAATTTAATAAAAAATGTTGCCTGATTAGTACAAATAGTGTTATTTTGGTAAAAAATTAACTTAAAGTTGTAAAATAATAAGTTAAAAGTTGAAAAAATGTCTTTGTGTCCAAAATTTAATAAAAGTGTTGCCTGAATAGTACAAATAGTGTTATTTTGGTAAAAAATTAACATAAAATTGTAAAATAATAAGTTAAAAAGTTGTAAAAATATCTTTGCGAGTCCAGAATTTAATAAAAGTGTTGCCTGAATAGTACAAATAGTGTTATTTTGGTAAAAAATTAACATAAAATTGTAAAATAATAAGTTAAAAAGTTGTAAAAATATCTTTGCGAGTCCAGAATTTAATAAAAAATGTTGCCTGAATAGTACAAATAGTGTTATTTTGGTAAAAATAAGGATAAGCTGTGAAAATGTTTGACATAAAGTCAAAGTTTGGTAAAAAAATAAACTCAAAATTAAGTTAAATAGCACACAGTAACATACATTTACTACCTAAATCAATAATCAAAGGGTCCTAGGTTCGATACCCCGTAATAAAAGCAAATGGTGAAAACTGTAGGCCCCGTCCCTAATAGCTCTCCCTTCTTCATAGTACAGATAAAAAAAAACCCTGCGCTAAAGCGTCCTGTGCCTTGAAGACAAACCTGAGCGGAATATTAATTGGCGGCGGAAACCGGTTCTACGAGCGACGCATAGCTTCAGAGATTTGACCCTTGCTGCGCATTCTCAGACATTCTTTGTTGTCTGGTTGAATCCCTCCCCTGCCCTACAGTATTGCATAGCTTTCCCCTGTTATTGCGTACTGGTTAACCTTGAAAAAACCGGTTCTGAAAATCTACCGACGCGTTCTCTGATTGGTCAATCAGATTCCTTCTTTGTTCTGACGTTGTGACGTCATTTGACCTTGAGCGCGCTTCCCCAAAATTCCTTTCTTCTCTACCTGCGCGGAATATTAATTCATTCTCTTTGTCTACCTTCACAGCCGAGTCAAAATTCGGAGACAGTATTCTGTCTAGCGTGTTGCACCATCGTGTTTCATAATATAATGCAATTATTACATAGTACTAATTAATAATATTACATATCGTGGGTTCGAGTACCGGGACCGTCCCCAATCGTAATTGGACCTGTACCTACACCCATTACCATCGTTCATAGCGGTTCATAAACCATAGAAAACTTATTTTCAATACTATAAACATTAATTATTATAGTTTCATACGTTACATACTTTGCAGTAATGAATATAAAACCATATGCATAGCGATTAGTACCTCTAATTACCTTCTATATACATATTTTTCATAAAATAAATAAATATATATTCATAAAAAGTTATAAACATGCAAATACATAAATATAAAGTACTCTAAGTACTTGCTAATGAATTCTAAGTACGCGCAAATAAGTTCTAAGTACGTGCAAATTAGTTATAAGTACGTGCAAATAAAAAACCACCCATGGAGAAAACAGACGTTGGCGCGGACAACATCTACTGGGTGTGTTTCCCGAAAAACTTCAAACGGGCCAACATTGTGCCCATTCACAAAACTGGACATAAAAAATGTGTAAAATCCTATAGACCAATCTCACTTTTATCGCCATTATCAATTATTTGTGAAAAAATCATCAAAAACAGGTTACTTCAGTTTACGTCACCATATATCAACACAGCACAACATGGTTTTCTTGCAGGCAACTCTTGGCTAACTAATCTTTCCGTCTTACTTTCGAATGCTGCCAGAGCTATTGATAATAACTCCCAACTTGACACTATATATTTGGACATTTCGAAAGCCTTTGACAACATTAATCATAAATTTCTTCTTCATAAATTATCATCCAGATTTAACATTCATGGCAAATTTCTCTTTTTACTCCAGGACTACCTCCATGAGCGTCAACAACGTGTTGTTCTTACAGATGCCTCTTCTAACTTTCTTCCCGTTTTGTCTGGAGTTCCTCAGGGGAGTGTCTTAGGGCCGCTCCTATTCCGTCTGTACATGGATGACCTCCCTGAAAAACTGCCCTCCCTCCCTATCAATATACTTTTGTTTGCGGATGACTGTAAACTCTTTAAGGAGATCTCATCGCATCATGACATGATGATTCTTCAAAATGCTCTCACAGAACTTGTTAAATGGTGTCGTCAGTGGAATTTAAAACTAAACCCTCAGAAATGCTTTTTCCTTACTTATTCCCTAAAAAAGAACAAAGTGGTGTCTACTTATTCTATTGAAAACAATCCAATCCAAAACGTTTCCACCCAAAAGGACCTAGGTATTATCATGGATGAAAAACTCACTTTTAATTATCATATTATAGCTACCACTAAAAAAGCCATGCGCCTTCTCGGTCTTCTATACAGATTTAGCGAAATTCAAAACCCATCATCTCTTGCTTTATTATTTAAATCTTTCATCTCGCCCATCCTTGAATACTGTTCCCCAATTTGGGCAATGGCCTCAAAAACCAATCTCACCAGAATAGATTCTGTTCTCAGTTTCTTTCTTGCCATTGTTCGCCATAGAATACCTTCCTTTCGACATGTATCCAAATCAGACACCATGGCTGCTCTGAATATTCACACTCCATCCTTTCGTCGTGATCTAGCTGACATGAAATTTTTATACAAGATAATAAATGGCAAAATCAGAACAGATCTCCTAATCAGTAAATTCACACTTAGGGTACCCCAAAAGCAAACGCGCAACCTGCAACTCTTCCACAACCCAACCATTAGGCTATCCCTTCTACAACGCTCCTTGTTTTACAGGCTCCCAGAAATCTACAACAAACTTCCCCTGAATGTAGATATTTTCCTTCCACAACGTAATTTTTGTGTATTACTGACCAAGAACATGTAAATCTATCCCATCTTGTTATTGTTTTTATCTTTTGTTATTTTTTGTTTCTACTTTATGTTGTTTCAGTGTAAAATGGCCAAATAAGACTGTATCTGACACTCTGAGTAAATAAATAAATAAATAAATAGTATAATACACGAACTCGTAAGTCGATTTCTGCATTCTATTTCTTGCAAGGATTTATATATTGTGTGGATGTTGCTAATTTAAAATCTAACAGCAACAATTATGGCGACCTTTAGCCAGGATTCGTGAATATATATAGTGTGGAAGTTATCTTCTGAATACTTTACATAAGACATGGATCGGAAGCAACATTCTTACAATCGAAGAACGGGAGTTTTTTTTAACATCCGATGTCGTCGATAGTTTCATTATTTTTCTGCAAGCTTTGGGTAACCGTAACTTGAAATGCAGCAATAATCTTGTCCAAGTTTAGATTCACTGTGCTTGTATAAGATTTTAACAAAATGGATCAAAATCCGGTTTACAAGATTTACAGAAATAGCTTTCATTAGAAGAAGAAAAAACCTTCTGAAGAATCGTATCATTGGAAATAATTCAAAACAATAAATTGCAGTGAAATTTACTCACTATTATTTCCTGTAACGAACATGTTTGAGCGCAGACAAGAAATTCACTAAAGATTTTATGAAAATATTTTTTATCGTTAGCTTCACTTGAATTGTTCACGTTTTTAAATTTATCTTTCACATAACACGACAAAAAATCATCATGAGTACGTCAACAGAGTTTTAAAATTTCACTCGCTAAATCTAAGACAAATATAAACCATTCCTGTTTATTGCGAAGATGAGGATGAATGATGATATGATGAAATTAATGAAGGGACACTCACTAAGAACACCCATGCCCAGGCCGAGATTCGAACCCGAAGCCCCTGGCGTCATTGTGCGCCATGGTAACCACTACGCCACGGAGGTCGGCGTGTATTATTGTAATTCACACTAAGCACCTAATTAGTGCATAATTCACTTCATATATTTTGATGCAATAAAATAATTCTGTTGCGTTTTTTAAAAACGTTATGATTTAATCGGCTTAAAAAAATAAATACAGGAAAGCTACTATCTTATTTTGCTACTTAATTGGCTGCCTGTAACATGACGTCATTCTGAACAACGGCACTTGGAAGAACCAATAAGTATCCTTTGTGTTTTGTTTTCTGTTTCTTTTTCTTTTTTAATATAAAACATGTTAGAGTGCTTTGTCTCCAATACAAATTTAAGTCACTCTCCGGAAAATTATATTCTTTTTTTCCGTGCAAAGAGTTGAGCGCTTTGACCAGAAAGAAACTTAAAGCTTCTTTTCATACCATGGGTCACCGATTGCCGATTTACATAAAAGCGATAACCTTACCGAAGGAGTAATAGGAAAAGGTATTCGTAATGGAACTAAAAATGTTTGCTTTGCCGTTTGTGAGTCACTTCTAAGATTCATTTAAATATACTGGTTTCGTGTTCATATGTTCGCAGTCAGCATACCGGAAAGCCGTTTTCTTGGATAACATCGGTCGTTCGTTTTCTTTCTTTTCTTCTTTAATTCACATTTTATGCGGGAACGTTGCTCATATCCGCGATATAAAATGGTGGAGAATATCTCTAACGATGAATTTTTTATGCGTCTTTAATTGGAAGTGCTCATATATTTCGTAGTCCCGTTTCGACCATATAAAACAGTCTAATGGGCCAATGGCCACATCCTGAGTTAGTTTAGCGTGTTTCAGTTCGTAACCACAAGAGTGCACTGGTAGTTGTCGGGGGGGGGGGTCGATTAGTGATTGGAGTGCGAACGGGGGAGGAAAATAAACCAAGTAACGCCATATAATTTCGATACCTGAGTTGGAAACACATTACTGAAATTACACGAGTAATTGTAATTTCCATTACCTTGCAATCACGTATCTAGAACCATATTTCGGGAGGGTCCAAACCAAGTGTCTTACATGTAATAATAATAATAACTATTATTATTTTACAATTAAAGTATTATTAAGATTAATATGTCTATTAATATTATTAAAATAAGTCAATTTTAATTTATATTATATTATATTATTGTTACATAAACAGGTACAAAAATAATATAAAAGTAGAAATATAGCACCATGTATTCATTATCTAGCTTATGTCTAGTAAAAATCACTAGATAAAAGATAGCTGTCCTACAAAATAAATTAATATCAAAAAGATTTCTAAATGGATTATTTATTGAATACCAAAAAAGGTTAGATTCCACTGATCAAAAGTTAAGTCTATGACCATTATTTTAAAGCATATTGTTGTTAGTAGTGGTACGTATTAAGTTTCTCAGGCACTGTCAACGCCAAACTGTGTAACCACTATACTTAATTTAATGAAAATTCTGCGGAAATATTTGAACCTCATATTACCTGTTTTTTTTTGTTTTTTTTCATTTTTGGAAAGTCTTTCGGTGGGATGCAGACCCTTGGTTCTCCTCCTTGTTACCTTGATAAAAAAAATGGAATTAACTGGTTAAAAAACTGGAGGATTTATTACCCTGAATGAGACATGCTGTGTTGTTGGTTTGATTTTATTCTTGTCATTTAGCGTAGCTTTTCTTCCACTTTTTGATAATCCCAACTATGAGATGAGTGATGATTAATGAAGGGGCAATTATAAAGAACACCCATACTCAAGCCGGAATTCAGACTTGGGACCATTCTTTGTTGTGTTGCTTTAAACTTCTTCATGAATAGTTACCATTGAGATAGATAAATAAACAGAGGAAATGGAGAGAGAGAGAGAGAGAGAGAGAGAGAGAGAAACTTGACAAACAATAAATATAGAAAGAAATGTGGAATAAAGTTGTATACGTTTCGAAGGAGTTCGTCTTTTTTACACAGACATTAAAAGAGAATATAATGTCTACTATTATACTATTTAACGATATGGTTAGTTATATACAATTCTTGGGAGGGGGGGGCTATCAACTCTCCGTCCTACCCCTAATGCTGCCAAGCATTGCAGAGAAATTTGTGTCTGACTCTAGTGCTTTTTTCTCGCTATGAGCTGCCAACCCTTACGTAGGGGTCGGAGCCCACACTACAGTGTAAGCTTGCAGATGGAGACAGTAAAGAACGGAAGACCAGGCGTTGTTGCCATGGCCTCGGTAGCACCTGCGGGTTTTAACGCCTTCGGGACTTGTCTGCAACGTCACGTGACAACGCAGCGGGGGGCCCAAGACAGAAGGACGAGGAAATGGAGCACAGCAGCCAGCGGCGTCTGTGGCAGACGGTTTTTCGAAGGATAATTCCTCCTTGTACATCGCCCCATGATCCTGCCTCCTTCCACCTTGTTGGCTGATTAGCACATCGTATCAGCCTTCCGGAGTATCTTCATTGTAAGCCAGTTTCAAGGCGACGGAAACTTGCAGCTTTCAGTATTGTAGCGTTTCCTGATATCTAACGTATGAAGCTTATCGCAATACGGAACCTTATGTCTTTTTGCTTTGTGCCTCCGGCTTCAGTGCAGAAAAGTAAAAGCGAACTCCCTTGATTTTCTGAATGAGAAGAGTGTTATATTTTCAACAGTTTTATTTTTTCACACACACGCAGGATACGGGTTAACAAGAGAAAGTAATGTTTGTGTATCAAGGTGATCTCGTACCCCAGAAAAAACATTGTCAAGCCTGTGTAACGTTATGGGGTAACGTTGGTCAAGATTATGTCAAGAACCAATCGACAGATAGTTTTCAAATTTTACCAGAACACTGAGAAAATGTGTTTCTAGAAAACCACTTTACCATATATATATATATATATATATATATATATATATATATATATATATATATATATATATATATAGTATATAAATCCGTTGTATGTACACAAATGTACATACTCTTTTTACAAGGTTGCCGGCCCCCGTAGCGGAGTGGTTAGCACATCGCGCTACGACGCCAGGGGTGCTGGGTTCGAATCCCGACCTGGGCATGGATATTTGTGAGTGTCCATTCATAAATTTCATCATGTCATCACTCATCCCCATCTTCGCAAATTAGCCAAAAAGTGGCACAGAAGGCGAAGTAAAATAAAACAAATCAATCAATATTTTTACATGGTGTCGTAGTATAACACCAACAAACTTCCACGGCGTGTAAAGAACATCAAGACCAGCAATTCTTATGCTCTTTACGACATCGATTCGGTGCAACGAGTCCAAGAAAACAGCAATTTTCCACCTTGTATGGATGTGTTGCAGATTCACTTTTTTGTCAGATAATAATATTTTTTAGAATGTCAGTGAAGCCTCTAGCCAAAGCATGCGAAATATGTACATAATTATGTAGAAAAAATCCAGGAAATATGAAAGTAATTTTCCGTAGTTCGATCATTTTCTCCATTCCTTTACTATTTTATAGGTTCGAGTGAAAGTCTCTAAAATTTCGTAAGATCTTCCTCCACCACCAGTCCTCACTATATCTGTTACACGAACGAACTCTGAAAGCTCGAGAAAAACATTTTCGACGAAAAACTAATGATTATGGTGTATTGAATGTTCTGTTACATTTATTGCTAATAATAATAATGATATGAACTTATCTACCCTCAAAATATTAAGATTTTCCTTGAAAATAGATGCATTTCTTCTTATTCTTCTAGCTGTATATATGGCATTCCACATAGCCTTGTGTGTGTGTGTGTGTGTGAGAGAGAGAGAGAGAGAGAGAAAGAAAGAGGGATAATATTGGCTACTGTTACTGTTATTTTGAGCGAATTACAGTTAAAAATACATTGCGAATATTAGTATCATGTACGTACATTATTCTATTGTGGATACAAAACTATTTTTACAATTAGTATTTTATTTTCAAATATAGCAATTACCAAAATATTAGTATTTAAGTTGATGTATTATTTTCTGCAAAAAAAAATGTAAGATGAATTGGATTAAAACTATTATGTATTTATGAGACAAGAAAAAACTGAAATAGAATGAACCGTATCCAAGATAAGTTTTCAAAATACTTTCAGGCGAACTCCCAATTCTACGCTTTCTTTCATTTACAATATAATTATTCCCATAATAGTTGTTTACTAAACTAATGAGGGGAGGTGTTAGCATCTTTTTAACCCCTTAAATACGCCCAGGGCATTAGACGTGTAACATTTGGTCATGGTTATTAACAAACGTAGTTTCTGCTAACAGAAGGAAAGCTTACCTATCAGACGTTTCAGAAACAAAAGAAGAACGTTTCGTGCACGTTCGTCCCCGTACGCATGTCAGCGCCACTATGTTGTTTGTTATTTATAATGACACAGCTGCCTTGAAAAAAAACTTAATTATTTAAAATAAAACCACCGAAAAGTTTTCGGTTGTTTGAGTCCGGTGGAGTTTTCCTTTTGCTCGTGAATAATTTCCCACTCCTCCATGACGTCACGGAAGTCACAAGTCAGCCCTCCCTGATTTCCACTGTTCTGCACAAAAAAATATTCAGTTTGTTACTGTCATGGGCAGAGTGCAACCACATGGCACATCAACAGCATATTTTGAGTTTCCTGCCGTTATTAAATTTGATCTTTTAGGCGGTTGTTGGGCAACGTCATCAGTAGTGGAACTAATAGTTGACGTAATTTATAAGAGTACCCATCTTCCCTTAATACATTGCAGAATTTCGATTTTTCTGTATTAAATTTTATAAATATGTTTGGAATGACTTCCTAATAAAGAAAACTACTCTAAAAATACGAAATTTCCACAATCTCCAAATCGAACTTACGCTAATGTTCATGTTTATACATTTTTCGTTATTAGTATCCTAATTTAGCCTCAAAACAACATGAATTCGATGTTTCACTCACATCAGGAATGATGATGCATGCCTTCTACATTTCGATTTTGCCGCCAGTTGGCAACAACATCGGCTAAATAAAATGAGCTTTATATTCACGAGCAACAATAATTCATTATCAATGACTCAGGTTACTTAATATTGCCCACAGCAATAGAATTAGATTAAATAAGTAAAATATTTTTACGATTTGCATTGCAACAGAATCCATCGATGTGTATGTACCATTTTTCTAACTCGCGACACTACTGTGTAATTTTCTGCAAGTATTAAACTTCCCACTAGGTGGCTCTAACGTCTAGATTCTATCACCTTATACGCTATATTTGAAAGTGACCATCCGTTTTAAACAGAGCTAGAATGATCATTCAATTGGGTATCTTTTCTTTTCTCGGTTGTCTGCTCATTACAATATTTCGCTTCCCGCCACATCGGGTCAATTTAATGAGTTATAATGCAGCTGCTTGCGCCGTTGCACTCCGAATGCACATTTATAAAGACAAAGAATCAAGCACTTTTGATGGAACAGAAACGCTAGACACTTTTCCAAGAAAACATACAGCCAGCCATTAACAAGTCTGGCTACAAAGAAACCACAAGCGTTTCCGTGAAGTGCCCAGTGGTTAGAAAATATAAATTCATTCCAGAAAAGCTGGCAGCATTATAAGAATTTCAGAATTCCGTTAAAAAATAAACCCTGCTTACGAGTGATTGTGAATTAGAAGAAGAGCAGTTATGTTTCAAGAGAAAGCTATAAATCTTGAATTGCCCTGCCAAGAAATATTGACTAAGCGTGATCCGAGACCCGATTGAGCTTCAGTCAACAATCACGCAATGTTTTTCCTCTTCTTCTTTCATAAGATACAGTCTATCATCAAAAGGGTACTCGATAATTCATTTTCAGTCTAATTTTAGCTTCGTTTTGCTGTGCTTTCAGACATAGGGAGGGTCAAGGGGTTCACTTGACCCCTCTTTTTTTTGTGTACCTTCCTGCCAACTTCTCACCTTCGTTCCTCAGGCTTGGGATCTATTTCTTCTTGCTTGCTTCCTCTCGTGCTGATAATTTATTTCTCTCCCACACACTCACGTTCGTCCGCTTATTTTTTTTCAGTTTCTCTTTGCCTCGCTTATTTTTCTCACTGTCTCTCTTCGTCTCTCGCTTAGTTTTCTCACTGTCTCTCTTTGTCTCCCGCATATTTTTCTCTCTGTCTCCCTGTCTCCCGCTTAGTTTTCTCACTGTCTCTCTTTCTCTCTCGCTTAGTTTTCTCACTTTATCTCCCGCTTAGTTTTCTCACTGTCTCACTTTGTCTCCTGCTTAGTTTTCTCACTGTCTCACTTTGTCTCTCGCTTAGTTTTCCCACTGTCTCTCTTTGTGTCGCGCTTAGTTTTCTCACTGTCTCTCGCTTAGTTTTCTCACTGTCTCTTTTTGTCTCCCGCTTAGTTTACTCACTGTCTCTCTTTGTCTCTAGCTTAGTTTTCTCACTGTCTCTCTTCGTCTCTCGCTTAGTTTTCTCACTGTCTCACTTTGTCTCTCGCTTAGTTTTCTCACTGTCTCACTTTGTCTCCCGCTTAGTTTTCTCACTGTCTCACTTTGTCGTCCACTTAGTTCATTCACTGTCTCACTTTGTCTCTCGCTTAGTTTTTCCACTGTTAACGTTTTTCTGCTTTACATTTTGTTCGACGCTGCGAAACATTTTATCCTGAATTGATGAAACCGGGCAGCACAGGCTCGCAATTGTCACTAATGGATTAACTTTTCAATTACAATAAACAAAATAAACGACTTATTTGGAATATGAACAAGATGTACGTTTTGTATGTCTGAATAAGACACACTAATTTAAATTTATTTTAAGTAAATTCTTCAAATGTGATACCAAAGTTTCGAACGAGATCGTCTCAGACATCAAGTATCGTCTCGTTTTGATTTAGCAGAGATTTATTTCAGTCTGGTCTCCCAATTTGAGAATTTTCTTGTCTCAGTACCAACTCTATTTTCAAAAAATCTCTTAATATATAGGTTTAAGTACAGTTTTCCGAACACCCTCTGACAAAGTTATAAAAATAATCGGTGAGGTATATTGTACCCCCGAAATTGGTCTGTCGTATCGCATCTCGAAAACAAGACGAGGCAGGAATTCGTTTCGGAAAATTCCATTTGAAAAATTCAAAATGAAAGAAGGTAAGTCATATGCTCTTCTGATGCAGATTTATATCTTCGAATCGACGCGATCACTTGTTTACAAAACATGTACCCCCTTTATACGAAGGGAATTCGTCTCCAGCGTGATTTTCTGAAAGTAAACTAACTCATTCCATCGTTCCACATATATTTTGAATAATTTTCATCTCCTTAAAAAGATTTCCAAACACACAGATCAATGAACTGACTAGTAGCAAGCACAATGTAGTACATGTAGAATAAGTCTACAACGGTTTGAATTCCTGTGGTAAGGAAAATAATGCTTACAACTTATATTTTTTGTATTGAGCAATTAGAAAATACTAGGTTCTTTTAACAGTAGCATCTTGTATCTGAGGGGGGTACAAGGGGTACAACTAGAATCTTCGATTTAGGGGGTACAGTACCCCCTACAAAATTTTTGGGGGTACAATGTACTCCTGTACCCCCCGTTCCTGCGCCACTGTTCTTATGGGTTTGATTCTATGTTAAGAAGGATTACGTCAGCCCTTGTGCTTGTACGTGTGGTACTGTATTGTTGTTTGTGTACTTTATAAAATTTGTGTTAAACTAAAAAGAATTGCAGTACAAACTTACATTAGAAATAATGTAACTAAACTTTTGGCGTTTAGGAAATATCATTTACAAGAAAGAGAAAACTGCACTAGGCTATATAAAATTTTATATTTATATTCTTCATTCTTCCATTAAAGAAACTATTCAATTTAGATTTTTGTTGTTTCATTGATACTTTTTCCACCCGACGAACTGTATCTTGGATGACTACCGTGACTACCTCCCTATGTACTATATTTAACTTTACTTACTACTTTTCACAAACACTGATATGGGTATATTAAACTAACTAAAATTAGTAACAATGACACTGAAGGATCTTAGAATGTGTTTTAACACGTCACATTTTAGGAATTTAAATATGTAGGCTTCATTTTAAATTTACGTATCATCAGACAATATATAATTTAGTAAACGCAAGTAGTGTCTAGTGAGTTACAAAAGTTCGAATATCGGATAAAGCATTTCTGTTACTTGCCTTTGCGAAATAAAAAGCAACAGTCATGGTGAAAATGCGAAAATATTAGCACAATGTCCAAACACTTACAATAGACTGGGACAATTTTCGAAAATTCTGACTGTAGGAAGCATTTTTGAGGAAAAGCGGGCAAACAACATTTTCTGAATGTATTTGATGTGCTGATTACGAATATTTTGTTTGCCACTCTCGATTTTGATGTTATATGCTTCAAATCGCTAAAAAACAAAATGGCGGCCTTACGAAATGAGTTCCTATTAACTTTTGAAGGAGCAGAAACAAAATAGTGATCTTGGTGTCAAACATTATGTTTTGGGTATACTGAATCCAAATATTATGTTTCCTAATCTGAAACTTTAAGCTACGTGCTCCAAATCGCTAAAAAAACAAAATGGCGGCCATACGAAATGAGTTCCTATTAACTTTTGAAGGAGCAGAAACAAAATAGTGATCTTGGTGTCATACATTATGTTTTTGGGTGTGCTGAATCCAAATATTATGTTTTCTAATCTGAAATTTTAAGCTGTTTGTTCCAAATCGCTAAAAAACAAAATGGCGGCTACGTGCATCCATGCTATGTTTCGTATCCATACTTTTGAACTAGTAATAAAAAGTGTAACAGTAGGTTTTTAATACAGAAAAAAAGTATAGAACATTGCTAAAGTAAAGATGCAAAATAATAATATTATTCAAAGCATAAGACCATATTGAAATATTAACAGTATCCGTTGCGCAACAGCCCATGAAGGGCCCAGGCGTACCTACCGACTGCCGGTCTCCCTCCCACACTTTCCTTCGTCACCTCTAAGCTTGGAGATCTTCAACCAGTATTGGAATAGTCGGGGGGTCGGCTCGACGTATCCCCAGCCGTTATAGTAGGTCTCCGTGACCGGATTACGCTCACTCACTCGGAGCTCGCCAATTTCCTCACGATGGTGGGTTGCCACCGGCCCTATACGTAGGCCGAATAAATTCCGACCAGAGCCGGATTCGAACCTACGCCGTTCCGCATCGAACGATCTCAAGACGAGTGAACACCTTAACCCGCTCGGCTACGGAGGAGGACATTAACAGTATCAGTGTATGATAAATCCGCACGTTATCCTTATTCAACCTTATTTTGCCTACAAGAATAGTATAACATTTTTCTAGTCACGGATATTCATGCACTCCTTAGTGCCAGTATCTGCACATTTGCAAGCTGCAGTACATACAAGCTGGCCTTTCCTGCAGGAACATGTAGCGGATATACAACCACCCAAACATCCACAGGTGACAATGTGTAGCAGGGTTGTGGAATTGGTGGCAGCGATTGAATTTTTGGAACGAGCTGGCCATCAACCATTTTTCATCCCAAGATAGTAGGTGGTGGTAACAGGTTTTGGTATGACCGACTGCCTCCACACCATGGCTTGATAGTGGACCCGTTGTACATGTAACCGTAGAGCATCGGTAGTTGGGGGGGGGGGGGGGGGGCAGTGCTTGTGGTGTTTTTCCTTTGCTGAACAGCTTTACTCTGGCTTCATCACAGCTGCTTGCCTCCGGTATACCATACAACTTGCATACGAACTTCTCTGCCTTGTGTGCTGTTTCTTGTTTCAATTCGTCAACACCAAGATTTAGTAGATCATTATTATTAGTGTTAAATATTTTCCATGCTGTCTTCTTACTGATCCCACCAATGTAGGATACCGTGTCGCATCCTGTTATGGCGTGGAATGGGAGGAGAGTTTCGAAGAGAGGATCCGTAAATGAAAGCTTCTGCCTGACTTCATGTACTGGAATGTATTTTATTTTTTATGTTCCTGCTAGCAACCACAATTCCGTACATCTAATCTTGTGAAATAACGCTACCAATTGCACTAATACATCTGCATCACGTGCTGAGACAACAATGTTATCAGCACCAGAATGAAGACAGTGAAGGACAATGCGCGTGTCCGCCTCTTCGTGGTTTGCCTGCAATACTTCAATAGACAAATCACGATTGTTTGTCCGTACGTCATCCTCCTTGTGAAATCCACCGGAAACCACAAATATTTTGTCTTCAGGAGCATTGTTGATCAAATGATTAGAGAGAAAACAGGCCAAATCTTTTTTATTCTCTGAGTTAGTAAGAAAGTCACTGAATTTGTTGGGGATTGGCGCGGATCCATTTTCTATTACTCTCCTTACTAAATGAGCATGTTTCAAGCGCCTATCCCTTGTTCCAGCCTTGGTTGAAGTTGCGTTATTGTTACGTTTAGGCCGTTCGCCGGCTTAAACTGCTTTGCTGCAAGAGGATGTGTGTATGAAGAATGGAATAAATTACTCTCATTGCTCTTTACCAATATTTAATAGAATCGCACAAGTGAGGGGGGGGGGGGAGATCACGCACGAGCCAGCAAGATATCTAAACACTGACAATGATAAATCCCAAAGTGTCACCACTGTACCTGATTCCCTCGGTTGAGTCACGACGTGGCGCTCTATCGGTCCATTGTAGGTGTCCTCAGTGGGTTCGCCCAAACCTTTTAAATGGACCGACTTAACACTGTCACTCGCAACACACCTCGCGCTTCGCTCCCTCGACCAAGACTCCACCGGCGACTTCTCGTCACCCGGGGACTGCTGGCGTTTTTGATTACACAGCATTTTATTTCCGGCTCGTGACATTATACCGATCAAAGGTGACATCAATCCTCTTCAAGCTTCTTCTCATAGAAACAACAAGGCTAAGAAATACATCTGCCAGTTGACCAAAGTTTAAAAACTCCTGCAGGCTTTCCAAGTGCAACAACTAATGCTTGACCATCTATTTTAAGGCATGTCGCAGACGGAATTGATATATCAGGTGGACAAATTACATAGTACTTGGTCATCACACCAGCTAGAATGGCTTTGTTTCCTGTTCTCAGACTTCCGTTTGTGTTGGCAAGGGAGATTGGAATTGGCATTAGTTCATGACACAAAATGCGATTTAGATCCACATTACGACCTGCCTCATAAGCAGTTGCGAGGCTCTGGAGAATATTCCTGTCAGTTTTCAAAATGGTTTCCTTGCCACTTGCTACCAATTGAACTTCATAGAGCAACTTAAAGGAAACACTTATAAATCTGAAATAAAGTTTAAAAAAAAAAAGTTTAGTCATTTTTGTGGTTCTTTTGTTTAAAAAGAGGGAGAAAACTACAACACTTTTCAAAAATGTCAGATTAGAAAACATAATATTTGGATTCAGCATACCCAAAAACATAATGTTTGACACAAAGATCACTATTTTCTTTCTGCTCCTTCAAAAGTTATTTGGAGCTCATTTCGTATGGCCGTCATTTTGTCTTTTAGCGATTTGGAGCACATAGCTTAAAATTTCAGATTAGAGAACATAATATTTGTATTCAGAATACCCAAAAAGATAATGTTTGACACAAAGATCACTATTTTCTTTCTGCTCCTTCAAAAGTTATTTGGAGCTCATTTCGTATGGCCGCCATTTTGTTTATTAGCGATTTGGAGCACATAGCTTAAAAATTCAGATTAGAAAACATAATATTTGCATTCAGCATGCCCAAAAACATGTTTGACACCAAGAACACTATTTTCTTTCTGCTCCTTTAAAAGTTATTAGGACCTCATTTCGTAAGGCTGCCATTTTGTTTTTTAGCGATTTGGAGCACATAGCTTAAAAGTTTAGATTAGAAAACATAATATTTGAATTCAGCATACCCAAAAACATAATGTTTGACACCAAGATCACTATTTTGTTTCTGCTCCTTCAAAAATTATTTGGAGCTCATTTCGTATGGCCGCCATTTTGTTTTTTAGCGATTTGAAGCACATAACATCGAAATCGAGAGTGGCAAACAAAATATTCAGAATCAGCACATCAATTACATTCAGAAAATGTTGTTTGTCCGCTTTTCCTGAAAAATGCTTCCTACACTTTTTACAGCCACATTTCTGAGAATTTGCACCAGGCTACAAGGATCAATGCAACATGTGTTAACTTGAGGTACAGAGCTACAGGTTTTTTTCCGTATGTGCCTCCCCTACGCTCTAATCATTCCTACTTTTACTGACTTTGTGCACAAAGAAATACCAGTCCTTTTAAGCAGTAAATAAGGTTTTAAACCTTCCCCGGAAAACTTCATTCAGTGAAAAAGAACCCCTGCTATGTGTTTTCTACCCGCTGGCTGCGACATTTGCTCACCAGATGACGTAATGCGCTGGAAGGGATGAAAGTCGTCTGCCGGTCTTACAACCATGCCCTAAATGACTTGCGTCGCTGCACCGGTTACAGCGAGCCCACGTGTGTTTCTCACTCAGGGTGCAATCCCCCAACTCTAAGGGAGAATTCACACCGAAGCGACAGGCGACACGTGTTGCTTCAGGATTTCTCCAATCGAACGCAGGCTTATGCTGCTTGTCATACCGCTACGGTGTGAAACGTTGCTGCTGATTGGCTCGAACCCTCAGTAATCAATGCAACCTTTCGAGATGCACGTGTCGCATGTCGCTTGCGTGTTTCTCAGACTATGCCGTTTTCTCAATACCGTGCACCGTGTCGCCTCAGCATGTTGTTCGCGTATGCACAGTGAATGCTTCACTCCAACGAGCTATATTTAGACTCTAGAAGAGAGCCCAACCGGCATCATGTTCGAATCTCTAATATGTTGATATAATAAAGTATCGATATGTACAATGTTTTAACATTTAAACACAACGTTCATTTCGCTTTATCAAGTATTTTGATGTAGTTATTGGCTGTAATTTGCCTTCAATGTCGTGTAAAGAGGCCGTGTTTTCGCCAATTACGACGTGACTACTTTTATTTGAAAAAGCCAGCATATCGAGGCACTTTAGTCCAAAATAGATCAGTCAACATGGTAAACTACCCTAGTGCATTGTTTCTCAACTGCCGGGCCTCGACCCGATATCGTGCCCTCGTATCAACTATACTGAGCTGCAAAATGTTCTGCTGAAAGTGGTTGACAACTGTCATAATCGCAATATCATATTTGAGTTGTGAGTTTTCGTTGCTTAAGTCCATTTTATGCACAAATATACTTATCAGGACTCGACCTGCAGTTTAAAGTGTGCCTCCACCGGTTATCGAACCCGGAGACGTTAACACTTCGTCATCCATATTTTTATATTTGTCAACAATCCTACACACGTAATCAAACTATTATTACTCTTTATGATTATGCTAGAACTTATTTATTAATATTTAATTTCATAGGTGCATGTTAATTCATGCATAAAATCTTAAATACTGTAAAGGTATTTACGAGGACAATTCTTGGACTAACGGCATTGACTTAAAAAAAAAATTACCGGGACATGGTTTCACGAAGGTTGAGAACCATTTCTCTAGTGTTTAGGTATTCGCTTTAATCAAGCTGGAAAGTCTAGCGTATACAGTTTGAGGTCAGTGCATATTATTTCTCAGTTTTCTCATGCACAACATGCCTCTCCCGAGTTTCAATAACTTGCACAAATGATACAATGCGATTTAGATGTAACAATGTCTCTTGTTACGTCTTTTTTCGGGTGACAACTGATTAATGCAGCTATATCTGTACCATCATGCGAGCTGAGCAAATGCCGCGTGTCGGGTGCATCTTGTCTCTTTGGTGTGAAACTTTCGGGTCGCGTGTCTCTTCGGTGCGAATTTTCCCTAATACGTCACTCCACTTCCGTTGGTGATCATCTTCTGAGCAATGAACTGTACTCTAACTTATTTATTTTATCACCAGCGCTGTAACAGAGTTCAAGTTCTATTACATTACTATTGAACTACACTAAGTGATGTAAGTTTTGTAGAAATTTAGAGCCAGCCTTACTCTAAAAGTTAATCATATTTAGAATAGACATTTAGAAAGTACTAATTACACTGATAAAGGAAGTTTTAATACAAGCCCCGTTAGTTAACTTCATGAGGAAATCTTTGTAATTAAAAATTGGTTGTCTCGTAATTCGTGTATATAATTCTAAAATTTCACGGTATCTTATCACATGTGAGTTATGAAGCTTTGTCCGTTATGTAGTTTACATTCATCGCAATTCATTTTATATTAGTCCAAAAATATAATTCGCAAACATTAACTTTTACAGTGACAATAATATTTAAATAAAATACCTTTATGCCGTTGAATTTATAGTTCAGCCACTAATATCCATTCCATTATTATTTTCTTACGTGTTCTTTTAAAGTATGACGAGCATTACAGCAAGCAAGATAATTTCCATTAGCAATAATATGAATAATTTATTCTGAAGAGAACAGTAAAATTAGTAGTAAGTTGCTGCAACTTCGCAATGTCATTACACTTAAAGCAACTGGACTCTGAAAGGTTAGTAACCTGTATCCATTGAACTCTATGCCTTTATCTTGTGTGTTTAAATAAATAACCCGTGCTGCAACATCCCTTGAGAGCCAGTGCCTACGTACCGACTGCAGGCCTCAATCCCACCTTACGAGTAAAAATACAATTTTTTAGTGTTTGTCGTATAATCTAGGGTCATTTATTTACACCGAATTTATTGGAAGCCAAGGATTATATTGGGATCATAAGGTTTTGAAGGGCTGTATCAAAGAAAATTTAAGCACACAACTTCTTACAATAATAATCAGCAACTTTACTTTTCGACTACTAAATCTAACATCCTCTTTTTGTTATTCAGTAAATATTCAATTCTTTATCTATTTGACATTAATTTCCTAGCCAGGACACTTGTTTTTATACAATTTTTGGAGATCAAAAGTTCATGTAAAGTAGGTAATGTATAGGTGCTAAAAATATCTCTATTCTTGTACCGTCTTTTTACCTATTAATAAAATAACAACAATACAATATTAATGTTTTTAATTTGATTTAATATAATTATTTTAATTTAATCATTTCTGAGATGCTTGGTTCGAACCTCTCCCGAAATATATTTCTAGATTCGTGCCTGGTGTTTACCAAGGTTATTCAGGAAGATTGACCCACGATCCATAGAAGCACGTTCATCGGTCCTTGGTTGTTACAAAGTCATGTACACGTCATCAATATCTAGATGTTTCACTTGCATCTTATAACCGAAGGCAACGTCTGCGCTTCTCTCCTGTCGCCAGATGGAGTGGCGATCGATGCAACGAAATCTAAGGGCGCAATCCACAGCAACACACGATATGCAACAGTGACGCGCGAGGTTGGTGCAATATCGAAACTGCATGGATCATGCGACGGTGAGTCATGGGACAAGTTTTGGTTTGAAATCATCAGTTTTGATCGAGCAACGTGAGACGTCTTGAAAGCTGTAGTAGTGGGCTCTGGTATCGAAAACAAGAAAACAGCGGCGATAGGATTTGATGCGCTGACCATGCTTCAACTCATGAAAACCACTTGGCAGGCATTGGTCGTCACATAACCATGTTCCAAGCAGGATGAGAATTACGGAGGGTGCTATGGATCCTTAGATTCAAGAGTCCTCTGCAATAAAAGTAGATAGTGAACGGTCCATTTTAACTTGTCTCTTCCTATGATCTTGTTTCCCTAGTCCTCCCTCAGATTTGTTGTTTGTATAATATATTTTATTTATGGGGGGCGCGAGCCCACCCCTCCAATTAGAGAAGTGCCCGCTTCCATGCTGTGAAAATATGGCAGCCTTATGATTTCGTTACAATCCACACTTTCTGCTGAGGACATGAAGAGACATGACCACAAAGTTATAGATACAGTCACGGACATTTATGGTAAGGAACGTGAAGTGTTCGTTTAAACGATAACACTTACAAATTGAGGAAAGCAAAGTAAAGTGTAAAATGTATTTGGATAGGTTAAGGAGGCAGGTTTTCGGTGTTTAGGAGTCGAGAAAGAACATGAATTTTGCCATTTTTGTAAATAATGCCGTATTTTACACTTCAAAGCGAAAAAGTACGTGAAATATCCAATATAAACTGCGGATACACTTCTTCTGTTCAAGGCGAGTTACCTGAAGCCCCATGAGTTCTGCTATTTCCAGGCTAGCTGGTGGTGTCTACTTCTTACACAAGGCAGAGTCTACTACGTGTGCAAGGTCCGGTATAGACAGAATAAGAAAGTATGTAATTAAATACGAAAATATAGCCGCAATTGTGTCAGATTCAGTGCAATACATGTCAAAGTGTATTTAATCTCTTGTCGATCGTTTTGGAGAGCATACAATGTTGGCTGCACAAAATTAAATTTGATTGCAAATCTCTTGAGAAAAGAAATGCCCAACGAAGTTATGTTGAAAGTGAAGTCTGCATTTTTCAGTTCAAGAAAAACGAGGTACTTGTACTTCCAGGTCCTGCAAGAGAAGTTTCCAGATGGTCGAAAAACTGCATTGTTATTCCCTGCTCCGATACACACAGGGTGGAATTCGTGGTTTCATTCTGTTTTTCACCTTGCAACGTTCATAGAAGATGTTGTAGATTTCTTTCAAACAGAAGACATGAAAAGCTATATCAAATGCCAGAATCGATTTTCTTTCCAACAAGACACGCGTGTAGATACACTCAGTAAAAATTTCAGCAGTCTTCGTAAAGGACCATGCATCAGATTTGGTAACCAGTGTACCAGTGTTGAATTTCTTGAGGGATCGTCAAATGCAGGTACTCATCTTTGTTGTAAGCAAACATCTCAACCTCAAGAATAGCTTGCAGGCAGTAACACTTCAGTTTCAACGAGAGAGGCTTTGTCAAATGCATCTGCGTCTTCAAGCACACAGCTTCCCTGTCACTGCAGAAATTGCTCACATGGAAGCCTCCTGTATAATGTCTTCAATCCCCAGTGTGTTCTGCAAAATGATCTAGCACCTGAACTGCTAAACTGCCTAAAGCAAGTAAACGGGATGGAGAAACCTCCCAATGCTGAAAGTAGAAAAAGTCTACTGATCTTTGAAAAACTCTGTAAGAAAGACAGGAAACATTTCAACATCGAGGAAAACTCGTGTGCACTTCAGACAACATACGGGGATTTCGCGGTTTGTGCTCTTCAAGTACTACTGCTAGCTTTAAACGTAGAATAAGAAAGATTTTTTCGGGGCACAATGATGAAGTTACAGTGCTAAGACAAAATCTTTCAGAAAAAAATGTGGATGCACTAGCCATCTTGTAATTCGAGAAGTGCATGGGAACAAACTGCAATCCTTGTGTTTAGAAGTTTGTTTTGTATAGGAAGTATTGTTAGTGAATAGTGTCAACATTTAGTGCAATGTGTGGAAAACCACCGATGTTATTGTAAACTGAAAAATGAATTAAGAAAAAAACAGTTTTTGAAAGTTTTTGTTGGAGTGAAAAGTGGAAATATGATTGTATTCAAAGAGTTGGTTGATATGCTTCAATAAATATTTCATATTTAGTGGCCGATGAGACGAAATAGTGTTAAAAATGTGACTTTGGCGCCTACGGCATTCTTTCATGTAACAAAATTGGGTAATTTCTAACAAAGGTTATTTTTTTGTCATTAAAATTAAGATTTGTCTAAACTTTACAGAACTTAGGTAATGTGAAAATTTGTAAGCATGGAAGGAGTAGTGAATTGAATATAAAAGTAACACCGAATTTTGCCCTAAACCGCGAAAAATAACACCAAATTGCAGTGAACAAATATAATAGAATCTGAGGGGAAAATAAAACGAAAACTTTAGTCCTTACTTCACACCATCGATTTCCAGTCAGGACGTTACAACTCAGAACTGCCCGTGACTGTACAAAAGATCCACGCGTCATTTAGTTTCCTGCATTCCATTTCTCATGCATAGGCTTACGGGCTGCTCTGAAGAAATCGGTCGCATGATCGTGAAATCACCTCGTCATTCGTAAATAAGCGTGACTCATATTCTTCGAAAATTGGGAAATAAAAAAAACAAAACAACGATCGTTCCTTAACGACTAGAGAAATTCTCACGGAAAAATATTTGCAGGATTCCCAGAAATGCGGAACAGTCAGTGCGTTTGTCGTCAGTGGAAGATAAAAGAAAAATAACTTCTTTGGGCATAACACGAGCTGGATGGTACGAACGTGCAACGTTGTAACCAAATTACAGTGGAACGGAACCAGTACAAGGACGCAGAAAGGAATCACATGCTATGCGAGTGTAAACATCGAAGCTCCGGTGCTTGGGGCGAAGCAAAATTGAAACTGACATCAATTGCAACACAAGCGATATATAAATGCCCGTGTAGACATTATTCTAAGGGGAGGGGGTAAATTTTTTCAAAAGTGTTTTTAAATTAGATGTATGTTGAAAATTTGTGTGACGTCATGTCATGATAAAAAAAGCAGGGATGGTACTGAGACGAGACTTGACAGTGTCTTGGTCTCGTCTCGAATTGTAAATACCCGTCTCGTTCTCGTTTGGGTCTCGAAGGACAAGTCGATTTTTTCTCGAACTGTATGGTATAAAGCAGATATGCAACGTGTCACAGTGGCACACTTTCAGACCGTATATAGCTCATTAAGGCAAACAATTTTTCTTGACAAAGTTTGACGCTTCGTTTCTATGCTGCGAACCCTGGAAACACGAGATTTTTATCCTAAACATATATGCAATGGCCACTAACGGATTAATTTTTTGGGACAGCAGATGTTTCTGTATTAAGCAATAACTGGAATGATGGATAATAAGTAGAGCCCGGAAGTTTGGCAAAATGCCTCTTTTTATCTACTGCATATATTGATAATTTTTTTCCGGATATACGTTTCTTATGTTGTTTCGAATGTTTTAGAAGCCTTTTCATTTTGCCTATTTTGCCTATTTGGGACCCCGCTGCCTATTTTTGATTATAATGCCTTTTTTTTGCCTTTTTCAATGAAATCCGACCATTTTTTTATAAAAATGTGTACATAAATTATTTTTCTTCCAAAAAACGTTGTTGGCATTTATTTTTCTTCCTTTTATTATGTGAATAATTTTCGCCTTATTTAAGTAATATTGAACTCGTGCATGTGTCAACATTGCTGAAGGAGAAAAGTGCGAGAAAAATGTATTTCATGCTCAGTTAAGATATTGCCTTTCGGTTAACATTTCCTTGTGCATGATTGACTGCTGAAGTGGACAGGTTGATTTCGAACACAAAGAAAATATTTCTGAAATCTCCCTCTCGAACCCGAAAATTTAAGGAAGTTGCGTCTGAGCTTAGTTACCTCCGCAACCAGTCTTGACCAGATGGGGAACCTGGATATCAGCAGCTATATATTATGCTAACAACCTTGAAAAAATCAGTGAGGTGATAGATGCTCTTCCAGAAAATGAAGCGGCTTCAATTCTTGAAGTGGAAAAACTCCTGTGCTATTCAAGTTTATTTTTGCACATTATGGTGCATTGCCAAAGACAATTACAATTATAGCATCCATGAAAATCTACGAGGAATCTATGCAGCATATGATGGAAGTGCCAGGAGAAAAGGGGTCAGCTGTTGCGGAAAAGTGCAAACGGGTAGTGAGTGCAAATGAGGACCTGAAACAATTGAAAACAATTTGTGATATTCTAAAAGGTGAAAATGCTGTTACCAAAATGAGTCCAGCTACATTAGCTTGTTTTATGTATGCTCCAGTAACTTCTGTCGAAGTAGAAAGATCATTTTCTATTATGAAAAACATTCTCTCTGACAGACGACTATCAATGAATGTTGAGAACTTAAAAAACCACCTTGTAGTTATGTGCAATCAAGACGGAGAAAATTGAAATGCTCTTCCCAATGTAGATTTTAACATTTTGCCAGAAATTATAGATAAAAGTAAGCGACTTCCAAATGTGCCTTTTTTCGGTTTATTTTGCCTTTTTTTATTTTTAGTGCCTATTTTCCACATTATAAATGCCTTTTTGCCTGCCTATTTTAACGAAAATAAATGCCTGAACTTCCGGGCTCTAATAATAAGCATTCTTTTACCAAATTCACTTCAATGCTTGTAAAGCAGACATTTTTTATTGTGAGGGGTTCTAATAGAAGAGAAATACAAGCACCCGCCTTTAGATAGGATGGGTTAAGATAGGCTAATTGGGGTTGGACCTACAGTTTAAAGTAGGATTCGAGCCACTATGGGGCTCCACCGGAACCCGGGATCTCTTCATTACAAGGCGACGACGTTACCAGTATATCATCGGGGAGACCCTTCATATAGTTTTGTATATTGATTTTTTATTGGGTATGTATACATGAGGATATCTGTAGAAAAAGGGAGGCGCAATACAGTAAAAGCAAGAATCGACAAGAAACGTAATAAGTAAGAAGAATTAAATTCTATGACCGAGAAAGAAAGGGAAAATCAGCCATATAGGCAATATGGACCAAAATCTCAGAAATATTAATATAAAAACCTCTAAAAGTAGTATTTGAGGTCTGTGCCTGGAAAATACATTATTGGTTGAACTATAGTGAAGTTAACGAGCATTACTGCGTCTGGGGTCATTGAAAGCGGTTTTAAGTTTACCCTATAAAAAATTTACTTCTTTACAGAAGTTATTAAGATAACTTTAAGTTGCATCCAGTGCAACGACCTGCTAGTAAACCACGCTCGATTACACACGCCAAGGAAATTCATGAAGTTATGAGGAAAAGGGGGAATAAAATATTCTACACCGAGGAATGTGTTGCATGGAAATCTAGGGTTTTTTTTTCCTTTCTCGTGATGTCAGTTTTTCATGACATTTCTTGATTCTGAACTGTAGACCCATCGGAAGTAAATTTTGAAAGGATTCTCAAAATGTAATAAATGTGCATTGTGTGTGTGGGGGTGTGTGAACAACCAAAAATATTCTTGCCTCGCTGTTTCTAAAGAAAGAAAAAAATGCATTCTGTTTGTGTCGAAAACAGTCAGAAAGGTTTCCTTTCAAAAAGATCTTGGTGTTATTATCGGTAAAAGAATGTATTTTAATGAACATATTACAGTTCTAAAGAGCAATGCGTCTCCTTGGTCTTCTCGCCATTACTTACCATAGAATACCTTTGACATGACCTCCCCCCACCCCAGGCAATGGCCCGTCTCCCCAGATAATGTCAAAATCAGCATAAAGTATTTAATTTCGACAGCATGTATACTACAAGTACTATCCTATTACTGAAAGTTACTCTTTACTTTATTGAACACTTTACTCGATCTACCTCCTACCCTTTTTCTTCATCTAACAGATTAAATTCAATGCACCTAGCAAAACTGCCTTGGAACCAACCGAAGTCAATGAATTACTAAGAAAATATATTCTGATCTACCCCCGCTTCATCAATGGTGCCAAGGTGTAAACTTTTCCTTACAAATATAGCTATAGAAGATGTTGAATTTTGTATTATTTTTAGGAACATTCCCCTCAAAACTCTTGATGGCGCGGCCCCCGCCATTATCCACGCCCTCTGTGGCCACCCCTTTTGAGACACTCCAATTAAAACAGATAATATGTCTACGGAAAATAAAAGATAATATGTCTGTTTTGAATATCCAACCATCAAACACTAGTCGTGAACTAGTAGACATGAAGTTTTGCATAAATTCATCAATGGTAAAATTGAAAGCGAATTTCTAATCAATCAATTTAATCTTCGAGTACCCACGCCACCAATCCGCAATATAAAGTTCTTCCACAATCCCACTTCAACGGTCTCTTTTCTATAGGTTTCCGCACTTTCTTGCCGGAACACAATTTCCGGCAATCGTTAACGCTAACTTTTTGCACCTTCTTGTGTTGTGTTTGTTTCGTCCTTGTTGTTGTTGCTGCTGCTGTTATAGTTTGAGGGTAAAATGGACATTCAGTACTGTATCTGAAACTTTAATACATAAATCATATATAATGTTTAGTCAGAGTTTCCTATTTATTTTGAGATACACTTACTTGCAGGAATGAAAATGTACTAGAGCAAAACGAAGTGAATATTTTACGGGAACGATCTCTTCTCTCACTTAACTGTATCAGACCGTGAGTATTGAGCGCCCACAGAATATTTTCCACTGAGTAACATTGAAAACGTTTTTAGGGAGAAAGAAAAGAAGAAGAGGTATGAGGAGAGAGAGATATGAGTGAGACAACTAAAAAGTAGCTACAACGAAAGGAGGAGAGAGAAAAAATATAGACGAGAAGTAACGAAACGAAACAGAGAGAAATAAATTAAAGAAGCCAGACAGCGAGTGAAAAGGAAAGATTAAAGAAATTGAGAGAGTGAGAGAAAAGGAAAGAAAACAGAAAATGGAGTGAGACAGAGAGAAATGAAAACAGAAAGAAGAAGCGAAACAAAGAGAAAATAATATAGAAGAGATAGAAGTGAAATAATACAGGAAGAGAGAAAGATAGAGAAATAACGTTGCAAGGCAGAGATAAAGGAAAACAAAGAGGAGGAAGCAAGAAGGCACAAATAAATAATAGATCTGAGAAATAGAGCTAAAAATAATATAGATGAAAACAAAAATAGAATAGAATTAGAAACAAAAAGCATTTTCCGTTATTCCAGAAGGGTCTCGCATAGGGCCTTCATGTCACTAATATATATCAAACTGTAGCGTCATTTTACATGACTTTGCTTCCATAAGTTTTACTGTGATTAATAAACGGTAAAAAAATCATATTAAATATAATAAAGAAAATTAATTTTCATTGTAACAGATTCATTAAAATTCAAATATTGTATATTTGCGAACTTACTCTTGAGTATGTATTTTAGAGGTTCATTCACAATTATTTTCCAGAAGTAAAACTGGGAAAAGGGAGGGACACCCGAATTTTGTCGCCTGACCCCTCCCTTCCTCTTAGTGTCGCCACAGTCATGAAGCGTCAGTTGTAGGGAGTCCCTAAATTTGCTCCACAGAATCGGCCATAAGTCTACCTCCAAGAGACGCCATTCCTTGTTAGCCAATCCCCACCTTCTATCAGCACTTGACTCGCCTGTTATCTACCCTCCTTGGCTTCATATCGAGTAGAAACCGGTCGTACGCGATCGTTGGGGAATATCGAGTGAACGAAGTCCGTTGTGGAGCCCTTGGTGAAAAGTTCGAAGAGAAGCCCTTGCGTGGCCGAGAGAACTTCTGAGTTGGCCTGTTCGCGTGGGGCAAGCGGAAATTCCCCGTCATGTATCTTGAACAAGTCGTGAGAACGAAGAAGGGCTCCCACCGGAAGCTACCTCTTCGCGGCCGTCGACCACTTCGTGCAGAAGACATGGCAGGATCAGCGCTAAATAATCCGTTGGCTTTTTTTCTTCTTTCTTTTTTTTATTGTCTCTGAAAGCTTCAAATGAGTCTTGACACGTGGAAGGTGCGCCTGCCACAATGCACCAATCGGATGCGTAAGGTCTCTCGCGATCGAGAACCGAGGCCACAATTTAAAAATCGTCAACAAAATCTTCCCCCTTCAGTGAATTAAAATGTAAACGAAAATTATTAAACAAATTATTCAGATTAGACATAGAAGTGACTGGTTGATAGCTAGGTTTTGAGTGTTGTTTAACAGAATAGAAAATTAAATTGCAAAGGCGTAATCAGGAAAAAAATTCGGGACGATTTCTACTCAATGGCAATTTCAGAGAATTTCGTTTGGGATGTAGAACGAATTATTTTCAGGGACTCTGCTTCAATGAGAAACCCCCCCTCTCTCTCTCTCTCTGTGTTTGTGTATGTGTGTGTGTGTGTGTCTGTGTGCGCATCTTTTTCTTTCGCCTTCTCCTTTGTTAATATATCTTTTCTTTCCATCTTTCTTCATCTGTTTCTCTAGTTCAGGGTTCCAATCGCAGCCTGGATATGGATGTCCTTTGTGAGTGTCCCTTCATCAATTTCATCATATCACTCATCCTCATCTTCGCGATTAGCCAAAAGTGGCAGAAAAGCGATGTAAAATAACAAAAATTAAATAAAATCTCTCTCTCTCTCTCTCTTTATCCCTTCCTCTGTTTTACTGTCTCTCTCTTTTTCATTCTTTCTTCCTCAATGGATCATGTCTTTTTCATCTCTCTCTAACTTTTTCTTTCTTTTGTTTCTGTATCTATCTTTCACTCTCTATTTATCTTTCATGTCCTAATCACTTTCTCTCTTCTCTCTATCTATGTCTTCTGCCCTCGATGTTGGGTCTCTGTGTGATTCGTACGCAGGATTTATTTTCTGTTGTGATTGGAATTCTAAAGATAAATAGTATGCACAGCTGCATTCTAAGGGGGCGAGATACACGATAAAGACATTTCGTATATCTAGAGCTTTCCACTCTCAAGAATGGGTTAGATTTTATGTTTTGAATCCCCTTTATGCACATATAGGCTAATCTGACTGGATCTACAGTTTAAAATGGGATCCAAACCACTGTCCAATATGCCTCTAGTGGGTATTGAACCCTGGACTCACTCACAAGAATGCTAATCGGAGGTCATTTGAAGGTGGGTTTGCATTTACCACTCTGGTTTTCCCCAGGTTCCTTACTGCTTTCACTTGAAAATGTTCGATTGTTGCTAATGTATCTTTACGAAGCAATTTTCAGAAAAGAAAACTCGCTGAAAGAAAAAAATATCGATAATTTCATTTCGTTAGTGGGTGTTGTATGAGAAAGCCTGGTTCCCTTGTTTAGTTTGACGAATACCGCCATTTTATGGTTTGACTGCGTTGGTTTGGAGTTTCTTTTGCGCGCGCGCGTGCATGCACCTTTTTTTTTTTTTTGGTTATATTCTGCACAAGTTGAAGGCAGAGTGGGACTTGCTGATTAGCTGTTTGGTTTTGTTCGTGCATTTTTTCTTCTCATTTCACCAACAATTGTACTATATTTCTTTTCTTTAATTTATTTTGCAATGGCAGAAATGCTTTAGAAAAGTTTCTTGCAGACATATATGGTGAAATTAGTGTTGTCCACGGGATGAGACGGGACAGGCTTTTAAAAATTCAAGACGAGACGAGATTGATCATGTGTCATGAGACAAACGAATATTTTCGAGACGAGACAGCATTTCCACGAGACGAGACAGGCCAAAGTCTCGTCTCGTGGGTAGCACTAGGTGAAATCTATGCAACGGGATGAGGGTTGTTTGTAACCGTGGAAAATGTGTAAAATAGCAATTAACGAGGCATATGCCAAGTTGTTAATTGTTCCCGTTTCACAAAAATTTAGTCAACACCCTCCGAGACAACTGCAACTGGTGATAGGCTTCACACAGGTCTGCGATGAAAAAAATGTTTCAACTCGAATGGCTGATTCCTATGTATTTTCTCGCGCTGATTACGGGGAAAATAGTAAAAACATTCCATCACGTAACATTTTTACGCAAAACGCAATTTTTGGATTTGACACCACACGTATCGCCTTATATGGTAAGTGAGCGGTGTCCGGTAAAAATGGCAACGGAAAAAATGGCCAAGTAAAAATGGCAAACGGAAAAAATGGCCAAAGTAAAAATGGCAAGTTTTCTTCTTTGGCAGTTGTCCTCTCTCAGCGTGCAGAATGATCGCTTTCACTGCTGCATTTTCTTGCTGGATGCACCTGATTAGCTTCCACAATAAAGCCTACAGTCTTTACTCTGTATGATGATTGAATTTGAATTGCATTACTCCATATAAACCATATACATTGGTATTTGGAGGGTTCAGTACAGTTCAGATAAAGAAATATAGTTACAAAATTTCTATAATGTACAATCTAGATGTTCACTAACGCTATAATATTCCTTATTAACTAATAGTTTTTTTTTAAAAAAATGTGTTTGAAACTTGTCATATTTCCTGCTTTAATATCATTTGGTAGGTTATTGATTATTTTAATTGCCATATGTTCGGGTTCTTCTTGAACTAATGTTAGCCTGGTGAAGTATGGCTTTAGAAGCTGATTTTTCGAGTGTTATATGTATGTTCTATTGAACTTCGTAGCGCAATATTTTTTCTCGCATATAATGACATTTCATATATGTATAGTGAAGGGAGGGTTAATATATTGAATTTCTTAATCAACGTCCTGCACAATTCCCTAGGCTTTATTCCTGCCCACCAAATGGAAAAACTTGTTGTTCTATTGTTTCTACCTTCAAGTATATTGTACGCAATGTTCTCTGATACCGTCCAAAATTAGGACACTTGGCTATCTTCACAGCATCATAATCAGGTGAATTATTATGGTCATAGGAACACACAGGATTTTGTTTCAATAATTTTGTTTTTAGAATTCCTCGACACTTGAAATTGTTCCTCCACCTTATAACATTCTTCAGATCAGACTGTTGTAGAAAGAAGAGCTTATCTCCAGCTTTCCCAGATTTAACAATTTTCATTTTGAAAAGGTAAACAAGTTCATCCCTCTTAGTGCGAGGGGGTTAGATAAGGGCTGACTTGAAGTCCTACTAGTAACAAACATGTCTGACTGGTCAGCAGGTGCGCGCAAAGCGTAAACTTGTTTCCAGTCAAGATGAAAACCCATCCTATGCTGCACCCCCCTTAAGTTTCATCAATCACACATGTTCCAAATTATTTACAAAGGTTACCTTTTATTAGCATGTGATTCTATAGAGGCAGTAACTCCTGCCAAAAGAAATAAAGAAATATACGGCATTATTTTTGGAAACATCAAATAAAATGTATCCATTCAAAAACAAATTAATGTTAAAAGACACCAAAATTATAAATTTTAATTTCAAATTGTGAAATGCAAGACACATAATTTCTTAATTCTCATGAGAAATCGTAATAGGTATATTATATTTGCCATTTTTATTCTTGCCATTTCTACCGTTCCCATTTTTACCGTTGCCATTTTTTCCTTTGCCATTTTTTCCTTTGCCATTTTTACCTAAACTCCATACATGGAGACTTGGGAAGTACGAATTTAGAATCAAATGTTGTACCTCTAGTCTTTGTGTTTCCACCAGACAAGAGGAAAGACATTTATTTACGATTGTTTCCATTAAACTTGAGGGAAATACAAGAGTGAAACCCTTAAACAGTGAACATTGACTTCGAGGCTGCTGCTATCTCTGCTTTAAAAGAGTTTTTAACCAAGATTAACATTCACGGTTGTTTTTCCCACTTTATACAAAGTCTTTGGAGGAAAGTTCAAGAAATTCGCATGACTACGTCTTACAATGAAGATGAAGAAATAAAGAGGAACATCCGTATGTGAACGTCTTTAGCTTTTCTAAAGCTAGAAAATCTTGAAGAATGATGGCTTCATATTTACGAGCAAGCTCCTCGTAAAAACCTTGTGAAGTTCTTCGACTATTTTGTGGCCCGGTGGCTCGAAAACCCCTTACTGCCAAAAGATATGTGGAACTGTTTCAACAGGAGGCACCGGACAAATAATGCAGTGGAAGAATGGAATCATAAAATCAACAGCGAGCTTGGTAGGCCACATCCAAGAGAGGCAGAGCTCATTAAATGCTTAGAGGCTGATGCAGAAAAGTCAAATGATATAATTATGAGAATGGAATTGAACATGGAAGGTGTCAAGCGGAAGAAAATATATGTTTTGTTGGACGAGAGGATAGCAGGAAACACCGACAAATACAAGGAGACTGTATCCCTATTTTTTTAAGAACAATATCATATGTTTTGAAATTAGACTTATTGACGCATTATTAATTAACAAATTTATTAATTGTATTATTAATTGAAGAAGCTCTTTTTGTACAATATGTGTAATGTATGTATAATGTATGTATTTCGACGAAGGCTTTAATCATGTCGGATTTTATGTTACAACTGACATGCTTCAATTTGAGGTGCAACTTTTACACCACCAGTGATCCACAGGCCACTGACCAGTCTCAAGTCTGGCACTGAGTCTCTTTTAAGAAATAGTTAAAAGGACTCAGGAAATTGAGAGAAAGTTGTAGGTCACAAGGCAGAAAAATGTGTTCGCAATTAGGACGAACCCCTTCGAGTGTATTCCTGTTCAGGAAGGAAGTGTTCGCAATTAGGATTGTTCGCAATTAGGACGACGAAATCTCATATCCAAACCTACCCCTCTGCAATGCGTCCAGTGTCTCATGGAACCGAGATTCCGGTTTCTTCACCTCCAGAAACTCTAGAAACCCCGGCACAGATTCTGAGGGCGAGTCTGAAGACTCAGGTGATTATTTCCTCGACGATACTACCTCCAGTGAGGCTCAACTCTTCACCCAAATGGAGTTAAACGTCTTGGTCGGAGATGTGGGCCTACCCAGAGAGTCAGCAGAGCTCCTTGGCCCCCGGAACTTCATTCTACTGGTGCTGTCAGCGAAGAACAGGGTGAAAGGTTCCACCAGGACATCAAAGAGATGGAGCGACGGTATCAGGGGCAGCTGGAGCATCACCGTGATGGCGGACTACTGCTGGACGCTTGACAGGGACCTGTCGCAGATGACTTACAAAATGGAAAGCTCTCGAAGAAGCTTTGAAGGGATGAAAAAACGGTATTACAAGGACTTGTAGCAACTCGATAAGTGACTGAAACTCAAAATTTACAGGTATAACGCTGTATATTTTATTTTTTATGTTAATCAAATATGGTTCAAACACACGTTATTACCAATTTTTCTTAATTTTTAACTCCTCTTTGTGAACATATCCTTACGAGATGGAGAAAAATGGGGGTCATTTTCCGATTTAGCGCACCTAAAAACATTGAAATGAGTTTTCAAAAAGTCTCAAAACGCAGGCCTGTGAATAGGAATACGTGAGTAAAGAATCGTTCCACCAATTTTTGACGTCTGAAGCAGAGATCGCCTCTCGTGACTTCTAAACTCAACTAATCACGCCCCCCACCCCACTTCAACAAGTAATAATGACCTTTCAAGTAACGTAATGAGCAAGAGCTATAAAACAAGCCACCCCAAGGAGAGAAGGTCGCTAGCATAAGTCGTTCCGATGATATGTTACTTTGCAATGGCTAAGGCTGCGGATATTTCAACTCGTTCATCTTTATCGTCGCGATTAGCCGAAAAAATACAAATGCAACTGTACTTATCAATTTGCGATTGAAGACGAAATAGGTATTTTCCCTTCGATACCGGGCAGTGTTGCCACATAAAGAGAAATCTCCCTTTCTGAAGGGAAATTCGAAACAAATTTTAAACGATGAAATGTACCAAAATTCCATGGAAATTTTAAGACACAGAACTCAATGTTATTACAGGTTATGTACTACTACTACTACTAATTATTATTCTGAAGGGAAAAATTGAGTGGAAAGGGGAAATTTTACCCTTTGGAAAGGGAAATTTTGCCCTCAGATTGTGGCAACACTAATACCGAGGGGTAAACGACAATGAAGTTTTGTCTGTAAACTCGACCTACAGTTTGAAGTAGAGTATATAGGTTCATTGATTGATTGATTTGGTTTACTTTACTTGCCTTTTTCTGTTACTTTGGCTAATCTAGAAGATAAGAATGAATGGTAATAAGATGAAAAGACTATCACTAACACCCGTACACAACACAAGCCTCACAGAGTATTATACTGGCTGTGAGTCCAGACGCCAGGGTCTCGTTAGTCTGTAAAATGCAGTCCAGGGTGTACTGAGAGAGAGAGAGAGAGAGGTTGACATTTCATAGCACTATTGCCAAAACGACTAAACCCCGTACCAGTTAACTGTAGACCAGGAGAACGAGAACAAGTCTCTGCGCAAGTAGTGACGCGAGACGGCTCCACCAATGAACAGCGAGAGGAACTGGATTGCGTAATGGACGACGGGGGTTACCCGCTTTCTCTGCTTCACTCTGTCAGCGTTGCAAACTTTTGAAACCGATAATATCGTACGCACATGGCAAACGGACCGTATTTTTGTCTCCAGGTAGGTTCGCTTGGTTTTAGAATTTCTTAGGGATTTTTTTTTTTTTACCTGGTGCAGTTTCTGACTACGTTTTGTTGAGAGATTCCGTTACTAACTCATAGGACCTGACAGGTTTTATATCGTTTACAATAAATCATGTTGAATTTACCATTTTTATTCCGTCCTCGTCGCCAATTGTAATAATCGTTATTTAGGGAAAACGGTAACTTCAACATCATTTATTGTAACCTTAATATATGTAGTTTATAACAAAACACAATTTACCCCCCAACATAGCAATCGATACAGTCCAGGGGCGCCGACTTGTCAAAATTATTGGTGGTGGGGATCTGATTACTGAAATAAATTAATGAATGGCTCACTCTCTCCCTTTTTTAAGTTTTGGCCTCACTAGTGTTCGGAATCTCGTAAAAGCACATGAATTCCTCAAAAATATTAAAATTTTCAATTACTGTTCGAATGCAAAATGTCAATTGTTCACGGATCGATATATCACAAGTTTCGTCAACCATAATAGCAAAATATTCCCGACTTTTAATATCTGCTACCACGAAGTGCAAAACAGATCTCCCTAATACATCAATGATCTCGTTCTGAATGTCATGTGAGAGCCATTTGTAGCCAGAACGTCCCATCCACTCTCCTGGTTCATGCAAATCCTATTTTGAAACTTTTTTTTGTAAAAATCTTAACAATACTCATAATTATATACTTAGTATATAGTAATAATTCATGTGTTTTGCTGTCTCTGGTCATAGCCCCCCCAAAAAAAGTTAATGGTGTAGAACATTTCAAGTGTGTATTTCAAGTTAAGTTCGTGTGGCACAATTCAGAGTAAACTTTACAAGAGAAGCAAAATAATACATTAGATCCTCTTAAGCAAAATTATTTAGGGGCTCTGTCACCACATCGTTAACATTGGGGGGGGCAGCCCCCCAAGCCCCATGGAGTCGGCGCCTATGGGGCCTGATAAAGAGACACAAGTAGGTACACATTTTACCGATCACTACATTTATACACCCTCCCCCCCCCCTTTCCAGGACAATGAATAGTACAATGCTTTAGTTCCAAAGTAAGATTTAGCAAATTCGTGGTTGTGGCATTGGTGCGACGATTTGAGTATCTTCACAAACAGTCACCCCTTACATCACAGTTTAAAGTAGGATACGAACCCTTGGCCCCACGTGCCTCCACAGGCACGTGCCTTTTTTCCAGCACGGTCCAAAGTTATTGACACACCCTATACAAGCTTCCTTGTCCTTGTGAAACCCAGGCTTCGAGGGCAGTGAACTGATTCCGCTTCCTCCCCCGCAATGCATTTTTGTTTGAACTGCAGCGTCGTGTTCCCAGGCGAGTAGAATGAATCGCAAGCGAGACTGATTTTTCGACCGAATCCAGAAGGTCATCATCACGAACCGATATAGAAACACTTGATAGGAAAAGAATAGCCCGAATGCAGAAAACATTTTAAATTTTCTTTTTAATTACCTCAATAAACAATTCGGTCTTAAAGATCTCCAACGAAGGACGGCGATCCCTTAATAAGTGCATTAACCTCTTTGCAGATTTTTTTTATTATTATTAGTATTTAATAGCTTCTCCTAACAGCGAAACGAAGTGCCATTGTAATAAGCCGTTAAGCCTTCCAGGATGGGAATGTTTCGTGCAAAACAAAAGACTCGAGCACTTAAACTTCTTAATTTGTGCATCCAGACATTGAATAAATTTCACATTTCGAGCACCTTCTGTGCTACCGCTTCGCTTTCTTGAGTCTCAAAATGCACTAACATAACTTTACATAGTAATGTTGCGGGTGTACAGAGCCCAGTAACGAATTAGGAATTCGGATTTCGTTAACGGATATAGAATCCGAGATTGAGATAACGAATTGAGAATTCGAGTTGGTAACGAATTTAGAGTAACTATAATGAACTGAATACATGGCATTTGTGTAACGAATTAAGATTTCTGGATTCGAGTAACAGGTAATGAATTAAGAATATGGCATTTGGGTAACGAATTGAGATCTCGACATTCGAGTAACGGATAATGAATTAAGAACATGTTATTTTGGTAACGAAATTAGATTTGGAGATTCGAGTATCTGAGAGACTCTTGATGCTTCTCTTGATATCTCTTGATAACGAATTGAAATCTCGAGATTCGAATAACGAGTTGAGAATTTGGATTCACAATTCGAGATTGGGATTACGAATTGAGATTCGGGATTCTAGTAACTTGTAATGAATTAGGAATATGACATTTTGGGTAACGAATTGAGATCTTGAAATTCGAGTAACGGGTAATTAATTAAGAATATGACATTTTGAGTAACCAATTGAGATATCCAGACTGAGTAACGAGTAACTAATTGAGAATTAATATGGCATTTGGTAACGAAATGAGATCTGGGGAGTCGCGGAGATATCCTGGTGAAGGAGTCGCTAGCTTCGCTAC
This sequence comes from Lepisma saccharinum, assembly GCF_977018435.1. Taxonomy (NCBI): domain Eukaryota; kingdom Metazoa; phylum Arthropoda; class Insecta; order Zygentoma; family Lepismatidae; genus Lepisma; species Lepisma saccharinum. The sequence goes on from NC_139233.1 coordinate 47,577,768, forward strand.
GATGCGTCTTTTCAGAGATGGCACTGGGTGCCATTTTGTTCTTAGGGAATAGGCGAGTGGTAAACATTGAGAAGTGAGGTTTTTCGTGAACACCGCCCATAGTAACTTCCCGTCAAAATCCACCTCTCCCTTAATTTTTTATGACCTAAATTCTTACTTCATTTACCGAGGATATTGGCTGCAGGCTAGAGCCGTTTGTTATCTCCCTGCACTTGGACACACGCACTAGCATGATCTGTCTTTCATTTTACAAATAAATATACCAGACTTGTACATTTTTGGAAGCATTCGAAACATTTTTCGATATTTACCTTGATTTTTAAAAATGTAAGTGAAACTGTTTATAATTAAATTTGAATTTTGCATTTCCCGCATTTGTGCAATTACAAAACAGTACAAATACAGAATAGATCAATGTAATCGAAAAGAAAAAATGAAAGGTTTTAACAGATGTGTAATTTCGAAGATAATAAGAGAAAACAACTTGAGCTTCATTCTGTTTTTAGAGGGGGTGCTGAAAAAGAGACTTTAATTCTTTGAGGAAATGGACTTTTGTCAAAAATTTATCTTTCACCTGTTTTTTCCGTCATAGTTCATTTTTAGTTTTTAGTTACTCGGCTATAAGCTTCTGTCAAAAAAAAATAATTGAATGCCGCTGTATAAAATACAGAGAGTGTACACGTAGGCTATATGCTAGCCTTGAGAACCGGCCATATAATTGCTTTGGTAAACACTCAATACAACACGCACAAATGCACGCTTGATCCTAATTTGTAAGCACAGTCACGCATTTACGCACACCGATTCAACCAGAGATATAGAAAAGGGGGCGGGGAGTGAGAATGCTGCTTTAATTCTACATGTTTACTGGAGAAAACAACTTACCCAAAGGGCTAATCCATTGTTTGCTCTCTGACACATGAACTTCCTCATTCAAATTCAGCCAAAAATTGCACGATAATCTTTTGCTGACCAACCAGAGTTTGAATTTGAAAGCAAAACGTCTTCTTTGTCGTTGGTAGGGGAGGTATTGACCAAGGTTGCAAAACACGTAGCAATAATTTCCACCAGATCGATCCCCACTAAACCTCCAGGAAAAACACCAGAGCCCCAACACATTTGTAAGAGAAACTGCTATACTTACAATTTTTATCTACATTTTGCTTGAAGTATTTTCGTGGATAATCTGCTCATTATCTACCAAATTGTACATAATACTGCTTGTAAAAATAAAGGAATAGAATATACATCTTATAGTTTCTTGTTAGTTTTGCACAAAGACGTTACATCTGCATAGTAAAAATGTTAAATGTATGTATGTAAAATTGAGTCTGTGTTACAATCTAGCCTTGAATGTTTGTAAACTATGAAGCCAAACTTAACAAAATAGTGTAACTATACTTGTTTTTTTTAAACAGAAAATGGAAAAATTGCACTATCGTACATCGAAATGGGATTCGAGTGTTAGCGGTGGAAGGAGAAGGACGTTTCGAAAAGTGCTCCTGAGTGCGACGTTGCCAGTTTTTTCGTGATGGGGGTGGACCTCAACACTTGGAGGATGCGAATCGGTCTATGCGGCTTCGGGCGAAAGGGCCGACAGAAAGAGGGCCAAAAGGAAGCGAACTGTTTTCTAGCGTATGGCGTGGTGGTTCTTGTGCTCTTACTGTGTGCAGGCGTGGAACCCAATCCGGGCCCGGAGAGGTCGTTGGAGGACATTTACAACCTTGTCCATTCGGGTCAAGAAAGCCTAAAATCGGAAATGCAGAAGCTGAGGGAGAGCGTGCAGGCACTGACGGACAGGAATAGTGAACTAGAAAAGCAACTCGCGGTTTCACAGAGGCAAACAGAATGGCTGTTCGACAAAGTCCACGAGATGGAGGGGAAATTGGATGCTCTGGAGAACCAGAGCAGACGATCGAACCTTGTGTTCTATGGCGTGCCGGAGAAGGAAAATGAAACATGGGAGGAGTCCGAAGAAACCCTGAAAAAAGTACTAAATGACAGTCTGGGCATCGCCATGGACGACAGGGTCTTCGAACGTGTCCACAGGCTGGGATGGAGAAGAGAGAAGGACAAACCGCGGCCCGTAATCGCGAGATTCGGACATTTCAAGGACCGGACGTCGGTGCTACGAAGAGCGAAGGATATCCGGGAGGCGGGAGTGAGCGTGGCAGAGGACTTCTCGTACGACACGCGCCAGCACAGAGGGGAACTCAAGACATTCATGACCCAAGCTCGCGAGGAAGGCTGCAAAGTGCAACTTAAATACAGGACATTATATATAAACGGCCGGCCATGGACTCTGGAGGAGCTACGAAGGAGGCAAGAGGAGACGACGCTGGACTGCAATGTGGCAACGCCGAGCAACCAAGACGGGAGATCGACATCAAGTGGACAGTTTATCTCACAGCAGGAGGGCCAACGAAGGAGTGCCTCGCAAAGAGACCCTCGCCTCAGGGAACGAAGACAGGATGACGGAGGAAGGATCCCACCCGCCACCCGCAGGGGGCGCGGAGGGCTGCACATATGATGGCCATCGCCGGACGTAGAAGAAGAGGAGGAGGGGGCGTCTAATTTTGGAAACTTGCAGGCGGCAGGAGAGAGTGACCAAACCGACAGAGAAGGTAAGAGGGTCAATGACTCTAATGAGGGGGAAAGTTTGTGCAGGAACAGTTTACTCGGGTCTCAAGGGGAGGGTCCCAAGGAAATTTACCCGAACGATGACTCCAGGCTACGGGTGGTAGTATGGAATGTAGAAGGGCTAGCAAAAAGATTTTGTGACGAGAATTTTAGGGAGTATGTGGAGCAATTTGATATACGGTGTTACGTAGAAACGTGGGGAAGCTCTAATAACATGCCAGAGTCATGGGGGGAGGGGTTCTCAAAAATCACGCGCAGAAGGGCCAGCAGAGGGCGGTACCCGGGGGGCTTGGCAATCATTTTCAAACAAAAATGGAAAAAGTGTATAAAACAGATATGTATAGATAAGGAGGGAATCCTGGGGATCCATTTTGCAGCGGGGTCCCTGAACTTAATCGTGCTGGCAGTTTACAGACAACCCCCTAGCTCCAAGTTCTATTCGGAGCAACATTTTGACAATTTAGGGGCAACTATTCAACAACTGACGGAAGAACATCCTGGGGCCAATTTCTTGGTGACTGGTGACCTAAACGCCAGAATTGGGGAAGAGGAGGTATCCTGGGACGTCTATGGGGGGCAAGATAGTGACCAAACGACTCATGACGGCATGTACTTAGGACAACCTAGACAAAGCAGGGATAAAATAGTAAACGCGGGAGGGAGGCAACTCCTAGAACTATGCGGGTTACATAAGCTCCAAATATTAAATGGGAAATTTTTCACAGACTGTCCGGGGCACTTCACATACGTGGGGGCGGGGGGTAGTAGTACTATTGATTATGCTATTGGCTCCCTCGAACTGTTACAAAGAATTAAGGGTTTTCACGTCCAGGCGCAAACGCAATCGCATCATATGCCACTTGAAATCGACGTTCAGTGGGATACTCATAGTAACGTAGACACTCCCAAACTTGCGTTGGAGCCCGAGAAAATATTACGCAAATACGTGTGGACTAAAGAGGGGGAGGAACAATACAAGATAATTATGACCGATGACGTAACAAAAATGTTGCAAGAGCGTTTTAAAACAGCCATCGAGGGAAATAATATACAGGAAGCAGTGGAATTAGGATATCATATTCTCGAAAGGGCCGGAAGTCATATGTTAAAGGGAGAGGGGAAGGGGGGCAAACATGTTAAGGGGGGGTGGTACAACGAGAGATGCAAAATAATGAAGAAAAGGTTGGACCGAGCTTTGAAACTCTACAGAAACACAAATAGCGAAGAGAGCAGAAATAACTACCTCATGGTCAGAAGGGCGTATAACAACATTTTAGAGCAAGAAAAAGAAAAATGGCAAATTGAAAAATTCGAAGAAATTAGAAAGGCAATCTCGGAGAGGAATATTTCGGCATTATGGGGAGTTCTACGTACATTGAGGGGCCAGAAAAACAACTGGGTGCATATTGAGCCACATATTTGGGAATCTCACTGTCGTTCTTTACTTGGAGGGGAGGGGGAGACATCTCGAACAGAAATTGCACGGGAACGTTACTTCCTAGGGGACTACATACCGATACTTGATGAGGATATACGAGTGGATGAGCTAAGAATGGCGATTGGGAAATTGAAAAAAGGGAAAGCGGCTGGATTGGATAATATTGGAACGGACTTCTTTAAAGCAATTGGGGAAGACATTAATATGTTAGAAAATATCCGTAGACTACTAGATAAGATTTTCAAAGAGGGACACTTCCCGAAGGACTGGGCCACATCAATAATTTGCCCTATATACAAAGGCAAGGGGGATAGGAGCGAAGCGGGCAATTTTAGGGGTATCTCTTTGCTTCCAATATGGAGCAAAATATATACGCATATTTTAAACCGTAGAATACAAAAGTGGTCAGAAATATTTGATAAAATTTCCCCTTTACAAGCAGGATTCAGGAAAGGGCATAGTACCCTAGATAATATATTCATATTGCACACATTAGTACTTGAGCGAATTAAAGTGAAACGAAAAAAGTTGTACGCGTGCTTCATTGATTACGAGAAGGCGTTTGACAAAGTTCACAGGGGTATTTTGTGGGGGAAATTGCAAGAAAAAGGAATGTCGGCGCGCATGATAAGGGCGCTACAAGCTATTTATGAAAACGTACAATTTTGTGTGAGATGCGATGGCCACAGAGTATCATCATTACAACCCTCGCATTCCGGGTTAAAACAAGGATGTATCCTGTCGCCAATTTTATTCTCTCTCTTCATTGATTGGGTGGCGAACGAAGTATCATGGGAGCAGGGCGCAACCCCATCTATAGGGGAGCAAAAGATACCTGTACTCTTGTATGCGGACGATATAGTCATCATGTCGGAGACAATAGAGGGGCTACAAAGGGGACTAAATAGCATATACGAGGGGTGCCAAAAATACAAAATGACAGTTAACATTAAAAAAACTAAAATCATGGCTTTCAAAAATGGGTATACTTTCAGCAAACAAGAAAAATGGAATTACGGGGGGGAAGTAATTGAGCCTGTCAAGCGTGTCACGTACTTAGGAGTAACATTATCTATGACTGGAAGTTGGACGCAACATATACAGACACGAAAAAGCAAAGCAAAGCTCGCAATAGACCAAGTAATACGTACCATAAGTAAAGTACCGCAAATGCCGTTCTCAGTGATTCAGGGTTTGTACAAGTCAATAATAACAGGAACTTTGTACTATGGGGTTGAACTGTGGGGGGCAAGAGGAGGGAGCACAGTCGCAAGCATTCAAACAGAATACTACAAAAAAGTGTTGTGTGTAAGTAGAAATACTACCAATTGTGGGGTACATAAAGAATTAGGTCTAAGCAAAGAGACAGTACAAGCTAGGATGAGAACTTTAAAGTATTGGCTTCAGCTAGCAAGGGAGGGTAACACGACACTTAAGGGTCAATGTCTGATAATGCAAGTAAGAGAAGAAAATACACGGAACTGGGCGAGGGATATAAAAAAACATGTTGAACTCTATTGGGATGGGGTGGGTTTGGGAAGCAGGAGGGAGGGTAGATACATCAGTTGAAAATCAAATTAGAGGGAGACTTATGGACATAGACAGGCAAGAAATACTAGCCGACTGTCAGATGAAGACTTCACTAAGAGATCATTTGAAATCAAGGGATTGGGGGAAAGCAAGATACATAAACTTGGTAGGCAAAAAAGAAAGGGGAGGGATAGCATGGTTCAGACTGGGGGGTTGGAAACAAGTAAAAAGTAAGAATGAAGCAGGGGAAACTATATGCTCTTTGTGCGGGGAGGGAGAGACGGGCGAGCATCTGCTCTCTGCATGCCCCTCTACGCGGGATTTACGAGACAAGTGGGTTGAGAACGTAACAGAGAGGGAAATAATGGAAGTGGTAGAAGACAGAAGAGGAATCATAAGTGAGATAGTGCAACGAGTGGGGAGATATTTGTGGGAAGTGAGGGAGCGACGAGGAAAGGCGTTAGCGGTCAGCGATAAGAGCGAAGAAACCGCACAAAGTGAACCGAGCGTGTAATACGTGTACTGTGGGTCTAGCAGTGTGCAATGTATATGTGTTTTGTTTTGTTCTGTTCTGTTTTGTTTTTCACATTATTCAACAAAGAAATTCAAATTCAGGAGGCCGAATGAACCGGACACACAACTTTATTTGCATGTGCAATATTTCGATTGTTAAAATACACTAATTATGTTTAATTTTTTTCTTTTGTATCTGATCAACGGCTAAGAGCTATTTGTATACTAACGTAAAGAAGGTATAATATTAATACACGACGTTGAGGGAAGAGAAAGTGTGTGTAATGTAAAATTAATGTAGTGCGTACAGCGTACAGCTCGCACAAGGAAAATGTAAATAAATACAAATACAAATACAAAATACAAATACATCGAAATGGTTGGGTATATCTTTTCCTACACATTACTTTTCATCTCCCCTTCCCCTCCTTTTGAGCTTTTTGTTCTTGCCAACAGTATATTAGCATTCCTAAAAATAACGTAACTAGCAAATTTAATTACACATACAGAAATAAAGAAATTTTAGTTTACTCATGTTGTGTTGGTTTAAATCGGGTGACAGTTTAAGTTTGTTTTTAATTTTGAGGACAAAAGCACGACTGTTCAATTTAACTTTTTTCAGCCGTTCTTTTTATCACAATAATATTGCCATTAAGAGTTTTTAGTCAATCTGAACATCTTTAAAGAAACGTTTTATTTGTATATTATTAATCATGAATTTGAAGAAATTTATTCCTACAAAATTAAATTTACATCATAAATTTACTCAGAAAATGTTTCTGATTTTCTTCTGTTTCATTTGCTAAAGTATAATTTACCACCCGACTATTTGCCATGGCTCCCAAGCACCTGGTTTGGAACGAAAAGTAATTGGCTGGCAACATTGGCGAAAGTAGCAGCTGCTATTTTGCGCTGCAGCTGGTGTTTTGTTGTGTTCCACCCCGCCCCCACTTCCTCCCTCCTTGCTGAATCCTTAGTTCTTCGTTTACCTGATGGGTCCGCGATTTGTCAGGTGTTGGACCATGCCATGTACGACATGAAAGATCCTCGGGGTACGGGACAATTTGCACGGATACTGCTTGTCTGTTGTTTAGCCCTTGCACATTACCTTTTTTATTTCTTTCAACTTTTATTTTTGCTTTGTTTCCCCTTTTGCGTGATTTTATCCTTCATTGTTTCCGATGACAGTTCCTTTTCAACGTCAAATAAACAAAGTTTCCAAGCATATCGCCTCGTGGCTCCCTTTGTAGTCTGAAAACGTGTTTTTATTCTTTGCTTTCAATAACGACAATTACCACAGGAAGCTCAATACAACAACACACACACAAATATAACACCCGAAATAAAAACCTAACACGATTATACTTTACAAAACAGTAGCTAGTTCAAGGACAACAAATGTCAATTAAAATATTCTACCATATAATATAAAAGTACATGATTGAAAAACAAATAGAAAATTCTTAATAAATCAGGAATATTATCTGCTGTGCAAGTGCAAATTAAATGTTTTCCTTGGAGGGGTGCTAGGAAATCTTTGTGGAGAAGATAAATACCCATTACTATTTATTATTATTATCATTTCTCCTGCTATTACTACTGTAACTAATAATGATGACTAGAGGAACATTAATAAATCACTCATTTTGTCACTCCATCTTTATTACATTTTTAAGAAATAGTATATAGGTCTAGAAGTCTCATTAAGGTAACTGTTTTAATGGAAATAATATTCTAGAAATGTTTCTAACAGCTTGTATTGTTTGTTCTGTAAAGAAAAAGAAGTGAAACTGTGCTGAAGTGTCTTGGCACAAATATACAGGGCGAGTCAAAAGTCAGGAACCACAGGACCAATGAGTGACTACTGTGTGCATGTGTATGTCAGGTGCTGAGATGGTGCTGACCAAAAACGAGCGTGTTGAAGTGGTACTGCTGGCTGGCAGTAGCAGTGCAAGAGATGTTGGTGCAGAATTCAACCGTGTACACCTCGATAGACACCAGATCAAGCATAGTGCAGTCGTAAAGTCTATCGGGGTGTAGACGGTTGAATTCTGTAGCAACATCTCTTGCACTGCGACTGCCAGCCAGCAGTACCACTTCAACACGCTCGTTTTTGACCTGAAACACACAGAAATCACACTTAAGCCTCGGCTGGATGTTTCTCTCAACAGCTGAAAACTGCTTCTCCTTCTATTGACAAAATCTTCTAACATATGCTTCCAATTTCGATGATACTCTGCAAGGCTTTTCTAGAAGGATACACGGAGGGATGTAATGATACAAAAATCAATTTGGGATTCTAGTTTAGCGTACAAAAAATTGGAAATTCAGCATTAATTGGATCTGAAACCAGCTTTAAATGGGGCGTTTGAAGAGTTTAAAACCATTTTAGCATTTAAGTTCAATATTGTGCATCTTAGTGTCGTGAATTTATATAGATAATTCTAAGCGTTTGCACAATATCTTCAACAGAAATTACATAATTTTATTAAAAAAAAGACAAGTATTTAGTTCCCACGCCTTCTGCAAGTTCGAGGATTTTCCGCTTATGTCACTGCTGTCGCTTCTGGGCAAGCAACCCTCTGAATGTGTATTCTCCCATCTGCGGCACCGGTCATGTGCCGCTCGGAGCGGAGGAGGGGGAGGGGGATGGTTTCACACCGCAATTTGTAAACTTATCTTGCTTTGACATCTGGTTTATGTTTTGTCCGCGCAAAGACCTTGGAAACTCAGGGAAGTGCATTCATTCCTTCAGTGGGTGGCTACTTTCAAAATACAAGACAGACAGTCTTGGAAGTCGAGGAAGTGAATCGCCTTCACTTAGTTTACACAAATTACGTCGGTTCGTACAAGTCTGATCCGAAACAAGAAAGCCAGTTACTTCGTTGACTTACTCTGTGATTCTATCCGATTTTTTTTACATATCTAGGTTATATGCATCATTATGGGAATTGAAGAAAATGTAGGATGGAAGAGGGTGGTTCAGAGATTCCCATTTTCGCATTTTGACTTTTGTTTTTACCTAATACAATAATTATACTTATACTAAATCATTTGCGCCGCGCTGAGACCCAAGAACTGACATTTTAATTTATTGAGGCTCAAAATAAATAACAAAATAAACATTTAAATTAACGTTCATCATCATATTATTATTATTATAAAACGTAAAGCGCAAAATTTAATAGGACGACAATGCTCTGTGTGAGTTTGGTGTGGAGTAACAAAATTTTAATAAATTTATTTCCAAATCATGAATTTCATTTGAAATTAATTATCTCCCTGATCGCATAGTGGTAACGTTATCACCTTGTAATCAAGGGTTCCCGGGTTAGGGTCCCACTTTAAACTGTAGGTCCAATCCCAATTAGCCTATCTGTGCATAAAATAGGACTTAATACAAAAATTAATGTAAGATTATGTAAAAATTGACAATTTTGACTGACGTGTCGGCGTTAAATGAACCTAAAAATTAAATGACAAATTACACAAAAATAACAGAAAAATTACGAAGGGGAAAATTTATGTTACTGGTTGGAAGATGTCGAGGCTGGGGAAAATGAGACAGGAGACACTTACCTGGAATCCCCTTTAATTTGAACAGTGACTTGACATTGGTAACATTAACTAAGGAAGCATTCATTCATTAACTGACATTCGAGCCTATAGGACTTATGACATTACGGTGCATCACAGTCAGAAATCTGGAGAAATCTTAATATTTAGTTACAAGTGGGATCCAAACCACTCCTTCGGAAGAGACGTGTCTTCACCGGCTATTAAACCCGGGGCCCTCTGATTACAAGGTGTTACCTTTAAGCTACCTGGGAAGCCCTCCTTAGTAATGCATAATATTTGAATACAATTGAATTGTGTTCCTTTTCCAGCAGTTTAGCGAGTAAAATTTTAAAATTTCACTTACACTCGAAACTAGGGCGACTTTTTTTTCGCCTCATTTGAGCTGGAATGATACTTGGGAGAGTCTAGAACTTGTAATACAGAAAACTAACTTTTATTTATAACTCTTTTATCTCTGTGTGTGTAAAACCATAGTATCTTTTTCACGATTAGGTCTCTTCAGATATAGAGCTTCCTTCATTTCTTGCCCTTCTCTTTCTCTCTCCACTTGCTCGTTCTCTATTTCGCTTTCTACCTTTTGCTTCTGTTTCTCATTCTCTCATTCTATAGTTTTTTCTGTATGCCTATCTTTTTGTTTCTCTTCCTTCCTTTATCTCTTTGTCGTTCTGTACTGTTTCTTTTCTTTGTTCCTTTTCTCACTCCACCGTGAGAAATGTTTATCTTCATTTCTCTCAATCGACCCCTTCCTCTGTTATTATAGTCTGTTTTGGTTGGTTTTCCTCTTCCTTTTCCTCTCTTTTAGTCTGTTTTGCCTCTTTATTCCCACTGGAGGCACATGGCACAGTGGTTCGGATCCCACTTTAAACTGTAGGTCCACTCCCGATTAGCCTTTCTGTGCATAAAGTGGACTTAAAACCACAAATCAATCAATCAATCAATCTTTATTTTCACTTTCATTCTCTATCCTTTGGTTTTTAAGCATCACGCTCCAGCCTCCTTTAGCCTACCCCGCCCCTTGGGGTGTCGTCCTTCAATGGTACCTGTTTATTTGAGAATGGGTGAACCCCAGAGCCGCTTTATGAAGAGAGAAGGCCGCAAAAATCCGACCTCACAAAACACGCCCAGGAACCTAATCTTAGTTTCCAGCAGGCCAGTGAGACGCCCAGCCGACTTTACAAAGGGAAAACTTCCCTGTTATTGTCCTTCAATACTTCTTCTTCTTCTTTTTTTTTTTTTGGAAATCAACTTTAATCTCTATTTTTTCATTCCAAAATGAATAATTTCGGAGAATTAGAGATTATAAAATGGAGTTCACCTTGGCTTTTCTGTCACTTTTGAGCCGAGGACTATTTAGGGGAGGGAGATCCAGAGGGCATTGCCATACGCAGAGGGGGTGCTAAAGGAGCTACAGCCCCCCCCGAAATTTTTAGAAAATAAAAAGATTCAAATGAAGGTAGTAATAAAGTCGAAAAAACTCAAAATGAACCCCAATAACCATTTTTGTGTTTGAATTACTTTTAAAACGAAGGATTAAAATGGTAATTTGAGCTCATACGAAATGAAAATAAAACACCAACACTGAAATGGATTTACGGCAATGTATTCTATGATTCAACCAAATATTTAATCTGCCTCTGTTCAGTAAAGGTTAGATTCATGACACGGAACCCGCATTCACATTCAATTGTAGATATTGGTACAATTTCAATTGAATTCATATAATCCTTGACCTTGAGTGAGGTGAAAATGTGTCTTGGCTGACATGATTCCATAAATAACACGTTCTTAATCGTCTAAATGCCATGTGTGTGTATTTAATAGGACCATATTCATATTCAATAAATATTCGATCCTTGATCTATTTGACATTCATTTCTCATTTCATTTTTTTGCGATATTAACTACACCTAAGCTAGATAAAGAATATGTGTTGTTATATCCCTGTACTTACACCGTCTTTTTGCCTATTCAAGTAATAATAATAATACATTATTAATTAATTTACATATTTAATTAATGTCATTAATCTAATGTGAATACTTTAATTTCATCATTTATATTATTATTATTTCTGAGACTTGGTTCGGACTCTCCCCCCCGAAATATATTTCTTGATACGTGCCTGCTTTTGACTAATCTTGATTGATTGATTGATTTGTTGTTTGAAGTCCACTTTATGCACAGGAAGTCTAATCGGGACTGGACCTACAGTTGAAAGTGGGATCCGAACCACTGTGCCATTTGCCTCCACCGGGTATCGGACAGACTAATCTTGAGTAATAAAGGTCCCGAGTTCGGCGGTTATGTACAGAATGGTATTTGAAAGTGAAGGGGAAGTGCTCCATCTGCTTGCTAATGTTTGGTTATTGTGGGGAGACTATATATGTACAATTTATAATATATCGATGCTTCAAGAGTAGTTGCCGGAAATTTTGCAAATACCTCACTCTTTACGTGCATCTATCAATATCTCCAACTATTAGAGCACAGCCAATTATGATTGTGAACTGATAGCAAAACGTTTGTTTGTTAAACTTGTTTTAAGACCAATTTATGCACAGAAAGGCAAATCGGGACTGGACGTATAGTTTAAAGTGGGATCCCATCCACTCAGTGGGGTAGCGCAGATCTTTGCCCCCCCCGCAAGTAAAATATTGAGGGGCCCCCTTAGTGTCACAAAAAAAATATGATGCCAGAGTGGGACGGAGGTACAATAGTTAGATAGTTATCTGTTCTCCCCCCTTCGTTGTACAAGAAATCAACTTTTGCCTCAAATATTATGCCTTCCCATTTTTTTGTTATCGACTTATATCACTGTAGTACCTTCTTGAAACTAAATCAGGATGGTCTGAAGCTCTGAAAAATAACTGGAAGAAGAATCTGGAAATATTTTCTCTAATTCAACGCAGGGACACAGCCAGGAATCACTTTTGGAGGAGGGGGAAGCTTCCCGCTGCAATATATTTTGTTCCTGATGCTTTGTATTTTTGCTTGAAATATTTTTTTTTAATGAAGTTACATATATTACACAGATATTAAAAAATACTGTTTTGGTGGAATTGTAAAAAGATAGTAAACACTCCTCTTTTGGACTTTGAGGTGGACGTGCCTTCAGCCCCTAAACCATCTCCTGGTTCCTCCAGGCCAAGATTCAACGTAAGAGTCGCTCATATTAGCCTTCTAATACTGAGTGAGTAATATACTCAAGCAACAAACTTATCCTTCAGTAAAGGGGGTTGAACCGGATATCTAGATTGTCGGTAGTAACCTATCACAAGGTAAATTTCAATCTGCTACGAAGAAATAACTGCAGACTCTAGTCTTGAGTGATAGATAATAAAGCTGCGAAGGAACTCTATTCACTGAAAATTTGTCACTCCATGAAATGCAGCTTGGAAGGACTGAAACCTCCCCCCCCCCCCAACAAAATAAAAGAAGGTTGCCACAGGTTAGTAGACCTCAACATCATTATTCATAATTTTAATGCTGCCATTCTTTTTTCGATAGACCAGTGATCCTACTTTCTTAAATACTTTTTCATGAAACAAGAACCTTTTTATTAATAGACCATCAGTGCTCGAATTTTCCTTTTTTCTATCCCCAACGCGAACAAGGAAATTTGCAGCGAGGAATTTTCCCTTCGAACACTGCAGATCAAAAAATCGTAACACGTTGGAAAAGAAGAACTAGTTCGACAGAAATGTCCACAAAATGCCAAATTGTAAGAAAAATGAACTTACAAAATTACACAAAATAATGGTCACATTTAACTCATACGTTGTATACCCTGCGTGGCAGAGGATGGGATAATGGTCTTTACAGCAAAGGGATAATTTACTATGGGTTTACTGAGGTTTTCGGTCCCTTTGAAGTAAAACGTAACAAGTGTAGACAATATGGAAAATTCATTTCAGCTATTATTTCAATATGAAAAGAATTGGGACCCCCCTTGAAAATATTAGGTGGGAAGTTACATTTTAAATATCACGTGTAAAACTAAAAGGTTACGAATTAACAATTTTGATGTTTATTGTAAAATAAGGATAGACTGGTTCAGCAACTGAATATTTCTACTGGATTCATAACTGTAGACAATTGACACGCTACACTACGTTTACGACAAACTGCGTAGATACAAAGGAATGAGATGAGGGATATTTTCCTATCGATGGACATCTGCATTTCGGAGGGGGACCCATATGACAAGTTACTGGGGCCCCTCTGGCTGAGATAATACGTCACTGCTTGTTATCGCAGACGTCGTATATGATGTTACTGGGAACCAGATTTCTGTTTCGTAAATCGATTTTTTTATAAGCGACACTATATGTGGAATTTCTGCGATTATATAAAAAATTCAAGAACGCATTGTGGGGCTCCTACACCTCGCCCCCCCCCCGCGTTGCGGAGATTGCGGGGGTGGCTGCTACGCCACTGGAGCCACTACGTCTCCACCGAGTATTGAATCCTGGGTCCCTTGATTACAAGGCGACGACGTCACCACTACGCCATCGGAGAGGCCCTGATAACACAAAGTGTGTAGTTTCTTGTACGAGAACAGTAACAACAGAATCCTGATTCCAAAGCTGAGAATTTATATTTTAAGTATTTTACTACATAATCTATGTTAGTTGGCCATTTTACTGTAACAAAAGGAATGTACCGACGGAAACAAGAAGAAACATGCAGCTTCACAGTGCATAGGCTGGTAATCTCAAAGGACGATGTGTAAGGTTTTTTTCAACTAAGGAAAGGAAAACAGTTATTCTTCAGGGTTTCGGCACATCTGTCAATGGCCAGTGGGAACGACCATTCATTCTCCCCCTCTCCTTGCCAGATCGTAAAAGCAGCGAGGTCGGGTTGCTGAAACTGGGTAACGATGGTAAGAATATGGGAAATTTGTGACTGGGAAAAAGAAGAATTTCTTGAAAGCGACGTCAGCGCCTCCCTCGTGTTCCCTTGATACTGTTGTTAGAACGGAACTAACGACACTCGCGAAATTTGGATTTCTTTCAACATCCAGCCGAGGCTTAAGACTGTATATCATGGAAGAGTCTTTTGCGAATTCGCCTGCTACCTGCCTGTAGGGAACGCAGCGCGTTTTACAACACCAGATGTTTTGACCAAGCCCGCTTTGGTGAGCTTCCTCAGAGCACGCCTCCTCCGGTACCCGGGCAATTAGTGACTGACAGGTTGTAAATCGAACGGTCCTGCCCGTGTCCCCAAGAATGGCATTGCCTTTCTTTCATCAGACATTTGCTGGGTTTTGCTGTTCGGGTCGATTGGCAATCTTCATTTCTGTAAAAGCTGATCTTACCATTTCGTGTCAAAATCCCAGAAGATAAGATAGAGTTCTGCAACAACAATATGTGGCTTATAACATACATAATTGTGAAAGCTTTCCTTCAACGAATAAGGAGCCCCAGTGGTCTAGTAGTTAACCTTTGTGTCGGAGTAGTTATAACAGCGCGCTACGACAGCAGGGGTCCCGGGTTCGAATCCCGGGTGAGACACGGATGTTTGTTCTAAATATGAATGTGAAAAAATAGAGAACTGAGTAAAAAACATATATATGAGAAAACAGAAAAGAATGACGGCGGAAATTTCCGCTTACGGGCTTCCTTAAAAAGAAAAAAAAAGTTTGGCGTCGGATTGCCACGTAGTAAATAAAGCCAGGTTCGATTCTAAGGGTGCATGATTTCAAGCTGAAATTTTTCCAACATTATCCTTCCATAAAACCGACTCTGGGGTTAATCCAACATCTGTGAATGTATTTGATCTATTTTTATAACACTTTCACTGATATGCAGTATATGCACTAATTTAATCAAAAAGTAAAACTTGCATATCTTAATTCTTATTAGGTCTAAAACAATACAGGGTTATTTAATACCAAGTTGTCCAAAAAGACAATAATTGACACAAAGTGGTCAATTTTTTAAAATTTTATATATTTTTATCTTGTAACCCCTATGCAAAAGTATTTTCCCAAACTTGAGTTCGTATAAAAATGGCGGCCATATTTGTCTTATGACTTACGACATTGTTAGCCTTTGCAGTCAGTTGCGATAATTATGATGACTAATCTAAGAAAAGTTATAGATAGCTTGGCTAAGAAAACATTGTTTTCAGTACATTTCAAGCTACATTTTATGTTTCGTGCATTTTTTCACCATCTCTAATGCAAATGAGAGAAATCTAAGCCCAAACTGACTTTGTTAGGGAACTAATATCAGAGCTATATATATTTTTAGAGGAAACAAATACATCCAAAAAAAATTTATGACAATATTTTAGCTCTGTTACTGATTTCTTCTTTCAGTTTCTGCTCTTTGATCGTTTCTGGTTTCTGGTTTTCAAAATTTTGTGCCCAGATTCCTCTATGACAGGTACCTGTAAAACAATACAGATTGATAATCCATAGCTAACAAACCTACAACGGGGGAAGGGGGTTTGTAAAAAAACAGGCATTTTACGTCATTACTCGTATTTACAAAGAAATGTTTGCTTCTTAATGGACATGTAATTAGATTTATTCTATTTACTAATTGCATCATGCGAATGGAATAATAAGTCCGTCAGTAGTATTATGAATTAAATGTTTTTATCACAGAAGTTATGAGGTACTACATCTTGGCTCGACAAATGTCAAAAGGCTTTATGCCAAATTTAAGTCAGATTACTTGTCAGTAAGCAGTTTTTTACCTGTTTAGACCAATATTTCAACATTTGTCCGAGCGAGGAGTTTACCGATTTTGGCCTATGTTAACTTTTTTTTATATAGAATTACAAAAAATTGGTTGCTTTTTACTTTATTGTAATTTTGAATAATTTATTTAAATGTAAACAAGGTGTTTTGTTACCCTAATTAGCTACTTGCATTTTTAAAAAATGATGAAGCCACCCACCTACATTATGCAATTTGTTTTGAAGACATATTCATGGGTGGGGTGGTGGTGGCTCTCTATATATTCACAGTCTCGGTTATTTATGGAGGCGATGCAAATCGTCTTTATGCTCTCAGGTAGTCATGTACTAGAATCCCTTGTACGTAGGTGCACCCCATGCAATGGGAGAGCCCACATCCCTCACCCTGTCCCCCATGAATTGAACTTCCTGGCAGAGGCGAAGATATAGTACAAGCAATGCAAGCACTGCTTGCATAATTCGAATATCATTTAATGTACTTAATGTTCTAACCGTATTTAGTTTCCATCGCACTCGATTTCGCGAAAAAATGCGGCCGCAAACTCCCCCAGCAGCTCTGTAGCAAGCACCAGCCTCAATGCTTGCAGCCGTTCTGCGGGAAAATAAGGCCTCCGAAGGAGTCACATGGCGAAGCGTGAAATTGTGGTGGAACCCGTCCACAAAGCTTCTACAAAAAGCTGTGCTTTCCGAGCTTGCGTGATTCCCGAAAATAGCCGAGTTCAACCGAAAGCAGAAGGATTCATCCATGGGTACGTTGCTAGCAAACACTAGTAACGAATATTTGTCTTCATGAACACGTAAACAAGATCGCAAATATAATAATAATTGTTAGTCATAAAATAACTAAGAGAAGTTATTATCACTGTTCTAAATTCCATATATATCATATTATATTACAAATTATTTTAGATTTCGCGAAATGTAAAACGCGTAAAAAAAGTTGACATTGGGAGTTGGGGCAGTGGAATTTCTGCACCCCCGTGAAGAGTTTTCTCAGGGAGGGAGGGAAGATTGGACGGACCTTGGTCCTGCACCCTGCTTCCTGGTCGGTCCAGCTCAAATTCCGCCAGAAGTGTTGACCGCTACCAGTGTTTGCAACTGCCAAATTATTTACGCAGTAATTCAAGTGAGCTCTTTTACAAATTTTACAATCAATAAATTGACTGCTTTTGAATAAAATTTGGGGTGAAAATAAAGCTATCTGAGAAAGAACTATCTACTGATATTTGTACATGGCATAGAAGTAAATCGTATACATTCTGCATATTATGAGCACAAGAATATGTTTTAATGATTGATTGATTGATTTGTTGTTTTAAGTCCACTTTATGCACAGTAAGGCTAATCGGGACTGGACCTACAGTTTAAAATGGTATCTGAAACACTTGTGCCTCCACCGGGTATCGAACCCGGAACCCCTTGATTACAAGGCGACGACACTACCACTGCGCCATCGGGGAGGCCCGAATATGTTTTAAGTTCTATTATTATGACGCAAGTGGTGTTCCCAGGGTCTTTTTACGGTCCCCATTTTGTCATCTTTTCCTTCCTTTGACGTTTTTTCTTAGATATACTGGGCCAAAAGGGGGTTATGTCTACCATCCATCCCCCCCTCCTTCGCGCCGGGCACGCCATTGAATGACACTTTATTACTTAAATATTAATGTACATACTCGTTCTGCTGAAATGATTCTGATTCCTCCGCGTAATTTTTATCTCCAAACTGATATATCTTTCCTTTGTGACGGATAAAATTAAGGAAATAGGTTGGTATCACTTTCTGTTGTTTCAGAGAATTTCAAAGTGTTTTGTGTGGATGCTTGCATTTGCAGTTGTGGAAAGCGCGTGGGATAGTGTGAGTGTTTGTTGCTTCGTGTTTTGTGCTGTGAATTTATCGGAATGAACGCGTATTTAGGAACGGTTGATGTGAAGTGCGGGTGTATTATTGAGCAATTGAAAATTGCTTCGTTTAGCTCGAGAGAGATAAGTGTTAAAATGAAAATCGTGGAAGGGGGTCGACCAACACCAAGAGTTTGAAATTTATTGTGGTGAGTACATCGTCTATGCATGTGTTTCTTTGCTTTGAAATGAATTTTTTATTGTTTGTGTTTAACTTTTTATTTAGTGTTTAAGTTACTCCAATGCGGTTTTTAGGGTGCCCAAAAATACTAAATTACATCATGCAGCGTAAAATAAACAAATGATTCCCATTTTTTTTTATCTAAATCGGTTTGGTCACCGTTTGACCATATTAAATAATAATGAACAAATAAAGGTACTAATAAGTAAGTAACAAATTCCGTCTCCCTTTAGTCGTATGCGGAAAGTTCGCATATGCAAAACGTTTAATATCATATGAATAACGTTACCTGGATTTTTTTAAAAAAGTAAATGAGACGTTTGCAGATCATATGGTTTATTTTTAGTACAGTCACTTTATTACGATATTTTGACAAATCCAGCGACTGGGTAAATGAGGCTATAAACCTTGAATCTTTCCCCTCGGCATGTCGTTGTACTACATGTTTTGTTGTACTGAAACATTGCTTGCCTCCTTCGTAAGACTACGCTTCGCTACTGCTTCCTGGCAGTCAATCGTTCCTACCGACTGTATGGTTGTCTCTTCTTGTTGGACATTTGTCATGCTATGCTTTGTCTCGTGTGTTCTGGGCCGTGAAAACACGACGTGTACACACATATTCTCCCAAAAATAATTTCCCAATTAAACTGTGACAGATTTTGCATCAGGTGCAACACAAACGACATTGGAGAGATTGAATTTGTTGAATCGGTAGAGATAACCCAGTTTGAAGATTATAAACTCCTATTGGCTCCCGAGCGTTCGTGTGTATAAATACAATCCCTCCAAATTTTTATAATTATCTTGACATTGAATTAATAAGGAGGTTTGCGTATTGAATCTTCCACTCGAAATTCATTAAAAAAATTTAAATTTATTTTTTATAAGGATATAATTGAAATTATTATTGCAAAAGCCTCCCTGCTATTTATTCCACCCTGTTTAATGTCTAATGATTATAAAATATTATTATTTTATTTTAACGTGTAGAAGGGTGTAAATGCAAGCGAGTTGGATGAGATAATTGAGGAAATTAATGGTAAGTCTGATGAGATGGAAGCCAAAAGAAAGGAGTGTGTATACATAGTATGTACGTAGAATTAGAAATTAGATGGAGAATACAAAAAAATATTTAGTAAATCTTATAGGTTATTGTAAGCGTAAAAAAATTGATGAATGAAAAAATATACGTTTAATAAGTTATGATTAGGGTGCGTATTTATAGGCAAATTTTATTCGATATTTACATTTTTTTAAGATTATGACATATTTCTTGTACAACTGTACAAAATATACATATATGTAGTACTTTCAGCCAGCCGGCTCGCACATGAGAAGAAATAAATATCATACCTCCAGGCACGTATCTAGAAATATATTTTGGAGGGAGTCCGAACAAATGTCTCAGAAATAATAATATTAATAAAGTATTAAATTATTCAATATTGCATTATCATCATTGCGTCAATTGCTAAAAAGACGGAATTATAATAGAGATATAACAGCACGCATTCATTATCTAGCTTGCCTCTATTCAAGGTCACCACCATTTGAATAACAACAAAGCAAGGACATTAATGTCAAATAGATTGTGAATTGAATATTTATTGAATAATAAAAACGGACGTTAGATCCCGTTAAAGAAAGTAAAGTTCATGATTCGTATTTTATGCACATTATCATTAGTAGCAATAATAAAATAACCCATGGCATCGAACGGCCTTGGCCTATCTCCCACAATCCTACCTAGAGGTGTGGAGATCTTCAACCAGTAATGGGATGACGTGGGGTCAGCACGTCGAACCTCCAGTCGTTATAAAAGATATGCGTGACCGGGTTATGCTCCACACTCGTAGTTCCCAGATTTCCTCACGATGGTGGGTTGCCACCGGTCTTATACTCAGGCAAAGAATCCAGCGACTGAACGCATGTGGACTCGAACTCATGCCGTCCCGCAGTCGGAGCCCAAAGCACAGCGCCTTAGAACACACGGTCACGGAAGAGGACCATTAGAAGTAGTAGTATGCATAAATCTTATTTTCTACTGTACTTTAAAGCCATATGATCCCAATAAATCCTTGCCTTCTAGTAAGTTCAGAGGAAATAAATAAGAAATGCTAAATAAGTGCATTTTCATTATTAAATTTATGTACTTGATAATTCTTTCGGGAGGTCCGGACCCTCTGAACTCTCCCTCTAAATACGTCCTTGCATACCTTCAATTCTGGATTGGGTATTTTAAAGAGGGAGTTTCATTCTGGATCTCGTGTCCATAGGCAACGCAGGGTCTTATGTCGTTCTTGCCTCGAATGTTAAAAGGGTGCCATCCCTATTATCGCTGAATCATCCTTAGTCTATGTTATGATTAACTATAGAGGTAGTAAGGTGAAAAAAGCGATTAAAATACGAAATGCAAACCTAGGAGAATTTATCCGGCATGTTCACTCTTAGATGGCAAGTGATAGTACGTTCTCCTAAGTCTCAAAGTACATTAATATCAAGATGTCCGTCAAGAGATATCTTTCTAATAAATTATAGTAGCTTTGGTGAATGCAAACCGAGACTGACATTAACGTGATATAAGTCATACGCTTATTACATGATTGTTCTCTGATTTAATTCTTGTTAAAATGGCCTTTGAAAATGATTAACTAATAGCTTTGGAATACATATAGCACATCTTGTTTCCACAACTCCATCTCTGATCTATATTTCCGTGTGCTGTATTAAATTTCAACTCCTGCGTAGCCAAACAGTTAACGGTGCGAGGGGTTCCGGGTTCGATTTCCGATGAAAGTCACAAAATTTCGGCGTTGACCCAACGTCGTGAGTACAACTGGGGAGCTACTAGAAAAAAAAGTAGCTAACTCCGGTCTCGAAAGTCTGAAAGCAGCGGCGATGGGACTCGATGCGCTGACCTCCCTGTCTCTGTGGGGGATATTGTACTATCATGGAGTTTATTTGATGTCGTGGGTTTGTATTTTATTGCAATTATTTACAACATGCAACTTTCATAATGTAAAATTTAAAAAAAAAAAAACTACGAGACAATCAGAATGCCTCTGATAATTTTCTATTGCCGAAATGAACTGCAAAGAAAAATACAGGCTCCAAAATAATATTCAGAGAAATGGGAAAATGCACTTTATATGACACTTGTACCCTATCGTCCATGTAAGCTACTAATATCCCTATTGATTGATTGATTATTTTTGTTATTTTACTTCGCTTTTCATCAACTTTTCGCTAATCGCAAAGATGATAGTCAGTGATAGTGTGATGAAATTGATGAAGGGACACACTCCTCATACTTTCCTGACTTGGCCCACAGTGACTTTTACCTTTCGGGCATCTGCCACAAAGTGGTTCAATGAGCAGAGACAAAATTTCTACCAAGACGGCATCAACAAGTTGGTCCAGCGGTCTGATAAATGTCTCAATCACCTTGGTGATTACGTAGAAAAGTGACGTGCGTGTAGCCTTCTTAGAATACATCATAAATTCATACCAGGTCATGCTGTGTTTCTTTGATTAGTTGTTGTAACATTTTTCTGTGATCCATCCACGTACACCCATGCCGAGGCCGGGATTCTAACCCGAGTCTTCTGGGGTCGTAGCGTGCTGTGCTAACCACTACGACACGGAAGTCGGCAATATGTTCATTCAGAATCAAATAAAATCTTTGTCAAAGGCCTGGGGACTTACCAAGCTGTTTATCGCTGAGTGCCACGTAGTCCATCGCCGCTATTTTCGGGTCTTCAAGACCTGCTACTGTTGCTATCAAGTAGCTCCCCAGGTTGTCTCCACACTCACTCACTCTCACTCTCTCTATCTCTCTCTCTCTCTCTCTCTGTCTGTCTGTCTGTGGTATTTGAGAGGGGAGAACGAGGGGAAATTCCCACTCTGATTGCACTTTTTTTTTAGTTCCTGGGGGCATACTGAACATAAAATCCTTATGCCTTCAACGAATTAACTAGAATTTACATTTACATTAGAAAATGTTCAAATTCCATAATGCTGATAAGGTTCCAATTAGAGTTGCTTCTGAGGCCGAGCATGTCCAATATTTGATTCACGATCTAGTTAGCAAGTTCTGGGTTCGAATCACGTCTTGGGCATGAACTTTCAGTTTCACGAGTTCCTTCCCTAACTTCATCTAATTATCGTTTATTCTTATGTGCGGAAAACTAATCATTTGTTGACTAGTCAGCGTATTCCCGCACCGCAACGGCTCACAACTCTAGCAACCAATCAGAAAACTATACGAAATGGAGAGAAACAAATCGAGCTCGAGACAAAGAAGAGAGGAACAGAGTTCTAGAAGATAATTGTGAAAGAGAGAAATGAGACAGGTTGAAATGGAACAAAGAGAAATAGAGAGAGGGGAATGGTAGAAAAAGAACGTGGGAAAATCAAGAAAAACGGACAGAACAAGGTACAGAGAAGAAAGAGAAAGGTACAAAGGGTCAAACATCGAATCTCCTGCCTACTCCCCGAAAACTTGGGGCCAATTGAATATCGAAACATTGGACCCAACTCTTCTTTCATTCATACACACACACATGCACATGACACACACACACACACACACACACACACACACACACACACACATAGACAGAGAGAGAGAGAGAGAAAGAAAGAGATAGAGAGGCAGACGGAGAGAGAGAGTGAGAAAGTTATATAATTTACATTCCTATCTTTCTGCTTCTGCTTCAGTTTTCTTCCTGATCTCTCTCTCTCTCTCTCTCTCTCTCTCTCTTCAAACATCTTTCTTTCTAAATGATATCGAAATTTGTTTAAGAACCATAATATTTCTTACACTGTCTAAGGATACTTGGGAAGTATATAGTAGAAACAAACTAAGATATGAACAAAATATATATTAATTGTATTATGTTTTATGAACTCAGTAATAAGCAAAAGGCTATGAACATTACATAATAATAGTTTTACACAGAAAGGTTCGGCATAATGCTTTCTCCAATATGGTTCAAATTGTTAAATTTCATTATATAATGATAACTAACGACCTAAAGTAACATAAAATTTATGAAACACTTGTAACAATCTCCCAATGCATTTAATGAATACACTGTATAACTATGATTATATTCCCTAATCTGGATCTGCAACTTACGTTCCTCATATTGAATTTGGCGACCAGTAAATTCTTATGAAGTTTAACAGAAATTGTGTTATTGTATGACAAGTTTCCAATTTGTGCCAAATATAGAATCTTTGACTAATCTAATGACATATTATTTTGAAAGTACGCTAATTATAAAATATTATTACCACGCATATGCAGAATTACAAATTATAAAAATATGTACACAGTTTATATATACTATATAGATAGATAGATAGATAGATAACTAAAATAGAGACAGTAATTACATAATTTGTGTGAAAATGAACATAAATGTCATATGTAGTGAGTTAAATAAATTAATATTAATTACTACACAGACTTTTCTACCTCAACTAAAAAAGTAACACAGGAAAAACTTCATTGCTTTTCTAACAAACGATGACTATTGTCGGGACGCGCTAGCAAGCGGCGTGGAACCACCCACTCTGGTAGCGACGCGCTGTTGCCGGATTGACCTACTTCAGGATTTTCGCGAGCCCACAGAAACATGAGGAAGGCTGAACTACTGCAGCTCCTTATGTTACACAAACCACAGTTCCCCATATATCGAATAGACAAGCTTGCAGAAGAAGCGGGACATACGGTGGTCCGTCTCCCGCCTTATCATTGTATGTACAATGCAATCGAACGTATTTGGGCACAGGTCAAAGGGCTGGTAGCACAGAGGAACACTTTGCCACCTTTTACACCGTCTAAAATTTTGCAATTGACAGAACAGGCTATCGGGGATGTGACAGCAGATAGGTGGCGTTCGGCTATAGAACACACAAGGAAGATTATTTCCGAAGCATGAGAAAAGGAGGGAGTTGAAGAGCAGGAAATGGAGGATTTTCTAATTTCACTTGGGCGGGAAGACAACAGTGACAGTAGTAGCTCAGATGAAGATGTTCCTTTACCAACCAACAATGAAGATGATCTTGGGATAGCGCCACTGCAATGGTAGCCGGCAAGCAAAAACAACTGATTCTTTAACTACTACTACTGTTCTTTCATTCATTTTTTATGTTTTTACATACAGGTAGCTCAAAGCATTAATAACACATGTACCAAATGTATAATTAATGTTAAGGAAATCGAGCAATTGCCACGCGTTTCGTTGTAATTTATTGAACTCTGTATTGCCAGAGCCTGCATTCTCATATAGTTCCCAAATTATCTCACTTCACACACCCACATGTGCCTCCCCGATGGCACAGTGGTAGGGTAAGTGTTGTAGCCTTGTAATCAAGTAGTCCTGGGTTTGATACCCTGTCGAGGCACATAGTGGTTCGGATCCCACTTCCAACTGTAGGTCCATTCCAGATTAGCCGTATTGTGCATAAAGTGGACTTTAAAACACCAACTCAATCAATCAATTCACGGAATTGATTTGTTCTTGATAAATTCTTCTCCGTAATACAGTAACTCAGTTCTGTGAAATTCTGTTTTAGAGGAATTTTTGTACGTTCCGCAAAATATAATTTAAAAACGTGTTAACGAAACGAAGTTGTTAACAATAATTTGTTTATACGTAATTTGACATAATTTTCAAGAAATACATTTCATTTGTAAGTTCTGAAGCTTCAACAATCGCGGCGTGACAAAGAGAGGCGGCATGAAATCAAAGGAGAACGGTTTGCCAGAGTGTTGTTCATAACACAAGACGCATTTTTTTTGTTGGTAATTGTGATACGATACAACATAAGTAAAAAGATGCCGGTAGCTGATGCTTGCAATGTACCATAATAAAAACACAACAAAGGTTATTTCAGTGAAGGTTTTCGGTTGCTGTGTAGTTAACGTCAACTCAACCTGCAAGAAACTTCAGATTCAAACTTCTAGATTCGTTAATTTATCACTTTACGACGGGAATAACATATATTAGCATACTGATACGTACGTGACGTGACGCTTTTTTCCCGAGCTTGCCAACAGCTGACTAGCCTGTCCGTGTATTTGTGCGAACGTGGCAACGTAGAAACCCCCCCAGCCACATGGCAGCCAACGAGGAGACAGAATTTGGTCACGTTCTGCCATTCTGCGTTCTGATTGCACGCCGCTTCTTATCGCGTCCGTACAATAATTACCCTGTGCAGAGACAACAAATACAAATACCTAAAAATTTAATCCTATAAATGTAACAATTATCGGGAGGAAATTGTAAATATGAACACACAAGAATACAAATTTCTACATAGAATTGTGAATACATTAGAATAATTAACAACACACTAGAAGAACTACCACGTTATCAAATAAACACTAAGCTTTACATGTAATGGATTATTACAATTCAACCCCCCCTACCATTTACCGTACCAAATTACAAAAGAATATGGATCAGATTTACAATTATTTCTTTCAAATAAGTAAAACAATTCCCTATCTCATCAACGTTCTACAATAACTTGCGTCTTACTTGGGATTTTCTGTTTTCAGTCCCAGTGTCACTGCTGTTTCTTGCTTCGGTGTGTGATTTTATCGCATTTACGATATAATCTGGGTCTCTAATAGGCATGGACCGTTTCCTTCGAGGGTCCACAAGTTCTGGTAGCATATAGTCAATGTAGAACTTAATTAACTTTTGCTCCATATGTTCTATCCAGAATGTGTCGTCACGTTCTACCTTACTTACTTTTATTCCCAGGGGTGTCCATAGTCCAAACAAACAATATTGTCTTTGTGAAACACGAAGTTGTCCTTGCACTTGGTAATAATATACGTGATTTGTATTAATCACGAGATTACTGTCGACTGATTTCCAAAATATGAATTTCCTTTGTAGAATGAGTTCATCTGGAGTAATTTGAGCTCCAGAAGAAGGGCATTTTACTTCTACTATCCCTTCATTACATATGATCCCATCCGGTGTACCTCCTAGGAAAGGATACTTCGCATCTACAAAGAGACCGCATGGGTCCACTTTAACGTTCATCAATCTTTCTAGGGCACGAATAGCAGATTGTTCGTGCTGTCTTCCCCATACCATGGAATCTGTGTCAAAATCTTGGTACAGCAGAGACGCAACCAATTTTTGGCATGAAGTATATGGCTTACGTCTGCAAACTGTACCAAAATTAGATGCTGTCAGCAGTTTTCTCCGCACTTCTTTCCACTGACCACTGTTTCTTTGCAACAATGTTCCACGTTCAAGTTCCTCTCGGTCCTTGTCTGATGACGGAAGTTTGGATAAAAAGTCAGTCTTGGCTAACATATATTCATTGGCAGGCATATCTGGCTTTTGAGCATGAGGCCCGTAATGTCTGCCAGAATCAGACACCGACACCGATGCACTCTTTGGCTTCCAAGATTTTTTTGAAGTGCTTCTCTTGGCTTTCCGTCTTCTCAGTTCCACCAGTTTGGTGTAAGTCCCAGGACTCTTCCTGTACATAGTTTTGTGCAGTTCATATAGAGGCGTCTTGGTATTAAACGACACCACAGCAGCATTACTTCGAGCTCTGTATCCTCTCTTTAGAGAATAATTTACTCTTTTCCCGCCCACAAATTTTGCGACTACACTGTTGAATTGCTCTACCCTGTTGCTATCCAATATGGCTATCCAATAAAAGTTACGATTTGGTCAGTGATTAGTGGCAAAGGTAGAGGACGTGTGTATTTGGTTCAAGGAACAATGAGGCAAGAACAGTATAGGGAAGTGCTTAGAAGAAAGTTGCTACCTCAAGTAAGAGAATGGTTCCCAAATGGAGAACCGCTTGTATTCATGCAGGATGGAACCTCATGCCATACCGCAAAATCAATAAAACAGTTTCTACAGAGTGAAAATGTAGACGGACCCATAATTTTAAATTCAAATCAAAATCAAATCCTAAGGTAACAACACGTATTTGTACATTTCATGGTTTGTTCATGACTGAAACAAGCTGCTCGTGTCGCTTGTCGCTGGCATGCTGCTCGGACTGGGCCTTTTTATCAATACTGTGTCTCGTGTCGCCTCGGTCTGTTGTTCGCGCATGTACGGTGAATGTTTAGCTTCAGACTGCTCCCTCATGGAGATTTCACGTGCCTCTCGAGGACTTCAGCAAAGCAATCTAGCGCAACCTAGTGTGCCCTGCCATATGGCGAGAAACGCTGCAGTTGAGTGGCTCGTTCCCAAGCGACAGCGACAGCGACACGGAGCATTCTCACCGAAGCAACAAGCGACATGAGCCCATGCTGCTTCAATCAAAACATTCACCATGGATGCGCGAACAACAGGCCGAGACGACACGATATATGGTGTTGAGAAAGAGGCCCAGCCCGAGCTACATGCGAGCGACAATCGACACGAACAGCTTGTTTCAGTCATGAACAAATCATGAATATGTCATCGAATTCATTACATTTCGAACTCTTAGGGAGAATTCACAACGAAGCGACAAGCGATAGACGACACATGTCTCTTGGGAACGCCCCAATCGGCAGCAACGTTTCACACCGTAGGGCACAAGCTCACGTGAGATCCTCAAGCGATATTGTCGCTTGTCGCTTCCGTATAAATTCTCTCTCCATTGCGAACAATCTAGTCACGTAAAAGCCAAAGTATATTATTAATCAAATTAGAATTAGAAAATTTGCTGGATGTGGGTTCCCATATCATAAAATTACGTATAGTACGAAGTTTTTATTATTATTAATAAAATGTCTACCTTTAGTACAGTTGTCTTGCCACTTTATGTAACAGATCGATGTTCTCTATAAGTAAATATATTGTCCCAGCGAGTTCATTACAAAAACACAAGTTGTATTTTGTGGAGACCAGACTCTCTCGCTTCCTTACGATGTAAGGTAATGGTGTATTGGTAACTCTGTCGCCTTGTAATACAAGGAGTCTCACGTTAGATAACCGGTCCAAGTGCACAGTGGCCAGGATCCAACTTTGCCACAACACGGTCGGTCGAAAGCCACCCCCCAAGTTTGAAGGGAGGATCAGGCCCCGCCTTTTGGGGCCAAAGGCGGGGCTTCTCTAGTCGAGTCCTCTATCGGCAGACGGCTGAACTTGTAGGACTCGAACATTCGGCGCTAGGGCTTGAATAAATTTATTCTCGAAGGTCATAATATAGCGTTTGAAAATGCATATCAATGTTTGCAATGGCGTATTGTCACAATGGGTCTCTCAATTTGAATTTTAAAAAAATCAGTTTACTCAGGAAGGATGCAAGAAAGGCTTCCAAGGTTAAATTTTGACAGTAGCTTAGAATCGGGCTCTATACGTCGATCTAAAAACTGAGATGTTTGACAGTTAATATCTTTTAAAATATAGAAGTAATAAAAAATTTACAATAGTCACTGTTAAGAGTCATTCTTTCTAATTAATTGGCAACAAAGCTGATTGAAATGCCTCAAATAGTTTTCGAGAAAAAGTGAATTGAATGAAGGTCTGTTTTTCCGCTGCCCATGATATGGCCTCTTAAGTCTATGGTTCCTGACTTTTGACTCGCCCTGTATATGGAGTAATACATTTCAAATTCAATAAGCATTACAGCCATGAATTTCGAGAATTCAGTTAAAATGTTTTTTATTACACTAATAATATTTCAGCGTGCAACATTAATTGGATATTATCCATTACCGAGTGATTTTACCTCTTTTCTCGTTTTCAGATGAACGATTTCTTTTCCCGGGTAGTGGGGATCGAACTTAGAATATAGAAGGGTACTCTAAGGGATCGAACCTGTGACACACCTGTGGAGTAGTTGGTTAGCGCACATGAGTTGTAGTTAAAACAGGTTCGATCCTCACCACAGGCAAACATAAATTGTTCAGCTGAAAACAAGAGACGAGGCAGGAGCACTAATAATGTCCACTTAACATTGAAAAGAAAGAATCATTATCACACTAACATTCAAAGAATTAATAATATTACAATTAGGGATGTGACGAAGCTGAAAATTTACCGATGCCGATGTACTCACCGATATTTTTTGGAACCGATACCGATGCCGATATTTAACCGATTCCGATACATAAGATTATTAAACAGAAATGGGATGTTATTTTCAGCATGACAAAAATAAATTTGGTATGTACATTTCTATTGCATATCATATGTATATACATATACACTCTGTAAAAAAAAATTAGCATCACTTCATTATTTTTGGTCGTCAGCATTTCGCTCGTAAATTATCAGTCGATTTATTGATTTAATTCGACTTGTCGATTTGTTTTCTTAACAATTATATAAAACACTATATCTGTACAATATATTTTTATTATTTAAGTCATAGTTGCATACATAATGCACTTTACAGAACTAATAACAAAATTATTGCAAATATAGCTTGTGGAACGTTTTCACACAAAGACAATTTCTACAAGTAAAAAGATTGAACAAAGGTTTTAAATGCATCATGATATGTCAATTTGTAATGATAGTAAGTAAATACATTGACTAGTACTTAGTGTGGCCACCCCTGGCCTTCCTAAGTGCTTCCAACCTTCGAGGAATGCTATGAATGAGATTTTGACAATATTCGTCCTCAATTTCATTCCAAACATGTACAATTGCTGCCATACGTTCCTCTTTCGACCTGTACGTCTGATTACTAAGATGTTTGCACATCATAGCCCAAAGGTTTTCTATAGGATTCATGTCTGGAGAGTTGGGCGGCCACCAAAGTCTTTCAATATTCATATCATGAAACCAGTTATTCACCACCTGAGCACGGTGACAGGTTGCATTATCGTCTTGAAAAATAAAGTAGTCCAAATTCTGTCCAGAAAAATGATGTCCTGCAGTTTGTAGAACTTTCCAATTCAGGATTTCCAGATATTGATCAGCCTTAACGGTCCTTGCACAAATATGCATCCTGCCAATCCTTTTGCAGAGAAACATGCCCAAATCATAACACTGCCACAAAACTTTTGAGTTTCTAAAATACAAGATTTTGCAAGTTCTTATCCCTTCCGCATCCACAGTTTAACTGAGCTGTCCCTCCCCAGCTTTTTAAATCGTTTTTCATCAGAAAATATCACATGTTCCCAATCTGTATCATTCCATGCGCCATAACGTGTGACAAACTCACGTCTAACTTTTGCATGTGCGTCAGTTAGTCTGGTTTTTTTTACGTGGGATGTGTTTAGAAACACCCTGTTTCTTTAGTCGGGATACTACAGTAGCATGAGTAAGATTAATTCCCACCTCATTTTGAAGTTTATGTTCAATTTGGCGTGAACTCATTCCTCTGTTTTTCAGTGCAATGTCCTTTATCATACAATCCAGTCGAGGTGATGTCTTTTTCTTTCTGCCAAAGTGACTTCTCAGTGATGATTTTCCATGTTCTTGTTGCTTTTGCAGGCAGCGGCTAACTGTGGATTGATGCATTTGAAGTTGTCGACCAATTTCTCTCTGAGAATGACCATCCATATGCAAAGCAAGAACCATTCCTTGCTTACTTGGTGAAATGTCACACTTTCTGCCCCTTTTTGTCAAGAAAACATGCTCAAATACACTACACACAACCAGAAAACTTCACAAATATGATAACGTATACAAACTGTCAATAATGAACATGTAGTTTGCAACATAAAACACGTCAAAAGTTGCATTACTAACAATCGTTTTACAGATTCCTGACAATTGATTACAAAGCTTTGCAGCAGTAACTGATTGCAACACCCTCCAGCGGACACTCCAAACACTAAATCAACAAAAGAATAACACCACACTACGCAGTGATAACAGATCAATGCTTCAATCAATTGATTTCAAGTTTTGCAGGAAAGATGCATGCATGTGAAACTCAAAATTGTCAGCATCCGTAATAAGAATACAGTGATGCTATTTTTTTTTTTACAGAGTGTATATTCTCAAGAGATGCGAATGTACATTTGCATCTACAAAATGTTATGTGAACCTTTAAGAAGAACATGGATTCTCAAGAGATTAAACATTAGTACACAAGCAGTTCTTTGAAATGCAAAATGAATTCCTGTTCTGCCAGATTCAACTTCAGAAACACAAAGCACATCAGAAAGTAACCCATTTTTCTTATCTCAAATCTGTTCAGCAACACTGAACACTCAATCACTGAATACTGATGCAGCAGGTATGCCCAAGTATTTTCTCATGACCTGGTTCAGCAATGTACTGTTTTATTTCCGATTTATAGTTAGGTTGATCCTCTGAATGAGTGTGCAATAATTTTATTACAAAAACTCTACAATAATGACGAATCATAACCTAATTTTCAATAAATCTTACGAAGCTAGAATATAAAATTTATTAGAAGGTAAAAACTCTAGTATAATCTGTACCGGTTTAAATATCGGATTTTTGCCGATGCCGATACCGATGCCGATATGACCATTTCGGCCGATTTTCATACATCTGTAATCGGCTTCGGCACATCCCTAATTACAATATAAAAATCTTAAATTGTTGCGACTTTAGGGTATATAGAAATGTGAAGGATAGGGGGAGGTTCATTTGATGAAATGAACACTTAGAACGCATGTATGGACAGGAAAATGAAAGAATGGTATTGCCCTATTTTCGTGAGAAAAACGAAGTTCAAAAGAGGGGCTGGCGCCCATTATCCTTTTCGGTGCGTCTACGGCAGGTAGTGTTATGTCACCTGACCCAAGTTCACGGGTGTCAGGTGACGCTACCTACGTCCACAGGATTTGCACAGGTAGGGAGGGAGGGAGGGATAAGGGGCATGCAAGTTATTTTTCTTCAGAAACAGTGTTGCCACCTCCCATTAAGAAAAAATGGATGGGACAGACTTTTGTTAAATCGTGACGAGACGGAGACTTAGTGTCCGTGAGCCACAACTGATCCGCAATGGTTTTTCATATGGCTCGCCTCAGCACTCATGAAATTGAATTTAGTACGTCATTACTTTATCCTGTGTGTTGGTAATACTGTAACATGACCCAGCGAACTAAGGCTCAAGAACTTACTGGTCCTGCGTATAAAAAGTTTGGACGTCCCTGATTTATAATAATTGCAAAGTCATTCTATTATAGCTGCCGCCCCCCGCGGCGCACGACGCCGGGTTCAAATCCCGACCTGGGCATGGATGTTTGTGTGTGTGTCTATTCAACACATCATCACTCATCCCCATCTTCACAAATTAGCCAAACGTGTCACAAGAGGAGAAGTAGAATAAAGCAAATCAATCAATCAATATTATAGCTAGAGGTAATTTTGAACCTGTGCTGCGAGGTTGCATACACACGCTTTTTTGGTTGCATTTAATTGTTGTTTTAAGTCCGACAGATAGGCGAATTACGACTTGACCTACAGTTTAAAGTGGGATCCCAACCACTATGCAATGTGCCTCCACCGGATATCGAACCTGGGACCCCTTGATTACACACACAGAGAAGTTGTTTACTTCAATGACCTCTATACGCCGTAGAACTTGCTGTGCGGACACGCTGCATAGGTTGTTTATACGAGACAGCAGAAGTGTGTGTGTGAGAGAGAGAGAGAGAGAGAGAGAGAGAGAGAGAGAGAGAGAGAGAGAGAAAGATAGAGAGAGAGAGAGAGAGAGAGAGAGAAAGGGAGAAAAGATAGCGAATGAGAAAAATTAATTCAGAGAGAGAAAGGGAGAGATAGAAAGTGAAAGAGGAAAAGAGAAATAGGGAGAAGAAAAGAGTGATAAAGAAAACGAGAGTGAAAATGATTTAGCGAATGAGAGAAAAATAGAAAGAGAGGGAGTGAAAAAATATTTAGCGAATGAGAAAGAGAAATAGAGAGAATGAAAAAGATTTAGCGAATGAGAGAAAAAGGAATTCAGAGAGAGAGAGAGAGAGAGAGAGAGAGAGAGAGAGAGAGAGAGAGAGAGAGAGGACGGAGAGGGAGGGAGGAAGGAGGGGAGGGAGGGGGAGAGAGAGGGAGAGAGAGAGAGAAGGTGAAAGGAAAATACGACGGAGAGAAAGAAAAATAGAAAGAGAGAGAGAGAAAGAGATTAAGAGAGGAAAGAAGTGAGAAAGAAAAAGAAAGAGATAGAAATTGAAAGGAAAAGAAAAAAAATAGTGGGAAAAAGATAATGAGAGAGAAATGAGAGAAGAGAAAGAGCGGTAGGAAAAGTTGAATGGCAAGACACGTGCAGATATTGTATTTTTTTGTTTCTTTTAGCATCGCTTCTCCGCCAATTGGCTAATCACGACTATAAGGATGAGTGATGATTAAGTGAAAGTGATGTACGTACACTCACGAAAAATAACACCCATGATCAGGCCGCTAATATAACCAGCGAACTTCGGTGATGAGCCACCGGCTAAGGAGATATACGAGAAATGCAGAGGACGGGGAAAAGGTACGTATGGAGCGTACAAAGTAATCTAATCGAAGTCTAGTTACTTTCTGAATGGGAAAGGGTTGAAGAACGCTGACACATTGGAACAGGAACCATATCATCCCAGGGGAATTCCCGTGACAGATTGAAGGAAGGGAGACACTATGAAGAAGGGGAATGACCACTATCCCACCGCAAATCGAAAGTCGGTGTCATGTTTCAGTGGGCGGGGGACATGTGGATGTAAGAGCTCGGTCATCTGCAGCTGGGAATTAAACAATGGGTCTTGATTGGTGCCTTAGATAGAACGCATCTGTGCCTGTAGTGTCTAGTTCTGGATCGTGTAGCAATCAGGGCTGGGATTCAGGGTAGAATCCCTGCGTTTGTGTCCCTCATCTGTGAACGTCAAATGCATTAATGTATTGAATAATATAATAATAATAATAACTCGTGGCCAGGCGCGGATCTACGGGGAGGGCGATAGGCTGCCGTATTTTTATTTTTTTTCGATATATTATATAGTCCTAATTTTTTTGAAGACTCAAATATTCTGTCTGGTCACCAGGTCTAACAGGCTTGAGAATATTGTTTAAAGTTTTGTTCAAGTCCCTTTTATGCTCATGATAGGCTAATCGGAACTGGACCTACAGTTTATAATTGAATCCTAACCACTGTGTAATATACCTCAAAAGGAGATCGAAACAGAGGCTCTTCATATCCGGTCGTTCAAGTTACCGGGGCAGTTGCTCCCCACTTTTTGCCCCCGCAGTACGTGTATACCAAGAGAAAGTAAACTGTCCTTGCCTCCCCAGTTTTGGCACCCAATCGCCGCTACTGACCGTGACCATGGAAGGAATTATAATATATATATAAAAACCATCTATTCTAGCCCTGGACCCTATTTATGCTCTCTAAAACATGGAAGTCAGCCTGGTTCCTGTTTACATAAAAGAGTGCAAGTGTAGCTTCAAAATACAGTAATTCTTTGTGAGGTACCTAAGCTCCGCGACAGGTTAAGTTTGTACCAGTTTTTATGTATTAATCCGCGCGAGAAAGCCGCTCAGAATCTCCCGTGCCAGTCTCGCCTCAACCGCCGAGCTGTTGATATCACAGACAGTGAGAAAATTGCAGCGGAACTATGTTCTGCGCGCACGGTTGGGCCTACATATGCGAAAAGTTGCTGCAAACTTAACCTGTCGCGGGGCTTAAGTTAAACTCGGCCCTCCCAACTGCAAATTCTGGATCCGCCACTGTTGAAGGGCCTAGGCTGATCTCCCGACTGCCAGTCTCCCTCCCACAATACTATCTAGAAGTGTGGAGATCTTCAACCGGTGTTGGGGGTGACCTATGGTCAGCACGTAGAACCCCCAGTCGTTGTAGGAGATTTCTGAGACCGGGTTGAGCTACTCGCTCGTAACTCCACAATATCCTCGCGATGGTGGGTTGCCACCGGTCCTATACACAGGCCGAGAACCTATGCCGTCCCGCATAGGAGTCCAAAGCACAGCGCCTTAGACCGCACGGCCACGGAGGAGGACTGATGTATTGAATAAACGCTTCTAAAAATTGCCAACAAATCTTTTGTCTTTTGGAGCCAAATCGTTCTGCACTCACTCAGATTAAGAAACGCTGGACCAAAAGCGAAGGAACGTTCTACAGCTGTGGTTCTTGCCTAGGTCTTGGCGATTGACAGGCCATTTACTCACGCACAGTCGTAATCTAGCATGTACAGTCACGGACACATTCACTTTCAATGTGATCGTTACTACCCAGAAGTGTCCATGACTGTACAGTCACCGGCAATAAAAATGGAACACCTAGATCCTGAAATGCTCGCTTCCCTGCAATGTTGTGTTGCCTACTCTACGGCGATACGTGGTTTTTAATAGCAAATTCTCAATGGCAACTTCTAGCACCATCGTACAGTTAGGCAACACACATAACACTAAGCAGGGAAGCGAGTATTTCAGGTTCTAGGTGTCTCATTTTTACTATCGGTGACTGTACAATCATACTAACATTTTTCTTGTAATAATAACCCTAGGTTGGCAGCATAATACACGCATTACTGATTAAGTATGGCCTCTTTGATTCTAAATCGCAGGGTTCGTAACACTTTTCCCTGCTTGCTCCGCCAATCAGGCGGGCGTGTTCGTAAATTATTTTCATAGTAAATTAAGCTCTAGACTCATCAGCAATGAAATTCTAGAAAATCTGTTCTCTTTCTTTCAGAAAGAATTTTGTCATTTGCGCTATAATGCTGATATTTTTAATAATTTATACAATAATATTTGATTTTATTCCTTTCGCGTATTTCATAAATATCTATTGTGGATGTGGCAACCCTGAAATTGAGTCTAACTCTACACGCAACCCACCAATGCCTTCTGTAAGTTGGGTTGCCTAGTTTAAATTGTCGTTCTTCTAAGACTTTTGAGAGAGGCTGTACAATGAGTGTATTATAAATAATAACTGGAGTAAAAACCAAATAACGTACAGTTAAAATTCGATGGTACCGACTCATGTTACTTTTAGAGAGGTAAGATTGACAAATTCACACACAAACACACACTGTATGTGTGTGTGTGGGGGGGGGTGTAAGTGTATGATGCAGGAACAACAAAAAAACTCAAAAACAAGTTTCTGTGTTGGGTGATCAGTTTTGTTTACTTGTTTCCTTAGTTGGCATTGCCTGCTTCCGGCGTTATTCTCTTCTAACCAACAGTTTCTATGAGTGACGTCACTGAGGATACCTACTAAGCCTTGCAAATATTCTTGATGAGCTGCATTTTTTATCTATGCATTAAGAAAGCAATTTTAGTGATAGTGATAGATCTCTGGCCCCGTTGAGGTACTTTGGGGGTGAAGATGGGGCCTTTACACCCTAATCTGGCACCAAACTGCTTCTAAAGCCATACTTCACCAGGCTAACATTAGTTCAAGAAGGACCCGAACAGATGGCAGTTAAAATATTCAACCATTTACCAAATGATATAAAAGCAGAAAGTATGACAAATTTCAAAAACAAATTAAAAAGCTGTCAGTCAATAAGGAATATTATAGCGTTAGTGAATATCTAGATTGTAAATTATAGAAATTTTGTAATTATACTTTTTATATTAACTGTACTGAACCCTCCAAATACCAATGTATATGGTTTATATGGAGTAATAAATTCAAATTCACATTCTTAAACAATTGTTAGCCTAAAAGAAATTAGTACCGGGGGTGCTGGTTCGTTGAAGGGGAATGCCTTGGGGAGGACTTCTCTGTATCTGAGAATAAAGTGACCTTAGGACAAACTGCCAAAGGTCGGGAAGAACTGCATCGAACTTGAGTCATCAAATTTTCGGAATACTTGGTGAACGGAAACTTTCCGCTGCAACAGCGAGAATTATCTTTGATGGCTGAGTCGTACGATAACATCTTCGACAAGATAACGCTCGAAGTATTCCGATTAAAATTGCGACGAAGGGTGAACGACCTAACTTAAAGTAGATCCTGAATTCTTGCACCGAGAGAAAGCGTGTGCTTGCAGCTAGAGAGAGAGAGACGGAGAGAGTGGCGTCATCCAATGCAGTTACAGTTCCGTGCATTCTATTTACAGAAAGCTGCAAGCGCCAAGATTGCGTGTTGCAGTCAGGTCACTTCGTGAGGGAGATTTTTTTCCATGCCTCTTGAGTTTAGGCCGGGCCTACACTAATTCAGTGTTGCCACAACCATAGAGGACAATTTCCCTTATCATGGTATAATTTTACCTTTTCATACAAAATTTCCCTCTATCAAATGCTAAATTTCCCTTTCTCATATAAATCTTAATTTTCACCCGTGAAAAATTTGCCTTTCCATAACGATTCTAGACCATTAATTTTACGTCTAAGTTTTTCAATGTATTAGTAAAGAAAATATAAATAATGAATGCTGTAATTAATGGCTAAGTGGAAGAGAAGGCATTAGAGTCTTAATTTCGCCATGTAAACAAATAGTAAATAAAAAAACATAATAAGTAAAATTTCCCTTTTTCTCAAAAATTGAAATCCTTATCAGGAAATCCATTAAATAATTATTAGGTTTATTATATTGATTTCCACTGTTCACGAAAATAATACGATTGATTAAATAAATGAAGAAAATATCCGAAAAATATTAATGCTGTCAAATTGTTGACTGCTAAAAATATGCGAAATATGAGATTCGTGAATAGAATTCGGTTTATACTAGCTGTAACTTTTTCCTATTTCGCTCATTTTACATCGTTTATCTACATCTTGGGTTAATCGTAACGATGAGGATGAAAGATGAACTGCTGAGATTGGACAAACACAACGACACATCTATGCCTCAACTAGAGTTCGAACCTGATGAGACCTTTGTCTTCGTTACACGTTACGCTGACCACTCCCCCAAGTAGGCTGGCTCTACTACTTGTTTCATAGATTATAGTAGCAATTACAATAATCTTAAATGTTAGATAATGGAATGAAAGGTATAGATTAGATATTTTTTCGATGGAATAAGTAACACGCCGAAAGAAAGAAAAATGAATATCACATTTGACAGGACTTGGATGTAATATGTAAACCTGGTATCTTCCAATTTGCCTGCAATTTTTATCCTTCACCTAAACTTTATTTGAATTTCCCGCGCGGATGGAAATTAACCTTTATGTAGCAACGCTAGCCTGACTGTGAGAAGAACAGTACGATTTCGCGAACCGTTCGAAAGAACAGTTAGCTTGTGACAATACACGGAGAGGGTATGTTTACGAAACGGTGCATCGAAAATACTTGTGGAAGCCAGATAAGTTATTGCTTCCCAAGAGAATAGAATAGATTGCAATTGAAAGACAGACAACTCTTACCACCAAGATTTTACCCAATAATAATTATTATTGTTACAAAGGAAATAGGAAATGGAGAAAACTAAAATGAAAAATAATGCACCCTGTATTATACTTACTTTTCTTTTTTGCAACATTGCATTAAAAAAATATTAGGTATTTAGTAAAATACATAGTATTTCTTATTTTAACATTTAGAAATTGTAATCGCGATTAATACATAGTTACAACGTTGTAATCATTTGATTATATTTGATGGGATAATAATTGGGGTGCAGGGGGTGACCCTTTTCGAAGACACTCAAATCGTCAACCTTACTTCCATGTACTGTAGTACACTCTGGACTGCATTTTGCAGCCTAACGAGGCTATGGCGTCTCCAGTATAATCTTTGATTGGACTTTGTTGTGTGTTGTCCATATGTGTTTGTATCTTTGTCCCTTCATCTCTTTCACCCCATCACCAAATTATTCTCATCTTCACGATTAGCCACAATTGGCAGAGAAGAGAAGTAAAATAAACTAAATCAATCAATCAATCAATCAAATCAATTGAATAATAATTAATTCTTTCTCATTCTCTTGATCTAATCAAGTTGTTCCCGGGTCCATTCCTAGCAGGGGCACATATAGTAGTTCGGATCCCACTTTAATTTCTATTAACCTATCTGATCTTAAGAAACAAGCTTTGACAAAAACTTGCGAATTTTAGCAACGAGTACAAACTGACAAATTGTGAATTTTTCACTTCTTTCTGTTACTTGGCAATCATAACTTTTTCTGAGGTTTCATCGACGTTTTAAAGTTGTTATAATAAGCGAAATCCCTTGTGAAAAACACTTTCTTACTAAGTTGATTATTGTGTAAATGTTCACATTTTTTCTTTACGTGAAATGAATGGAATTTATATATAGAATATTAAGTTTGTAAATAGTGGGGATCGCACCGAGACATTTAAACGAGAACAAGACCAGATCCTTCGACACTTTTCAAGAAGAGATCGAAGCTTACTGTGTACAACCAGAACGGTGAAATTCACCTCTTTCCAACGACTTTTCCCTTTCCATTTCTCGCTTTGGGCACTTATAACGGAGATTGTACATGGCTCAGATATTTGGAAAATTTACCTAAACCTAGGT
Organism: Lepisma saccharinum; assembly: GCF_977018435.1. Taxonomy (NCBI): domain Eukaryota; kingdom Metazoa; phylum Arthropoda; class Insecta; order Zygentoma; family Lepismatidae; genus Lepisma; species Lepisma saccharinum. Next base: position 47,617,615 of record NC_139233.1, read on the forward strand.
TCACAATGGCTGGTTTACCTGACTTGTAATCTTAATTTCAATGAGTTGACTTTATGACTAATATGAAAAGTCCTGATTAACACAAAAAGATGCTGCTGTGATTTGCATGTCAGTATATCATACATTTATAATTAAATTAATACGATTACTTTCTTGAACAAGGGCAATATACAACGATAAATATGTGCGATAATATTGGCACAACTGTCTCATTTGTCTCAATCAGTTAAATATCCATATAACATCCTACGAATGTAAAATTCATATGCCAGCCACATTATATGAATGGTGAGCTCAAAGTTACCGTTAAGTGAACTGACCGCAAGGTGGCTCCAATGTCGGTTAACTTGCTACTGTAAATTCTGTGGAGAAGTAAAAAAATACTAGACGGATTTACAAATGTGGACTGGGATGTATAATTTGATCATCTACCTTCATTATGACTGCTATAAAACTCACAGGCAGAACAATATTTTGGCAGGTTCTGCATTAAAAAGAATGCTGTTAATTGTAAAACAAGCGAAGTATGAAGAAATGACTTCGCAGTCACGTTAGCTGATTCTTATATCGAGGGAGAAAGGCAAAGGAAGAAGAAGAAGAAGAAAGCCAACAGCGTGCAAAGTAGTCTGTGGCCACATATACAAAGTCTCGTCTTCCATTACGGTTAGATGTCTGCATCAGATAGCTTGCTCTTTTTCTTATAACTTTGGATTCCAATGTAGGTTTTAAAGATAACTTCGAAACACTAGAAATGGAAGGACATTTTAAACCAGAAGTGAGAGATAAGATTTTACAAACTTCATTACAACGGAATTTACAATGTTTCAATAAACATTTTTGAATATACAACGCCCAGTGTTACAGTGTTGCCACCTATACATATTTTCGCTATTTTCTACCGATTTATTTATTAAAAAACCATAACCCAAAACAGGTTAAATGTTGAATTAGAGTGACCAGCTTTATGTACTCATCTTAATTGTTAACTGTAATGACATTTCAAAAACTTATAAACATATTTGTTATTGCTTTAACAATGGATAACCAATAACAATTATTCATGGCGTAATCAAGGAGAGTTTTTGGGTTTGAGCCCCCCAAAATGCAATCAAAAAGCGAAAAAATAGGATTATGAAATCAATTATCATCACTTATTGACTTATACAATTTAACGTAAACGTGAAGCTTACAGCTTGTGTTATTGTACCATCATTAACAATTCACATTTGAAACTACTACTGTAAGTTGTCAAACACAAATTTCTCTTTGCTCTATCGCTTTGTAATCCCGGGTACTATTTCAGGCGGAGGCACAATGCAGGTGGTTCGGTTGCAGATCCAGTCCCGGTTAGCTTATTTGAGCATACAGCATAGGCGTAGTTTTGCCCGTTCACTTGAGGGGTTGGGTACCTGGGGCTAACTTTATTCATGCTTTTATCCATTACAAAATCATCACAGGCATTCTTCTTAGAAGATAGGTGATCCCTACATCATCTTATCCAAAAGAAATGGAATTGTAAAAAGGAATAAATACGCTATTATAGATGGTTGTAAATTTATTAAAAACACATTTCTTCTTTAGAATAAAGAAAGTATAATTTTAATATGTGCTGATACTAATGGATAATCCTGTATTCATGGTACTGAGCACATTATAATGCTGCAAGGCATTTAAAAGCATGATCTACGTAGGTAATGGAATAGTAAAAATGTATATTTCCTTCATTTCTATGCAACAAAACTTCGCATTATCCTAATTTTACTACAACTGAGAACCACTTGCGAGTATATTCGTGAAGAAAACTTTAAGATGAACTTAGAGAGGAGAGAGGGGATGAACGTAGTTGGTTTGCGATCTTAATAATCTTAAAACGGTTGCAAAGAGCTCCCCAGAATACCATTTAATAGGCTGTAAAGAGTTCTCATTCATTTAAACCTCACATGAAGATCATCTTTTTTGCCAATATACAATGCATTCATATAATTGGACGTTATTTGCTTAATCAAAACCACTCGCATGATTTTTCTCGGGGGGGGGGGGGGAGAGCAGCAGTACTTAAAGTGGAGCTGATACTTTCCCCAAATTAGAGAATTCTCATATAGCATCCCCACCACTAGGATAATTTGCATAGGCACTTAATCTGCTGTCTTTCACCCTCGTCCATGTTTTCATGCTTTCATGCTACAATTTCAAAATTTTAATTGTATGAAGTCTTTCCAGATATTCATCTCCACCCCCTCTGCGGGCCCCCTTGTGCTTAATATCTAATCGAACAGAAACCAATGCTATTCTAAGTTTCGTTAATTCCGATTATAGTCCAGTACCGCCTATTGGCAAATCAGAAACCAAATAAGAATAAACAGTAACGTAGAAGTATTGCCAACATTTAATGAGCAGCTACGTATAAAAAAAATGCTTAACGAAATCATGTGTATTTTTATATGTAGATACTATATGGAACTCTGAAATTAAGTGCACTAAACTGGAACACTATAAGTATTATGACGCTTTCGGATCTTAAGAATTGTCTATTGAGGGAAACAAAGAATTACGGACTATTACAAAACTGAGAACCTCGCAAGTTACTGCTTGGCGCTATTCTTGGTCTCTCTGTGTGTGTAGGCTTAAGGATAAATTCATTTTTTTTATTAAAAGAATTACCATTTGTGCCTGAAAATAAGGTCTGAATGAAACAAAATATACCGGGTGTCCGAGAAGTCTTTGTATGAAAACAAAAATTAACTGTATCCGCTATATGCAACATAGACATGAAAAAATGGTACCAAAATGTTCGAAAACTATTCAAGTTTTATTGGCAATAGGAAAGAAATCAATAAATCTCCACGTGAGCACCCTTGGTAGCACGGAGTACATCTAGTCGAAATTCAACTTTTCGCCATTCATTAGCCAACATCAAAGGAGGGATTGATGTGATGACTTGGGTTATCCGTTGTTGCAGAGTTGCAAGATCGGATGCAGGAATTCTGTAGACATTGTCTTTCACATAACTCCATAGAAAAAATCTAAAGGGGTTATGTCTGGAGATCGTTCAGGCCACGCCGTCGGTCCATCTCGACCAATCCATTTTCCAGGAAATGTCTGTTCAAGGTAGGAACGAACCTCCAGACTCCAATGTGGCGGTGCACCGTCTTGTTGAAAGATAACATCTGGGTGGTATTCTAGCAATTGAGGAACAGCAAACAATTGCAACATGTCGAGATACACTCCAGATGTTACGGTGTCCTCACAGAAAAAGAATGGTTCGATTATTCTGTCATGCAGCAGCGCGCACCAAACGTTCACCTTCGGGTTGCCCATGGTCGACTCCCTCACCTCATGAGGGGGCTCTTTACCCCAGATACGCACGATGTTTGAAACTGTCTCTGCACTGTTTTTTGTGACCTGCTCTCGTGAAACCACAGGACACACTCAGCCTTTTTCTGATTTGTGTACATTTCTGGTTTGCTGGACACTGGCACTGCTACACTACTGCAACGGTATAGAAATCTGAAACAAAAAAAACTTGAATAGTTTCCGAACATTTTGGTACTGTTTTTTCATGTCTATGTTGCATATAGCGCATACAGTTAATTTTTGTTTTCATACAAACACTTCTCGGACACCCGGTATAAGAAAGAACATGCACTAATAAATGATGGCATGACGGATGTAGAAAGTTGCTATCTATAGGCGAAATATTATTTAATTATCCCGAAACCTAGGCTTTTAAATTAGGATCGTCGGCCAAATAACTTTTATATAACCCCGGCCAAGTGACTTCAAAAGAAAACCAATTATGACATTCGAAGCAGGTTTTATATGATCACTTTGTCTATGCATTCTTTAAATTTATTTCAGAAATTGAATAGTCTAAGCTTGTTTGCTCGACGCCCGGACTTTTACTATAATAAACACTCTATTAAAAGGAATGATCATTCTGTCATCCGTGCCTTAATTTCACAAACAGTATGAGCACAACATCAAAGAATGATTTTCCGATAATTTCCAATCTCCAAAAGATGATTCAGATTTCTTGCTGTTATTCAACCAGCATAAGCACGTGATCTTCCACGATAATCTTCCTGTGGGTTACTCGAAACAACAAATAAGCTTCTTCTTACCTCCAGAAGAATGAATCAATCCCGAGACTCCAAGAGATACCTGAGATTCCTAGACCAGATCCCTAGAAATGAACCACAAGATTCGCCCGTCACCAGGAGAGTTGAACACAACTTTCAACTGCACCGCCTTCCTGCAATGAAAAATCGAAATAAACCTGGCACATCTGCATACACATTGGTGAACGCACACAAAAGACTTGGAAAAAGGGTGATTTCGCCAATAAACTGTGTTAAAAAAAAAAGTAGGAACTCATTGTTGAAAGGCTACATTTATGTAAACACTGGTTGCAACACCACTATTGTTTGAATTTAGCAATGTTTACCTAGCCCTCCAAGGTGGAAGATCAAAAGAATTAACGGTGGTATATTTTCTTTGAAATCTTGTTTGGAACATATGATCCCCGTAAAAAGGCGCATGCACTTCAACTTTCATTGTATTCTTTCCTTATCTGTGACTACCACACCACAAGAGTAATTCATAAAAGTTTCATGAGAATTTTCTAATTTCTGTGAGCAGTTTGCATATGTCACGTGCATTTGGGGGGTTAATGGCTGGTTCTGTAGGGCTTAACCCACCCTAGCCCCTACCTAACTACGCCTATGGCATACAGTGAACTTGAAACTGACTTTGTAGTCTACTTTCTCTGCGATAATGATAAATGTACATTTCTTTAACAAAGATTACAAGGCGGCAGCTTTAGCCACCATGCTATCGAAGTCGCTATATGGAACAGACAGAAAGCTCCAAGAGGCTATTTTCTTCTATGGAAATAAACCAACCTAGTATAAAAACGACCGGATATTTTTTTTATTCTTCTACCATCAACTAAATGTCTACCCGTCAGGAAATGTACGTGAACAATGGATGCCAGGCTTGTAGCATGAGACTATTAACCTTCCATAAACCTCTCAACCATTTCCTTCCACCGGAAACCCCTCGCCCAGTGGAATTCGCGCAGAATTTTTTTAGAATAATCCAAGGCAATGATTCACAGCGAAAATCCAACGGACCAAACTCAGGTGAGGCAGCTATTCTCAGAATGGCCTACACCTGTTCTAACGGCCCTAGCCTCGGTTGGGTTCTTTGCAGTGAAAAGAAATATTTCTACCTGCGCTTGACCTTCGGCAGTTTTGAAGGAATGCTGACTGCTGAAGGGTCGGGAAGAATATTTGCACTTTCCACTACCACAGACATCTAGTAGAATCAGACTGGCAATGTGTATCCTACCATTTTCGGTCAACACATAAAGGAACATTTCTTTCGGCTCAAGGAAAAACTTAAGCGTAAAATACAATTTTTCTTTCTTCCGTCACTTATTTTATACTAAAAGAAAACGTAGCATAACTAAAAATGATAATTTGACTTGGTAACTCATTTCATTATCTAAATGTTAAGAGTATTGGAACAAAGCACCTCGTAGTACAAAATCTTTTAGTATTTCACATATATTTCGTGAAGTGTTCAATTTGTTACTATTAATCTTCAATTTCTGACATTTTCTTTCTATTCCCATTCATTCAATCAATTCTACTATTGTTTTTCAGTTTATAAAGTTAATTGCGATTGTTTTCCTGAGATTAATTTTATGAAAGGAAAGTTAACATGATAAAACTAGGGTGACCAACTTTCGGCCTTGAATTTAATGAAGATTTCTGACGTTCGGCTATGGGAGATTTAGTCGCGGCAAATTTTGCGCACTTTTAGCGGCGCGGCATCACTCTATGGAATCGACAATATTAAACAAAAGAATTAAATTAAATTTTTACAGATCGCAATACAGAACAAAAGTTTTCAAATTTGCATGTTTCTTAGTCTTAACAATTTCAATGGTCTTAACCCATATGTATTTGTCCACTGCTGCTGCAGAACTAAGCATCAATCAACTGCTGCTAGTTATGACGTCACTTCCGCCCGCCAATGGTTAAATGTGCAAGATCTTGTAGTCGACTTGAAGTTTTGTGTGGCTCTCCGAACTCGGAATGAGTTGAAATTTCCCAATTTTAGTTGTTAATGAAATATATCGTTAATGCCGGAGTCGGGAGGATTCATAAAATTACCTCTAATACGGGAGATCCCGGGAAATACGGAAGGGTTAGTCACCATATGGAAAACATAAATTTAGCATTTTGGAATCTGGAATCTACAGCTGGTGTATTTTATCTAATTGTACATTTCCACAGTTTGTCACAATCAGCTTATACTGTGGTGGGAGGAGTGTGAGAATTGAAAGAAAAGAGAGAGTCAAGGTGCTCTGAGAGAATGTCCATAGTAGTTAAGGGTTATTATTGTTACTATTATTATATACTATTACTCTAGCTGTTTTAGAACTAAAATTATAATTAATTAAATTATTGCAGCAGAATTGAACGTAAGCTTACAGATTCGTTTTAAAATGTTACTGACAACCTCCTTAAAAGCTACCTGAATGCGCCTGTGGCTATTCGCGATTAAAATTACCACCTGAGCGCTAGTGTCGCCTCCAATATGGCCGCTCTATATAGGATAAATCATTGTTTACATTCAGTAGTAGTAACAGCAGCGTCTTGTCGTGGCTGGTATGGAAGAAACGTTTAAATTACGCGATATTTTTAAACATTGCGAATGCGATGTGAATTCCAGGGAACTGGTGAAGGAAGCTGTGCTGAGAACGAAACATTTAAATATGATAGGCAAAAATAACACGTAAAACGCAGACGAAACTAATGTATGCGCACTGGTTCTTCAAAGCAGTGCTGTTTCATCTGCACCTCAGGTTGTAACTGGAGCCCTCGGAAATTATTTGAAAATAAAGCAATTCACCTGTATTTGCAAAGCTTGGGCAGGAGAAAAATGTAAACATACCGTTACAGTTCTTTCCCCAAAGAGGCAGGCTGGCTTAATAATAACACAGGATAATAATAATAATCGAATTCACAATTTCATCGAGGCTCTTACTGAATGAAACAACAATATTAGCATGTCGATTTTCTTTATCTGGTTATCTTTATGATTACAGACATTAATTAATCTTTAAAATATTTTCATCTTCGCACTTAATCGACTTGAACCTGTTCCAAATTTCATACATAATAAATTGTTTTCGAAAGATAAAAAAAATATTCATAAAGAACAATTTGAAACTTTACCTTCATGGTAATATTTAGAATCATCTTTCGGCAAAAAAAAAGTGAACAGACTCGTGCATTCTTCATAATTTCCTTGCCGCATTTCAATGTCACCCCCCCCCCATGCCAATCTTCGGTCAATCAATTCTGTTTTCCCTGATTAATTCACAAATTTCATTTTGTTGATTCAAGGGGTGGAAACACATGCAAACTTTTCACTTGTCCGACCCACAAAACGATTTAGAGCAAAAAACTGAACAGTAGAGGTTAATCTTTCGAACATATCCCATGCTTTGAACGACTTCAACATAACATAGTATCATACATAGAGTAGTCCCGGAAAATTCCACCAGATGGCATATTGGATAATTTTAATAGCGAATAGGGCTATAGCCCACCTTCGCCCAACTTCTGACCACGCCCTTTTATCGAATAGGTTATTTTCGCCACCACTAAGCAGAAGGATAAAAAAAGCTTTATCATCCTTCTCCAACCTCAGGGTTTATCTGCAAGGTGTCGATTAATGAATATAATGTAAATAGGAGAATCCACCTCACAGCATTGCTAAATTTTTTGGTCAAAACTTTGCCGAAGTACTTTTAATAGATACTGTTATTTTTCCAAAACACTCAAGAAATTAAGTACAATATTATTAACGAGATTCTGCCAATCGGAATTAATTTTACTGGAAGATGTATGTAACCCCATTTAATAGCCTCTTGGTTGCCACTGAGATTTATTTTTACTTCTAATGAATAAGATTCTAAAAGCGAAAATACGCCATTGGAAAAATATTATGTCAGCAGAGACACTGCCAGGGTGAAGTCACTTATCTTAACCGTTTCCTTCAGATATTTCATTTACAAGGTTTCCAGTCACCTGAAAATCCTGGACTAACTGGAGATTGGAAACAGGATTTTTTTAAAAAAACAAGCGTACAAACCAGGAAAAGTCAGTGGAATGATTATGGCTTGCAACGATTGTTCACCGAAAACACATTTCGTATTTCCTTCCTTCCTTGGGGATAATATTAAATATAAAAACGTTCTTTATTTTATTTTTCATTTATTTAAAAAAATATTCAACAAATTTGAATCATTTTATTAACTTAAAAAGTTTAAGTATAACTCTTATTTATAAGCAAGTTAAATCATTATACAGTAACTTGGAAAGTTATTTTAAACTATCTGGAAAATTCAGAAGCTTTTTATTTTTGCAAAATGGGCGTGAACCCTCATCTATCACCGTTGCTTATTGACTTGTTTGCATAAAAAAAAAGTAATTCGTAAGTTTTGTAAGAGATATTTACAATCCACAGAATTCCTGTAGTCTATCCATATCATGCTACTTTCTTTTTCGCTCTCTGACAGAAATAAATGTCGGTGTCAATTGCGAATATTTGTCACGTCACGTGGTTGCATACGTATTGGTTAGAAAATGTCGTTCTTCAAGGATTCGTAGCGTCGAAATGAGCAAAACACTTGAATATTGTCTATAAACATGCAGAGGTCAACAATCCAGGGTACGAAATCACTGCAGATTGGTGGGGGGGAAGGAGCAGACAGACAGACAGACACACACAAACACAAACACACACACACACACACACACACACACACACACCCACACCCCCACACCCCCCACACACATACATACATACATATATATATATATATATATATATATATATATATATATATATATATACATATATATATATATACGTATGTATATATAATGTCATTAAATATGTCAATTACTAAATAATCAAATTATATTATAAAATATACAATATATTACATCGACTGTCTTTCATTCAAAATGTAATTGCAAATTGATGATTTTAATGTACTACTGATGCTATGAACAATGATGGGGGACAAATATTAGACATTAAGAAGATAATAGCTTCCTGTATAAAATTCACATATAAATACTATTACATGTTTTATTAATATATTTATATACTTCGTGGTTGCTGACGAAAGGCGATGAGAAATGGAGAAGAAATAACAAGTCGGTCTAATTTCTGTGTTCTGGGAATTGCTGGGTTCAGTGTCCTAAGAGATGAGGCTCTTTGTTGTCCGTTCTTTTTGTAGGTTTTCGATATTATTCCAGTCAAGCATATTCGAATACCAAACTAATTGTTTATGTTTCTTGTTAAAACAAAAACTCCCCCCCCCGGAAGGGTTTGGTGGGGGGAAATTTCAGGACAAGATCGTTGGTGGGAAGAAATTTCAGGACAAGATCGTTGGTGGGGAGAAATTTCAGGACAAGATCGTTGGGGGGGGATTCCCCCCGTCCCCCCGGGATTTTGCACCCTGGTCAACACAATATTAAAATATTATGTAGCATTCCAGTAATTTCTCTACACCTCTGCTCTAGACACCCTCTCCTATATGCATATAATATACACACACACACACACACACACACATATATATATATATATATATATATATATATATATATATATATATATATATATATATATGTATGTGTGTGTATGTACAGGGTGTCTCATAAGTAATAGCGCAAACTGACACAGGTGAAAGTACACGATAATAGAAGTAAAAAAGTCTCAGTAAACATGGGTCTGCAAACGAGCCGTTTTCGAGATAATTGCGAATGTGTGATTACAAGCCGCCACTGACTTCATTGTTTGTAAACGTCGTCCTAGTTGGTAAAATGCTAATGATGTGTGCGAATGTGTGGTTACAAGCCGTCATTGATTCCATTTTGTAGACACCTAGTGCTTTACTCCTTGCGCGGTTCGAGGTTTGCTCTTTGTTTACAAAACAGAACATTTCCGAGAGGTGGCGCTGTAATCAAACAGAATATTTCCGACAGGTGGCGTTGCAATCAAACAGAACATTTCCGAGAGGTGACATTAATGGATTCAATCAGTACACAGTTTAATCGTACTGTGGTAGTCACGGCAGTTGGGCTGGACTGCGTAGTGAAAATGGAACCTTACAGCAACGAAGAGTATGTGGATATGCATTTTGTGTATGGTTTGGCTAACGGCAATGCACGGGAGGCTGCACGCTTGTATCAAGGAAAATACCCTGCTCGAAGGCACCCCGAGAGTTGCACATTTACTAGGGTACATCAGCACCTCAAAGAACATGGAAGCTTCGAACATGTTAGGAGAGCAGGTAGACCTGCACACATTATGCCTGAAGTTGAGGACATGGTGTTGGAATGAGTAGAACACTCTCCAGGAACCTTGACTAGGAGAATTGACCCACAAGTGCCAGTAAGCCGCAGTAGTGTATGGAGAATTTTACATCACGATTCACTCTACCCTTACCACCTCCAAAGAGCTCAGTGTCTCAGTGATACGGATTGTGTTCCTAGAGTGACGTTTTGTCAGTGGATGAATAACAGGTTGTACTCAACCCTTGTTTTGCAACTAACATTTTATTTACAGACGAAGCGGGATTCACACGCAATGGTATTTTTAATTTTCATAATTCTCATGTTTGGAGTGTACTAAACCCACATGCTGTTCATGAGACACCACATCAGCAACGTTTCTCCTTGTGTGTGGTTAGGGGTACTAGGTGATCGTCTCATTGGACCACACATTCTTCCAAGAAGACTCAATGGACCGAGTTACCTTCGGTTTTTGCAGCATGATCTTCCAGGTTTGCTTGAGGATGTTCGTCTTGATCCACATCAGCGTATGATGGAGCACCGGCACATTTTGTTGCTGCTGTGAGACGACATCTAACACGCAGATATCATCAAAGATGGATAGGTCGAGGCGAGCCTGTACCGTGGCCTCGAAGGTCACCGGATCTAAATACTTTGGATTTTTGTGTCTGGGGTCATCTCAAAAGCGTAGTGTACAACACTGCCGTTGACACGGTTGAAGAACTGGAACAGAGAATTGTACATGCTTGTGACCAATTCCGAAATGATCCGGGGGTTAGAAAGAATTCGAAACTCAATGCGGAATCGCGTACAATATTGCATCCAGATGGAACGACGACACTTTGAACACCTTTAATAGGTACGAGTGTACAGTACCGTAGAACATACTAAAGTAGTGCTGTATTCCTTGTTAAAGTAACTAGAATGTTCAATAAAAGCAATGAGATCTCCTGATTTTTCATACTGTATTATTGGTATTTTACCAACTAGGACGACGTTTACAAACAACGAAGTCAGTGGCGGCTTGTAATCACACATTCGCGATTATCTCGAAAACGGCTCGTTTGCAGACCCATGCTTGCTGAGACTTTTTTACTTCTATTATCGTGTACTTTCACCTGCGTTAGTTTGCGCTATTACTTTTGAGACACCTATATCAGGCACATATCTAGAAATGTACTTCGGGGTGGTTTTGTCCAAGTGTCTCAACAACAACCACAATAATAATAATGAAAATATAATTAGAATAATTAAATTTAAATCAAAATATTAATTAAATATGTAATTTAATTAGTATTGTACTAATATTACATGAATTGGTAAACATACGGTAAAAGAATACAGATGTAACAGCACGTATTCATTATCTAGCTTGCGTGTAGTTATTTAGTTAAGGTAGGAAAAAATATATATGAAAGAAAACAACTGCCCCGGCAAGGAAATTAATGTAAAATAGTTAAAGAATTGAATATATTTATATTTTATTACATTCAATTGACAAAAAGTAACGTTCCTGATTAATGTTTTATGCATTATCATGAGTAGTAGTGTGTATAAATCTTTGGAGCCGTCCGTCAAAGCGGTATGATCCCAATTCCTACCCTTGCCTTCCAACAAGTTCGGCGGAATTAAATAACCATCGATTGTATAACAAAGGTTAAAACAATTGTATTTTCATTATTTAATTTTAGTCTTTTTCAGACGAGGTGGTCTTTCATGTCAGTGGTTTAGTGAATAGACACAACGTGCGAATCTGGGGTAAAGAGCCCCCTCATGAGGTGAGGGAGTCGACCATGGGCAGCCCGAAGGTGAATGTTTGGTGCGCGCTGCTGCATGACAGAATAATCGGACCATTATTTTTCTGTGAGAACACCGTAACATCTGGAGTGTATCTCGACATGTTGCAATTGTTTGCTGTTCCTCAATTGCTAGAATACCACCAAGATTTCAACAAGACGGTGCACCTCCACATTGGAGTCTGGAGGTTCGTTCCTACCGTGATCAGACATTTCCTGGAAAATGGATTGGTCGAGATGGACCGACAGCGTGGCCTGCACGATCTCCAGACATAACCCCTTTAGATTTTTTCTATGGGGTTATGTGAAATACAATGTCTACAGAACTCCTGTATCCGATCTTGCAACTCTGCAACAACGGATAACCCAAGACATCACATCAATCCCTTCTGTGATGTTGGCTAATGCATGGCGAGAAGTTGAATTTCGACTAGATGTACTCCGTGCTACCAAGGTGCTCACGTGGAGATTTATTGATTTCTTTACTATTGTCAATAAAAATTGAATAGTTTCCGAACATTTTGGTACCCTTTTTTCATGTCTATGTTGCATATAGCGGATACAGTTAATTTTTGTTTTCATACAAAGACTTCTCGGACACCCGGTATACATATATGCGTGTATGTATGTATATGTATATCTGTGTGCGTATGTATGTATATGTTTAGAGCGTTACAGCACATATGTTGTGTCCCTCCAAAGAAAATTTCTAGATCCGACTATAGATCTGCACCCCCACCCCCTTTCTGTTAAAAAATCCTGGGTACGCGAGAGTAACATCAAACATTAATGGAGAGGTAAAGAGCATCGACTCTTGACTATTGCCTCTGAGGGGAGGTTTTCTTCAGCCTTGTAAGTGAACGTTCATTGACATATGCACCTTTGAACTCATTTACCACGTTTCTCAACTGACCAAATATCCAGTCACAGCTGCCCAAACAAGTCCCAACTGAACACCAAAAGAATGTCCTTTGTCCGGACATGATTCAAGATTCATTGCAGCAGAGTTGCCACATCAAAACAAATTTCCCTCAATGGGACATTTTTAAGTGAAAGGGAAAATGAGAAATTCCGTGAAGAATATCAAAATTGCATGGAAATTCGCCTTATATGTTAAATTCAAGCTCCTTAAGTGTGAAATGTATATTCCTTTCCTTATTACCCTCTAAATCGAACTACGATCTAATGATCTACGAACTATGATCATCCTAATCTTTTAAAACTTTTCATAGTTGCTATACTTTCCTAATACATTAAATCATACATTTCTAGTTTTAACGTGTTATATGAAACAGTATAATTATAATGCTACTGTTACTACCACTTATAATAATAACAATAGTTGTGGTCGCAATTTCATTTCATTTCTAAGATGAAGGGAAATTTTAAACGTGTAAAAGGAAAAATTTATATTCTTGTTGTTGTAACACTGTATTGCCAATGCTTACGTGTGATGATAGAGCAAATGACTTACTTCTAATAACCTTGCAAATGACAAACCTAGAATTGATTCTTTCAAGAGAGAAAGAGACTGCCGGTGAGGGAATTAAAAAAACGAAAAGGGTGAATGAAGAGTGTACAATCACATGGAAAATACTACAAAAGAATTAGAAATACAAACCGGTCAGTGCTGAAATTATTGAGAAGAACGAGGAGCTTGCACAGAAACAAGTTCAACGCGAAGAAAATACATAAAACGTACGACGTGTATCGATACGTGTAGGTTTGTATGTTATGTGTTATTTTGAATTTCTGTTTTAAGTCCACTTTATACACAAATAGGCTAATCGGGACGACACACAGTTTACAGTGGGATCCGAACATCGGATCCACTATAAGTGCCTTTACCGGGATCGAACGTTCGTATATGTATAACTACACATGAAATCAAGAATTACTGAAGTAATTGATATGGTTTAACGTGAAATCATACAATTTGAGAGGAAATAGCGAATTTTTATTTTTTGATAAGAACTACAAAAATAACAAGTATGTTCTGTATCTCATAAACAGTTATAATTCGAATACCGTGAGATAGATATTGATAATGTTGTTAAAACAATTTCAACTTCATATATAAGAATAATTATTTAAGAAATATTTTATGGTTCTATAGTCGAAATGTAAAAATTGTATAATTCTTTAATGCATTTTTAAAATTATTGTAGTTTTAGGTTATGTTTGCTAAATATTTTGAAATGCTCTCTTGTCCAATACTGTGGTTTTGGATACCTTGTAATATGTAACCTTGTAACCTTGTAACATGTAACATGTAACATGTAATACTGCTGTATTAAGGCTGAAAAGCTCTTCTCGGCAGTTTAACAACACTTTTAAATAAATAAATAAATAAATAAAATATTTATGCAATTATAGAAACAATAGCCGGTCACAGAAACCTACAACAACGACTGGGGGGTTCGTTGTGCTGACCACACGTCACCCCGTAACTGGTTGGACGATCTCCCATCTCAGCGCAGGTGGGAGTGAGGTCATCAGTCAGTGGTTAGGCCCTGGCCTGCACCCCGCATTAAGTTATAGAAATAATAATACAAATTTTGCCGTGAATGTACCAATACATGTATTCATTTGGAAACTGGTTCATGATGTAAATAAATGAAATAATGCTTGCATTCGTGCTATTAAGTAATAGTGTTATCTGCTTCATTTTTTTCAAGTTTTTAAATACTTTTTTTCACTTGTGTGTTGGCTATGAATGATTTCTTACAAAATTCAGTCAGTCCGAAATAATGTACTCCCTCTGTCCCATAATTAGAGTCCGGTATGCCAAAATGGTAGTACAGAAATGACAGACGAAGAGGCAGATGGAAAGCCTAATTTGTACTGATCCTTGAGTAGTAAAGTTGTATGACTCATTCCCTTGTTTTATGTTCTTCTTCTGTATACACCAATGTCACGTTTGAATACTGGGCAATTATTATGAGACAACAAACAAAGGTGTACCAGACAATAATTATGGGACAGAGAGAGTAATTTGTATCTGGTATTATCATTTACCAAGGCCAAAGTGCTTTATTTTGGCGCATGATGTAATCGGCACTAGTAATAAATAAATCACACATCCAGGACGGTACTCTGGATTTTTTTTTTAGGGAGGGCCAGATCCGTGTTTATGAAATATACAGTTTCGGCTATTTGGGTCGATCTGGGAGCAAATGCCCCCGACTTTTTTGCCAGTTTTTCCCACGCCTCTTAATGCTTGTCCACCTAGAAAAAATAACTCTCCTTGCCCCCTCCCCTTCCCCAGTTTTGACACCAAATCGCCGATACTGGTCAGAATTATTAGGATAGTTCTGAGTTTCGCAATTTAAAAATATTTTTAAATTTCCTTTAATTTCTTATACCAAACCAGTGAAGATCCACTATAATTCTACGTATGTTCAGAAAATATTTATAAATTAAATTATACGCCTTAGCAATTATTATTACCATAAAGAATTCTTAATGTGGAAGGATCAAAGCGGGGTATGGTTGACCAAAGAGAGAGAGAGAGAGGGTGTGAGAGATAGAGAGCTTTTCACCTGTTAGCCATTAGCGGCGATTGAGTGCCAAAACTGGGAGGCAAGGAAAATGTACTTTTTCTCAGTAGACAAGTTTGAATTTTTGTTTTAGGCCCATTTTCTGCACAGATGGAACTGGACCTACAGTTTAAAGTGGGATCCGAACCACTATGTGCCTCCACCGGATCTGGGTAGACAAGGCTTAGCATTCATAGGCCATAGTGCAAGAGCAAATGTGGAAATAGCAGGGGAGGGCAGGCGACTGCCACTGCTGGTAGCGTTGCATCAATGGTTATAAAATTAAAAGTACCCAGTTTTCCAGACTGCAGGCTTCTGGAGACTGCCTCTCTACACAACAAACACATTCATTTATGCAAGGTCAAAATTGAAATCTTTACAAGTTTGAAAATCGTCGATGTTATTTTTGTAGCTTCTTATAGGTTCGCATTTAAAAGTTTCATGGCTCGAGGGGGGGGGGCATGGCCCCCATGGCCCCTTGCCTGGTTACAGGCCTGCACGCATCAAGAATTGAATAAGCCCTCGGGTAGGATGGAGGGGTGGATTTAACTGATGTATTATCATGCATTTGAGTTTTTTCACATAACATATTGTATTCAGACGTACTGAACTAACCCGTCTTTCTCCTAGAATGAGGAAAAAAATAGTCCTACTTATATCTTAAATGTATCCCTTTCTGTATATCATTTTTCTGTCTTTGCATCTTTTTACTTTCTTTGCCAGTCTTACAACCTACTTTTGTTGCTTACATTTTGATGTATATAATTCCTTTGTTTTCTGTCTCTTTCCCCCCTTTTCTCTATATTCGTTCATTTTTCCGTATTTCTCCCCCTGTGCGTCTCACTCACTTGCACACATGCTCTCTCTCTCGTTCCTTTTATTTCGCCGCCTCTGACAACTATAGCTTGTTTTCTTTTCCAAACCCAGTCTGTTTCTCTATAGCTTCTTACGTTACTTTACCTTTTTCTCATTCATTTTTCACTCTTTACCCCTACCACTTCCCTTTTTTAATCTCGACTCTCTTGGGTCTCCCCGATGGCGCAGTGGCAGCTTCGTCTCCTTGTAATCAAGGGGTCCTGGGTTCCATTCCATACCTGGTGGAGGCACATAGTGGTTCGGATCACACTTTAAACTATAGGTCCAGTCCCGAATAGCCTTACTGTGCGTAAAGTGGACTTAAAACTCCAACTCAATCAATCTCTACTCTCAATGACTGTTTTGCTAATCCTTCTATTATTTCTTTCTCTCACGTTCTGGTTCTCAATCTCTCTCTCTCTCTTTATTATTTATCTTCTTTCTCTATCTCTCTCTCTCTTTATCACTTCTTTTATTTCGTTTCCTTGTCCTCACTCACTCTCTCTCGTTCTTATCGCTGTTCTCTATTTCTCTCACCCTCTCTTTGACTCCCTATCCTTATCCTTTATTTATTTTCATTTTTCTCTCGCTTCTTCTATTTTCCCCCATCCACTCTGCCTATAACTTCTATCTGTCTTTCCCTCTCACTTACAACTTTTCTATTTTACAATATCTTGTTAACATTACAGCACACACGGCTTCAATCTATATTCAGCTTCATCGCAGTAACATTCTTTTGTTTTTGACCCCTCGCCCCCTTTTTTATCATTTTCTGCAGGCCATCGTGCCTACATGCCTCTAAATTAGCGTCAGGCACAATCATACTATGTTGAAATGAAAATCAAGGAGAAATGAGAAATGGGAAAATCACGTTTCTGAGAACTGCATTCCAGTTGATGATTTCATCCTTGTAGCGAATGCCTTTTGTGTGGTCAGTGTGTCAGACTTTGTCCACCCAGCATGCCTTGGTACAGTTTAGAAAAAAAACATCGAATTATCTTATCGCTTAACTGTCCAAAACGACTGGATTAGGAATGACAAATTCATTTCTGGAATTTCAAAAGAACAGGGAAATCATTGTGTGATTAAAATATTTGCAAGATGATTAAATTCAAAATATACAACTGGAAACTGAGATGTGACGTTTGTTGTGCTTCTTCGTATCAGGAAAAACCATCGTCAAACACTTCAATGCTAAATCGTGCGTCAGAAATGCTGATTGATAGGCTGATTTGGTTTATTTTACATCGCTTCTCTGACTTTTGGATAATCGATACGATGTAGTCAGAAATATGTGTTCGCAATACGCACTATAAGTTGTAATCAGTGTTCGGAAAGTTACTTTTTAAAACTAATTGAGTAACAGTCACGATTAATTGGTTGAAAAGTAACTAATTTACCAAGAACGTATTTAGGGGCGATCCAGGCGGTCCGGACACCCTCGAAAGACTTACCAAATACAAAAATTAAATATTGAAATAATAAATAATTAAATTTAAATAATGAAAATATGTTTGTTGTTTAATTGAAGGTTTTATATTTCCGTCAAACGTATTGGAAGGCAAGGATTATATTGTGATCATGCGACTTTGAATGACAGTACCAAAGAAGATTTATGCAAAGTTTATTACTACTTAAATAACATACATAAAATATTACCAGAAGCTTTACTTTTCGTCAACTGAATCTAACATCCTTTTTTGATATTCAATAAATATTCAATTCTTTATCTATCCCCTTGCCAGGGCAGTGGCTTTATTTTAACTACACGCAAGCTAGATAATAAATAAACGTGCTGTTATATAACTATTGTTTACCGTCTTTTTACCTATTCATGTAATATAAATATAATATTAATTAATTTCAATATTTTAATTACTGTATTTGCCAGCGTATAAGTACTTTTTTGAACACATTTTTTGGGGGAAAAAATTATCACTGAATTTATAATTAATGTACAGTATTTCTAATATAAAGTAATACGTAGGTCTATTTTCAACAAATAACTTACCTAATGTAACTAGGAAAGAATAAATTTGAATCCTCTTCGTCACACACCGCAAAAAAGCAAGATAGAAATTGTCTTACTCACAACAGAGAAAGTTTCCAGAAAGGAAAGTAATAAAAAAACTGACTATCGTCATATAAGACGCACCCTGTTTTTCAGGCCTATTTTTAAAGGAAAAATATGCGTCTTATACGCCAGCAAATACGTTAATACTATTTTAATTTAATATAATTATAATTATTTAAATTTAACATCGTTATTATTATTTATTATTATTATTATTATTATTATTATTATTATTATACATTTGGTTCGGACCCCCCAGAAATATATTTCTAGATACTTGCCTGTGAGTTACAGTCACTCATTTTAAAAAGAAACTCAATTACATTTACAGGCACTTGAGAAAGTAACTGTAAGTTACC
This sequence comes from Lepisma saccharinum, assembly GCF_977018435.1. Lineage (NCBI taxonomy): Eukaryota > Metazoa > Arthropoda > Insecta > Zygentoma > Lepismatidae > Lepisma > Lepisma saccharinum. The sequence continues at coordinate 47,636,623 of NC_139233.1, forward strand.
TTTACAGTTACTTTCTACAGGGAGTTTTATTTCAAACACACAATTAATGATCAGTAACTGTAATGAAATACATTATGAAGACTTACATATCTTCTATTTGTGTTTATGATGCATATTATAAGTCTTCATGTACTTATGTTAATACAACAAATAAATGATGAAACCAGTAGCGTACGCAGGATTTCATGAAAGGAGGGGGGGTATATCTAAAACATTCTCCAAATTCACATTACCATTGTTTTATTATACTTTAATTAAATAATAATACTTATAATTAATTAATTAGTTGAATTACTAGTAATACTACTTCTAATACCACTACTAGTATTAAGTAGTAGAGATCTACATAAATATAGTATGTATGAAAGCAATAAAACAAAATTAATTTCTAGTAATTCGATTTTTAACAAATTCTAGAGCATTTTTTTTTTCTTACTAAATAATTGTCTACTCAACGAGATGAGGCATTTTAAAGGTTAAGAAAATCCATAAAAACAAGAAAATATATTAAAATAAATTGAAATAATCAAAGTACGGAACTCATCCAAGAAGCTGTGGGGGTCTGGTCAGTAGGGCATCTGACAACCATGCGGGAGATCCGAATTCGATTCCCGGAATTGATTGGAATTTTTCACCGCATAAATATCCCCGATAATTGACATCTGGATTGTCTCACTGTTGTTACCAACAAAACATTTTACAATAATTAAGCTTATTGTCGTTTGAATTCAGAAATTCAAACGTGCCGCGAGAACGCGTACTGGTGACTGAGTTATTCTTGTCGGCCTAGCCTCTGTCTATACATTATCCGCTTTCAACGAACCAAGAACTTTCTTTAGTTAATGCTCATTGTTCACACAAAAAAATATATGATCATTGAACATTGTTGCAGCCGAGATACAAAACAACTTTTTTGCTCTTTAAAATCATAGTTGACCTTATATATTATTTTCGAGAATTCGTGTTTATTTTCAAGTCATTCACTCTTAAAAACGCGTGTTTGGAATGCTGTGCTTTTCTCCGTGCTGCATGGGAATAATAATTCAAATTATTATAATATTATTATTATTAGTAGTAGTGGTAGTAGTAGTACTGTCGCAGGTCTTTGTCAGTGATAAATTGGTCATTTTTATTTTTTCCACAACATTTTTCATAATATTTCCAAAGCTCAAGGGCGGGGGTTTAAACCCCGTAAGCCTGCCCTTGCGTACGCCACTGGATGAAACACGGAGTCAGCTTCGTATGCCCGCTACGGTACTTTGCACGTGAAGCGTGTAGTATCTAGGAGGCCCCTCCCTATTGAACCCGGGATGCATAAATTCCGCATGAAAGAGAGTGTAAAATATGTTGTGGATAGATTAGGTTCACTTTCACATGAAATTCCTCAAACCTTAAGCCAAAGCTTGCAAGTCAGTGCAAAACACCCAATAATTTGCCATGTTGTTGTTGTTGTTATTATTATTAATACCGTATGATTATACAGAGCCAGTGGCGTGCCCAGGATTTTCAAAAGAGAGGGGTTACGTACACTTTTTCCGGTAGTCAGCTCTCATTTTGCCATCTTTTCACATTTGACATTCTTTTTTTTAGGAATACTGGGCCAAAAGGGGGAGGTTATAAGGCCCACCAGCCCCCCCCCCACCTTGGACACATCACTGTAACATACAGGGCGTCCGGATTTGGACTGACAGTTTTTAAAAGTGTGTTATTTTAATATGGTAAGGAGTAGTTAGAACAAGAACATACATATTGAAGGGAAACTCACCAAGTTTTATTGGAAGCAGTTACAGCTCAAAGTCCAGTGTAGCTCCACATGAGCTCCGTTTATTGCACGGAGCCTGTATCCAATCTCCCGCCATGTGTTCTGTAACATCTGAGGGGTTACACAAGCAAGAGCATTTCGAATACGGTACTGCAGTTCTTGTAGATCATCTACCTTTTGGCCAGAATACACCATGTCTTTGATGTACCCCCAAAGAAAGAATTCTAGAGGGGTGACACCAATCTTCTACACAGTGGCGCAGGAACGTTTATCATTTGGGGGGGGGGGTACAAACGGCCTCCCATACATACATACATACGAGGGCCGTACCGAAAGTAATGCAAAAGTGGTCATAACCTCGTTATTAACTGATGTAGATCGTTGAAATTGCACATGTAGTTGGAGTGACTCTTCCTCTAGACAGGTGTTTGAGAATCGTTGTCTTCCGTGCAGGTGAATAATGGATTCCAAGCAGAAGAAACGTGCTGTCATCAAGTTCTTGACGAAGGAGAGGCGCAGGCTGTCCGACATCCACAGAAGGCTACAGATTGTGTACGGGCAATGTGCACAGGTGGATGAAGAAGTTTACCAGCATTGATGGTCTCTTTGTGGGAGACCATCAATTGCGACCACTGACACGAATCGTCAGCGAGTAGATGAGTTGATTCGCGCGGACTGACAATCCGTGAGCTTGCGGAACAACTGAACTGTGGTTACAATGCCATACAGAGATGGTGGAAAGCTTGGGGTATCGGAAAGTGCGTGCGAAGTGGGTACCTCGGCAATTGACACCCGAATTGAAGGAGAGAAGAGTGAAAGTCCCTCTTTGGCAACAAATCAGGTGATCGGCAAATTGGGCTGGTCCGTGGTCCACCGTACAGCCCAGATCTGGCACCCTCCGACTTCTACTTGTTTATGGCCGTGTGCACGAACGAAGATCAAATTTTAAACTCGGATCGGGAAAGGATCACTGGAAAATTCCATTGCACGAAGACGGTTCAACACTTGATCGCGATCTAGGAACATCAAAACGAGTTTATCTTCTGAACGGCCATTCGCCACCGTTTTGGTGGCCGATCCTGGTTCACGATACTGACGCTTCGACCGCATGCAGTTGTTTTTTAATATAAAAAGAGTGGAAAGTGATATCGAGGGCGTGCAAACTCTAGAGATGTTGGATGTACAATGCTGATAATTCGAGAGTTGTGTAAAGTAAACTAAAAACTGCCAAAATAATAATAATAATTTGTGGTTCTGTGGTGCAACGTCGAAATGTTTCTAATGGCCGTGTGCACGAACGAAGATCAAATTTTAAACTCGGATCGGGAAAGGATCACTGGAAAATTCCATTGCACGAAGACGGTTCAACACTTGATCGCGATCTAGGAACATCAAAACGAGATTATCTTCTGATCGGCCATTCGCGACCGTTTTGGTGTCTGATCCTGGTTCACGATACTGACGCTTCGACTGCAGGCAGTTGTTTTGTAATATAAAAACAGCGGAAAGTTATATCGAGGGCGTGCAAACGTTAGAGATGTTGGATGTACAATGCTGATAATTCGAGAACTATGTCAACTAAAAACTGCCAAAATAATAATAATAATTTGTGGTTCTGTGGTGCAAAGTCGTAATGTTTATAAATACTGTACTTTCTATCCCAGAACACAAAACATATATAAATGTCATATATTACGTGCAAGGTAAATTATAACACAGCAATGTTTACGATATTGCTACATGGTGTTGGAAATATGATTGTATAAATTTACGAAAATACTTGTTACTGGCTATTTACACCAGTTTACACGACACGACAATATAAATACATAAGAATTAAGAAATGAAAAATTCAAATACTTACCACAGTACAGTAATAATAGAAATAATAATAACATATCTTTATTTAGCGGGCGAGGTTCAGCATACGCTGTTCTCTCAAAATCGAATGCATTTGGTATGGCATTAAAGTCCCGTAGAAGAAGGTTCCATGCTTTCTCCTTCTCCTTTTGTGTTGTACCGTCAGTTCTTTTTTAATATTATTCTTTTTTTACACTCCACTACATCCTTGTACATATTGAGAAGGTTGATTAGTACATCTCTCAAATTCATAGAAGTTTGCAGCCCGAATTATTTTATTCTCCTACATGTTGATACTTTAACACATCACATTACTCTATTGGATTCTTGATTGTCATTTGTTTTAGCCAACCAATCAGGTATAGCCTTACAAATTAATCTCGGATCAGCTGAACGGAATCTCCTGAACGTCGTTTTTCGTTGGTGCAATGCAAATCTTTAAACCACGTTCATTTAGAGTGGATTACAATTGATCTCGTTCATCTGAACTTCGAAATAATCGGCGTTGGTGCACGCGGCCATAAATACTGTACTTTCTATCCCAGAACACAAAACATGTGCAAGTGCAAGGTAAATTAGAACAGAGCAATGTTACGATATTGCTACATGGTGTTGCTACACGACATGACAATATAAATATATAAGAATTAAGAAATGAAAAATTCAAATACTTACCACAATACAGTAATAATAATAATAAAATATCTTTATTGAGCGGGCGAGTTTCAGCGTACGCTGTTCTCTCGCGAATGCATTTCGTAAGGCATTGAAGTCCCGTAGAAGAAGGTTCCATGCTTTCTCCTTATTCTTTTGTCTTATGCCGTCAGTTCTTTTTTAAGATTATTATTTCTTTACACCCTACTACATCCTTGTACTCGTCGACAAGGTTGATCAGTACATTTCTCAAATTCAGATAAGTTTGCGGCCCGAATTACTTTCTTCTCCTACACGTTGATACTTTAACACATCACACTGTTCGGTGGGGTTCTTGATTGTCATTTGTTTTAGCCAACCAATCAGGTATAGCCTTACAAATTAATCTCGGATCATTTGAACGGAATCTCTTGAACGTCGTTTTTTGTTGGTGCAATGCAAATCTTTAAACCAAGTTCATTTAGAGTGGATCAAAATTGATCCCGCTCATCTGAACTTCGAAATAATCGGCGTTGGTGCACTCGGCCATTAGTCGAATGAAGGATAGTCTTCGGGGACAACGATTTGATGACACAGACGAGGTGAAAGTGGCTGTGAAGAAGTGGATACGACAGAGCACTCCGGATTTTTTCAAAGAGGATTTGAGAGTTGGGTTCAACGATGGCGCAAATGCATTCGCTTTAAATGGACACTATGTTGAGTAGCTGGTTTGTATAGAGTAAGAGTCACTCCAACTACATGTGCAATTTGAAAGATCTACATCAGTTAATAAAGATGTTATGACCACTTTTGCGTTACTTTCGGTACGACCCTCGTACATACATACATACATACATACACACATACACACACACACATACTACTTCACAGCATGCTTATACCTAGGTATAATGTGAAGGCATGGAAAATATTTCATTTTAGAACAGTACACACGAATTTCCTGTTGATCCAATCACTTGAAGGGGAAATTGTGTGCAACGGCGCCGCCAGGATTAATCATCAAGGGGTGCTGAGGGGGTGCGGGAAGAAATATAGGGGGTGCGATGCTGAAAATAGAGAAAACCATGAAACACGCATGCAACCTGGTAGCCATACAGCGTTATTCGGTGGAATGCTTCAATTTTTGAACTTTTCAATGTAACCAATGGTGGGTACCAAATACATAGTACATTCTGTCTTCCACTTCAGGACAAAACGCGAAGTGCACAGCAACTTCGTCTTCGTTAAAATCCCTTCTGCCGCACTATACCCAACAACAAACTGTAAACTTTCTTCGTGAACATTGGGCCTCTTTTTAACGGGTTTTGAAAAAAAGCCTGAAATGGTACGTTTACTAGACATGTTACGTGGAACAAATACACAGAACGTATTAACATGAAAACTACCCTTCACGTTACAACTTGCGTTAAATGAAGTGCTCGGGTGTAAAACATGGTAAGTGCCATTTTGTTGATTTCTGAGTTCATTAAGAAAAAAGGTTATTGTTTACCGACTTCAGAAGGCTTCACTGAGTCCAATGCAAATTGTATGACATGGCAATTTCACTCGAAAATTGAAGGATGGCACATTTTATTTTGTAACTCAAGAATAACAAAAATGTCACTTACCATGTTTTACAGCCGAGCCCTTCAAATCATTTCCGGACCACGACTTGGTGATACCTTGAAAGCAGCTGAAATTTTTACTCCAGCGTGAGGAAAAACAAATAGGCGGAAAATAAACCGTTCATCAACAATGCAAAAGAAAAAGGAAGAAAAACATAATTCACATCAATCTGTAGGCAATTATCGAAAACAACAAACAAAGGAAGAAAAATTCATAACAATAATGCTGACGAAAGAAAATAAACGGCCGCTGATTTTTATAGAGGCTGCCGCCAGTACAGGAAAGCATGTACATCGGCACCTCTTTCAGTGCTTGCCTGATGCATACAATAATAACGGTCTTACTTCATTACCTAACATTCGACGCTCGATATGACGACATGACATAATATGATATTCTAAGGGTTAGTGTTTTTCAGTTGAACGTAGGGGGTGCTGAAGAAAATCAAGGGGTGCCCCCCTGATTGTGTGTAAAATTCGAGATTTTCAACGCATCGGGTAATTTCGAAAATTTTCCGACCTTGTCGGGAAATGGAGATTTTTTTCAGTCCCGAACGTCAGAATTATTAACATTACCTTTCCAATCCCATCCGGACCAAAAAAAATTCCGTCCCGCACACCCCTAGTCAAAATGTTTCTTGTGAAAACTTTCGTTATTTTGTTGGACATAGAAGTTAATTGCTGTAACTGACGGTCTGTAAATAACAGAAGACAATATTATTTGCATTAAAATATCGCTACAATTTTACCATTCGAATTAAACAATTTTTTCCCAGATATCTCAGTGGGGAAAGTGCCCTTTGCCCCTGCGGGAGCCCTTGTTACTAACGATAACGATCACGAATGTTCTTCTCTGGCTTTCTGTAAGATTGCACTGTTTCCTTCAGATGTCGGCACAGTCTTAAGGGAGGTCATATACAGCGAAGCGTAGTAGCCGATCAGCAAACTAACAAGGATTCAATGTCTTTCGACTGTCAAGACTATGTAATTCATACACTGTGATAGTTATGGATTTTTTTTTTTCAAAAGTTATAAACTTCATTATGTATTTTCCACTTTCATGGAGGACAAATAATAAAAATAACAAAATAATAGAAAATTCCACAAACCCAGCCAAATACTACTACTACTAATAATGTAATTATGATTTAATTGCATCTTGTGCAAGTGTGCTGTATAAACAAACTCTTTAAACCTTTCTTGAAGTTATCCACGAAATGGTAATCAGTGACAGCAAAATTGCAGTGTTACAAGCTACGTATTACTTCCCCCCCGCAAATCCAATTATTCAATGTTACATAATACTTACGAATTCGGATTTTGGAAATTCGCATTTGCGTTGAATGTACTATATATGTATGTATAAATGTAAGGTTTTCCCACATAATATTCTTACATTGTATACATATTCTTAAGGTTCTTTATAATATATGGTAACACTGCCATTTTAACGTTGTGGACCAGCTATATGTAGATATCTTCACATATTTACAACTGCATGCACGAGCATGTGGTTATTCCTTCATATGTCCGATATGTCATCGGTTTCAATAAATTTTGACAAATAGGAGGAGGTAGGAGGAGGTATATCTGTAGCACTTGAAGTGAATACTGTCCAGGCACAGAGTGAATGCAAATCCTTAAAAAATGACATCGCAGTGGAATGTGAGACATAATCGTCAGCCACCTATCCAAACCGTGGATACGTATATGACGAAATCAGGTAAGGAATATAATTTGGTAAGGTGTTTGTGTAAGTTGCAAACATGCATGAATGTGAGTTACACTGTCTGTAGAAGTATTATTAGTCATAACTTGCAGAATACTGTTGTCTCTTGGATGTCACCACCGAATTTCCCGTTTTGGGCAACAGCTACCATGATTAGGGTTACCAGATCGCTATAAAGGAAATGTAGAACATAAGGTACCAGTTTCATAGATCGGAGACACATTAAAATAGGATATTTTGTGTTTCGCATTGTTCGTACTTACCAACTGTGTATTGCGGAACATAGTTCAAGGTGCCATTATGCTTTTTACACGAAAACCCGTTACCCCCACACCCCCTATACGCCTTCATGGCGTGGTGCTATGCACAGGGGAGCACTTTACTTTTTTTTTTACACGAAAACAAACATTTTTCTAAGTAATACCGAACGCACGTAACGGTGCGATATCGCTTACTTTGCGAACGATATCGCTTCTTTTGTTTTCGAAAATCAGTGTTTCCAACCTTCTTCACCGAAAAACACCTCCTATCGGTTTCGTCACGTGTGCAAATTGTACATTATGCACGAGTAGCTGACAGATAACGCCACAAACCATCCCGATAAGGTTAGGTTAGGTTTAGTTAGGTTAGGCAAGCACAGTTAAAAAAAAAGTGGGTTGGAAACACTAACATGATTTCCCGGTCAAATAGATACCACGATGAAAGAAAATACCTCGACTAACGTTGGAAACCTTAGAGAAACTCATTTCCATAAGTAGTTTCTTCTGTAAAAAATGAAGAAATGTGTTAAAATGTAGGGGACAAAACGGTAACGATAGTATAAGCCGGAGACGGATTTCTTAAAATTTACAGGAGAAAAGACGAGAAAGTACTTACGGAATTGCGTTCTTGAGGACTTTCTGAAGCCGGGGAAATTGTTTTTTCGAATCGTGCAACTTATTTGGCCTGTAAGTAAGGTATTTTTCGTCATTCATGCATCTCCGTTGTACGATAGCTCGTGCCACCATTACCGTCGACTACGTGAATCAAATGTTCCGTGCGTTCGATCATGTAACCCCCTGTCAGTGTAGCAACCACGCGGTAGTTTTACAAGATGACGTGTGAGCAGTTTTTTTTTTCCAATTTAAGGTAAGACTCTAGTTTACGTCCTTTTCCTAAGGAATACGTGTCATTTATCGTTGGAAAGCTTATTTTATAAGGAATTCAACAACGTAAATCCCAAAGCGAGGAAAAAATTCCTGAAGGAGTGAATCGAGAAAAACCGATGTTGTCCGGATGTGCGTAATAGAACGTACTCTAGTAATTTTTTAGATGATGAAGCACATATTTAGGGGTGAAATGAGTGCTAATGGAACCTAACCTAACATGCCTAACCTAACCTCGTAGGCATACCTCGACCCCGTGAATGGATAGTGGGGCTATCGTGAACAGAAAGTGTAAAAAGAAAAAGGTACGGTACTAGTTAGATATAGTAAAAACACATTTAACTCATGTTGTAGTGACCGCGGTGGCTCAGTCGGTAACGTGACTGACTACCATGCTATAGGTCCCGGGTTCAATCCCCGGCCGGTTCAAATCCGGGAACTTTTCTAACATTGGAAGTGGCCCTGGTGTCCACCCAGCATCGAATAACATGGGTACCTGGGGGAAACCCTGGGGGTTAAAGGCGGTCAGGGGTGTGATGCTGATCACATCACCCAACTCACGACTGGATCAAGAATGTGTGGGGCATTACCCTCACACCCCTATACACCTTCATGGCATGGTGCTAAGCACAGGGGAGCACTTTAGTTTTTTTTCTTTTACATTTAACTCATTTATTTTCGAATTATTTACATTTGTACTTACCTGATATGCATAGCGGAACATTTTTCAACTTGGGATTATGTTTTTTTCACTGAAAAAAGCGTAATTTTTCACATTACAAGTATGTATTGGTCGGGCAGGCAAATCTTGACTCACGTTGTCTATTGTCAGCTGATATGCATTGTTTCCAAACGTATGAACCAAAAAATGCCGCACAAACTATTCACAAAAGGTGTTTAAGCGAAAATTGATCCACAAACCATTCACAGAAGGTTAGGTTAGGTTCAGTTAGGGGTAACATTATAGTATAGGTGAGACGGATTTCTTCAACTTTATAGGAGAAAGTACTTACGGAAACCATTTTCTGTAGCATTGTGGCAGTTCGTGAATGTAGTTTTGATCCATTTTAATGCGAATACATGTTGTTTTCTGCGAAAATCTCTGTCCGACACGATGTTTCTGCTGCCGCCATTTGCTTTCTGCACGAGAGCACAATGCTTTGTGTGTTAAGATGATGTAACCCCGTAGTCAGTGTTTCAAACTCGCCGTGTTTTCACTAGAACATGACGTGTCGAGTATTTTTAATTTTTTTGTAACTATGCTTGCCTAACCTAACTTAACCTAACCTTACGGAAAATTGTTTTTGGGGCTAACGTGAATGGTTTTTGGGGCTAACGTGAATGGTTTGTGGGCTAACGTCAAAGGTTTGTGGGGCTAATATCAAAGGTTTGTGGGGCTAATATCAATGGTTTATGAGGCTAACATCAATGGTTTGCGTCGTATTAGCATAGTTTCAAATCCGGGCACGAAAGTAGGTATTTTCGGGTGAACAAGGTTGCAACACTGCATAAATCGACAAAACACTCGCACAACGTGCCCTGAACCAGTACGCTATCGCCCGCCGTAATGTGTTACAGAATCGAAATAACAAGTAAAAGTAAGTACTCGTAAATGTAAGAAATCGACATTATCTTAGTTAGAAATGCATTATTTCACCTTAGGAAATGTTCCGTATTCCAAAATAGTACATTAGAAATGTAAAAAAGTGCGAAATATATGATTTATAGGTGTCTCACCTATACTATAATAGTACCCAGTTGGGTTAGGCAAACATAGAAAATTAAATTGGAAAAAAAAACCCGCTCACACGTCATCAAGTAAAACTACCGCGTGGTTGCTACACTAAGACTTATTAACCGAAAAATGATGGTTTTTAGGCTAACATTGATCCACAAACCATTCATGGAAGGTTAGGTTAGGTTCAGTTATGTTAGGCAAACATAGAAAATTAAATTGGAATAAAAAACAACCCGCTCACAGGTCATCTGGTAAAACTACCACGTGGTTGCTACACTGAAAGGGGGTTACATATTCGAACGCACAGAACATTTGATCCACGTAGTCGATGGTAATGGTGGCACGAGCTATCGTGTAACGGAGAAACATTAATGTTGAAAATGACATTATTCATTATTTACCGGCCGAATAAGTTGCACGAATGGAAAAAATCAATATTCACAGCTTCCAAAAGTCCACAGGAACTCAATTCCGTAAGTACTTTCCCGTCATTTGAAGAAATGTGTTTTCACTATATCTAACTGTTACCGACAAAACATTCACAATAAGTAATACAAATTTCCAGAACCTGTTAGACAATAATTTAAAATATACAGTTTTCAGATTTAAAAAAAAAAATGTTAATGAATTCTTAAATGCAAAATTTCTAAACTTGTAATCCTGTTTTAACTGATACTTCTCAGAGAAGCAAATTTTTATTAAAATTTCAGGTTGTCAAAATATATGTATGAGACACTGAACAGTCAAACTATGTGAAATTATACTGAACCCTAGTACCAAACATGTTACAGACATTTTGAAAAAAATATTCCCCTCGTGACTTCGTTATGCTGCTGGAAATAAAGGTAGGCCTACTGTCTCATTATGACCTGGAATGGCAAATATTTAGCAATTACCATAAATTGAAATGGTTCCAAAAGCTTCATCTAGGGTAGTTTTTAATTCAATAGCTTTGTTCTCTATACCTCCTACTTTAAGAATAGGAAACACCTTGTTCCATCAGTATAAACACCAAGGCAAGAAATTCCACTCAGGCACTCAACAGTGACATCATCAGAATGCGGCCCCAAACTTTGTTCATTAATTGCTTCAGTTTTTGTTATTGCAGAAACTTTTAATTCTTTTTGGATAATGACTCAATCAAAATAAATTTCATTATTGAGTTTGGAAGTGCAGTACATAGACTTGTAAATTGCATGATTTCTCTTTGTGTAACTAAAACATGTACAGCATGTCCATAAAGTCATGGTGCACTTTTGACCGGTCACAGTAAAGCAACAAAACAAGATAGAAATATGAAATCTTCACCAAATAAAAGGAAAACTCTCCAAGTTTCCGTATTATGATGCGCAAGCGTGTGCGCACACAGGTGATGATGCAATACCTCGAACTGAGCAGCAGCGGATCAGCCCTCGCCCACGCCAGTTGAGATGTGGATGGTACAGAGGAAAGTCCAGTGTGTTCTGTGGCTTGCGAAGTTCGAATCCGTGAGCAAAGTGCAACGTGAATATCGTTGCGTGCACAACGAAGCGCCACCACATAGGAATAACATTAATCGGTGGGATAAGCAGTTGAAGGATACTGGCAGTTTGTTGGACAAACCCTGTTCTGGTAGGCCATCGGTAAGTGACGAGTCTGTAGAGGCTATACGGGAGAGCTACCTAAGGAGCCCTAAAAAATCTGTGTGTGCGTGTGCTCGATAATTACACCTAAGCAAGACTACAGTTCATAAGGTGTTAAAGAAATGTCTGCATTTTTCAGGTTACAAATTGCAGCTGTTGCACGCTATCAAACCGGCGGATAGACCCACACGATTCGCGTTTGGTACAGATATGCTTCATAAGATCGACAATGATGAACGATTTCTGCAGAAGATTGTGTTTAGCGATGAGGCGACATTCCATGTCTGTGGACATGTTCATCTCCATAACATCCGAATATGGGCTGCTGAAAATTCTCGTGCCTACGTTGAGTATGAACGTAACACCCCTAAAGTGAACGTGTGGTGTGGCCTGATGCATGATAAAGTAATAGGCCCATTTTTCTTTGCGGAGCAGACTGTGATGGCAAACAACTATCTTGACATGTTGGAAATGTATGCATTGCCACAATTTCCAGAAGGTGTCATCTTTCAACATGAGGGCGTGCTTCCACACTACGCCAACATTGTTTGTGAGTTTCTGGATACAACATTCCCCCAGCAGTGGATAGGCAGGGGTTCTGTCCAGCCATGGCCACCACGATCCCCAGATCTGACGCCCTTAGACTTTTACTTGTGGGGTTATGTGAAGCAACATGTGTACAGTGAACATATCAACGACATTAATCATTTAAAACAGAGAATCACAGACGTTATTCACTCTGTTACACCAGACGTCCTTAACCGTGTGTGGGAAGAACTCGAGTATCGTTTAGATGTGTGTCGGGCAACAAATGGAAGCCACATCGAACTGCACTGAATAGGTAAGAAACTTGGAGAGTTTTCCTTTTATTTGGTGAAGATTTCACATTTCTATCTTGGTTTTTTGCTTTCCTGTGACCGGTCAAAAGTGCACCATGACTTTACCGACACACTGTATTTTCCTAATTAATATTATGTGACGCTCAAAATCTAGGACATTTATGATATTTTTCAAATTCCTCCCGGACGCCGAACATAAAGCTAAAATGTAGGACATGTCCGGGAAAAACCGGACGTCTGGTAACCCTAACCAAGATTGTATTTGTAGGACTACCCAATACTAAGAAAAAGTGGTTTCAAAAAATTGATAAGAACTTTTTTTTTGCAGATTTAAAAAAATCTGATAGAATTGTATTTTAAAACCTTTCTACCTGCACTGTGTTTAAATTTTATCACTATTTGGACCACAAGTTTTTTTATTTGTAGAATTTCAAAGAGCAGTCATTTGGAAAACACCAAAAAAATGGTAATTTTTTTGGTAACAGTATGGTATAGGGAAAACACATTTACTCATTCATTTAGTAATTTTTTACAATCGTACTTACCTATTATGCATTGCGAAACATTGTTTAAGGTGGGATCTTGCTTTTTTCACGAAAATAGCTTCAATTTTCCACATATTGAGTAATTATTGTTCGTTCCTCTCACACACAATATGGCGGAGAAATCTTGACTAGCATTGTCGATGATCAGTGGGTTTGCAGTGTTGCAACCTTCTTCACCGAAAAATACCTACTTTCGTGTTACTCATTTTGTATTTTTTTCCGGGTTCGAAAACCCCATGAACCATGCACGTGTAGCCCCACACACCATTCACGGATAACCCCACGAACCTGCATGGATAGCCCCACAAACCAATCATAAATACACAAACCATTCATAAATAGCCCCACGAACCATGCACGCGTAGCCCCACACACCATTCACGGACCATGCATGCAAGGTTAGGTTCTGTGAGGTTAGGCAAACATAGTTATAATTGTCATGTTCTGACAAAACAATGGCGAGTTACGTCATTGAATGCACGGAACATTTGGTTCACGTAGTCGAACGTAATGGAGGCAATAGCTTTTGTGCATCGGAGAGACATTAATGTCGAAAAATACATGAGTTACCAGCCGAATAAGTTGAACAAAAGGAAGAAAACACTTCCACGAGCTTTCAAAAGTCTACAGAAAGTCAGTTCTGTAAGGAGTTTCTCCTGTAAATTTGAAGAAATGTGTTTTCCCTATACCATACTGTTACCATTTTTTTTTAGCCAACCTAACTAGACTAACCACGATTTTATTTTTACTTAAAATATCTGTAGAAAGGATGTTTCTTTTAGTTAGGAGCAGACTACAATGTGAATTTCATCATTAGTACTGAAATGTCAACATAATTCAGATTTTAAGTTTTAGGAAAAAATTACAAAACTATTCATGAGGGTAGTACCATTCATCATGAAATCTGTTAATCATTCATGTCTCGCCAACATTCAAATTGCACATTTCCTACATACATATGTAGTGCTTTTCACGATCAATTTGTTCCGTGGAGCGGCAGAGAGGATGCCAGGCAGTGAGAGTGCATCTGCCAGCAAACTTCATGCAACATATATGTAACTAGAACCGCTAGCTATGTAATTATATTAAAAGTTACAATTCAAATGAGCATGTACCTTGTTCCGAGAGATGTTGGAGATGTTCTCCTGCATCCACACAGTTACGGCAGGAAATTTTCACTAATATGTATCAGTTACTCTTCCAAAATTGCTTCAATTTCTGTCCTATCATTTTCTTTCAATTTTTATAATGCATGGCTTCAGGTTTAAAAGCTTGGTAGCTCGCCATCCATACGTCATGGAAATATGTCTGTCTTTCATATGCAAGGTGCCGGAGGGATCTTTGAGGAGTATTTTCCAATCATGCTCCAACGTCATCTAGTTTCTCCTCAGTAAGCACATGCTGTTTCACTCTGCTTCTCATCAAGAACACCCCGTTTGCCTAAATTTGTTGACAAGTTTATGAACACTGTCTCTGTGTGGAACAGGAACATCTGGGAATTCTTCTGCAAAACACCTTCTAACTTCCCTACAATAATTCGTAATGCCATAAGATTTGTACATAAAACTCCGTTGTTCTAAATTGTACATATATCATGGCATTATTAGACTGCAGAAACACTTGTTATCACCTTAACACTTCACACACAAACACGTGCAAACTGGATACCGGCTGTCTGGATACTGAAGCACTGATGTGTCCAGTGCCAAGGTCAGTTCACAGATGTGGGTCTAAATGACGGCAGATGCACTCTCACTGCCCAGCATGCTAGCCGCGGCTCCACTCAACCGTGAAAAGCATTGTGTAAACACATATGTAATTTTACGTTTGTGTTTTAAGTCATAATAGGATCATTTCACATGAAATCACCCAATGGAAAGACAAAAAGTTGTTTCATAGCCACAGATTTGCTTCCAGTTTTTTTTACTGATGCATACATGGTCCAATGTGACAAATATGTAATATTAGACTTCTCCAACAAATATGTTGAAAGTTACAGATTTTTGAAAGATTTTAGATTTTCAGAAATTGGGTGGACAAACGAATGCACCATGTGACACAAAACATGTCATATCTCGGAAACTATGTGAAATATTGTGATCATTTAGGTATTATTGGAGAGGAGAAGGACTGGCCTAACAGAAAGTAACTGTGTTACCATTCTTACCTGCTCAGAAAATAGAAAAATATTCAAAGATAGAAATTTGTTGGGATAAAAATGACACTCAACTTTGGGTAATTGTTTGATGTGGAATCGCAGGTTTTACGACAATAAAAATTGTCACCCAGCATAATCAATACCTGTTCAACATAATATTAAAAAATCAGAAAGGTAATATTGTTCATAATAAAAATATCACAGGTTTCAGTATTGAATGTATGAACCAATGTTTACACTGGCATACAGATATATATTTTTGACAAATGGCCCTGAACAATGTTGTTAGAAATGTTGAATAAGCAGGAGAAACGCTGTTTCCAGTGGTTAGCACATCACACTACGATGCCAGGGGTCCTGGGTTCGAATCCCAGCCTGGGCATGGATGTTTGTGAGTGTCCATTCATCAATTTCATCATGCCATCACTCATCCACATCTTTGCTAATTAGCCAAAAGTGGCACGAAAACCAGTAGAATAAAGCAAATCAATCAAAAGTTGGAGAAGCATTACTATGATGTTTATCCACTTTTAATTCACAGAAATATGGGTCAGTTCATACCGAATGGTCCAGCACTGGTTGCTCGACAATTTTTAAAATTTTCAATATATAGGTATTTTTTTTTATCTAACCTCTCTGCAGGGGTAGTTCAAAGCAGGCATTATTATTCTAAAACTTGACTTATAAAAAGATTTCATTAGGTATTAAAACAAGCAATTTGTACAATTGAAGAGAGAATCCTTTTATCTCTTCACAACTAGAAATACCATAACTCGAAAAGTCTTCTTCAGAGCTAGGTGCCAGCTCTGAAAATCAGGTTCCAGGAAACCACCTACTAGCAATTGTGCATACTGTAAGAAGTTGAGCATCACTGTATTCAAAACATCGCTAAATCATGTGAGAAAGCTGGAAATGGAGTGGGGGGAGGGGGTAAGAGTAAGGAATAGTTAGTGATTCTATGAAATGTTCACAAAGTTGATAAAAAAAAAACATTTGCTAACTTTCGCTGTATTGCAATTTGAATTTAGAATCGTCAAAATTTCGTACGTGCAAACTTAAAAAAAATGGGAATTTTACAGCAAAAGATCACAGTCGCCAGGCTGAAATATTTAGTCGCCACGGTGATCTGGTGACTGGGATTTTTCGAGCCCTGGTTATATGCTTCTTGATTTGTATTTAAACAAAAGTATTAGTAACATTGATGATATATTAATTAATAAGCATTTTGTTTTCAAATTATTTCTTTCTAGATATTATCAATCTCCGGAATATTTGTTCAGGAGTGCTGAATGTCTTACGCAGTCAAAATGGACTCCAGCTTGAAGGTGCTATCCTGTCTAGATACATCTATCGAGTAAAATCAAGTCTTTCTGGGGATAAATCAGTGATGTATATGAAACTGGTATGTTGCAAAGAGCATGCTGCACTTTTTTTTTTGTTACTGCTTGAAAAGGATATATTTCATCAAACACTGCAGTAGATGTTACCTATGGATTAATGGCTGTCATAGTTCTTATGGCTTCTTTTCTTTTGCTTGTGTTTGGTTATTTAATATCACTTTCTTGTACGGATGAATGATGAATTTGACAGCAGTAACTTGCTAAACGTGTGCATTGCTGCATCATTTATATACACCCAAGAAAATATACAAATTGGTACAAACAATATGAAAGTCTGCGGGTATCAATGTTTTGCATATCAATAATATTTATGTGTGAAATACCCATGGTTCTTTCTACTACTTGTATCAAAATATCTTACTATATTTTATAGTATATACAGTTTTCGACACACTTTTATCAATATTTCAAAAATCAATGGAATAATTGTAGTCTATTAATATTATTTTTTTTTGTCCTCCTCCGTAGTCGAGCGGGTTAAGGCGTTCACTCGTCTTGAGATCGTTCGCTGCGGGACGGCGTAGGTTCGAATCCGGCTCTGGTCGGAATTTGTTCAGCCTGCGTATAGGGCCGGTGGCAACCCACCATCGTGAGGAAATTGGGGAGCTCCGAGTGAGTGAGCGTAATCCGGTCGAGAAGACCTACTATAACGGCTGGGGATACGTCGGGCTGAACCCCCGACTATTCCAATACTGGTTGAAGATCTCCACGCTTAGAGGTGACGAAGGAAAGCGTGGGAGGGAGATCGGCAGTCGGTAGGTATGCCTAGGCCCTTCATGGGCTGTTGCGCAACGGATTATTATTATTATAATATTATTTTTTAGAATATGGCATTTGTCAGATTGTCAATTTCATCTTTTCATAATTCATCCTCATGGTTTGGCAGAGTGGTTAGCACAGCATGTAATGATGCCAGGGGTCCCAGCGTTGAATCCTGACCCAGGCATGGATGTTCTTTGTGAAATCATCATCTTCATCATATCACTCATCCTCTTTGTGATTAGCCAAAAATGACAGAAAAGAAAAGTAAAATAAATCAAATCAATCATCGTTGTCATTCACCAAAAGTAGCAGAATAGTGAAGTATTAGAAATTAAACCAATCAATCATCCTCATTGTTTCAGTTACCCAAAAAAGGAAGGAATGCTACATAAAATACCCAAACTATGAACACATTGGAGATGACCATTGCATTTGTGTAACATTTTGAAACAGTGGATGACATGTCCAAACCCTGCATCTTGTTTAATGCTCCCATTATATTCCCATTAATCCTTAACTGTTGACATATGTCGGCCATAGTTCTGCTGGAATATAGCATCAGGAATGCACTGAAACAAGTGGTTGCTGTTGAGGGTATTCTCAATTCATACCAATCAAGATTGTGAAATATACCCAATCCAGCTTGAACATTGGAACTTCGGTGGCAAGATAAAACGTTGACCATGTGACCTGCTCAGCCACCGAGCTGGCAACTTTACTGATGAAAATGCCATGATACTGGATAATAGTAAGAGATTGTAAAAATGCTCACATATTGACTCACTAAAAAATAGAAATATACATGTTTTCTTGTTATATATTAAAACATGCAGTACTATGATATGACAGTTTTACTACAAAGTCACTCCCAATATCACTATCACCATCACTAAATTGCTCTTCTAACACTCAAACTATGCTACAAACCTGCTAAACTGGAGTAGCGCCCCACACATTCACAATTTTGGACATTTGTGGAGGTGATGTGATAAGCACCATGCTCCATCCACCTTTTCACCTATAGCAATTTATTAGAGGCTGGATTGACCTCATAGCGGCTCCTTGTAGGGTCATTGCTAGGATAATTACTTCCTGAAATCATCCACCCATCGAACCTGGCACATGCTTTCAATAAACCAAAAAGTACACACATTTTATATTTGATTGTCCCAAAGACCTGTATGTGGTCTTTGCAACACAACAAATACAAGGATATAATTGTAAACCTTCAGGAAATGGAAGACGAACCAAGGAAGAAAAGGTACAGAAAACCATTTGGAAGGTTTCATAGAAGATATCTGATCTTTCTTTTCTTCGGAATTACTAGAAAAACTGCTGAGAAGCTGAACCACACAGGTAAGAAGACAGCCATAGATTTCTCATTGACATTCTTTCTGAGATCAAAATGAAAATTATTTGGGTGTCCGGCGTACCTAACAAATACTTAATTTTGATTTTGGTGGATAGGCATTGGTTAAAATATTCTTGGAAAAATTTTAAATTATAAGGACAGCAAAGTTGTAGTTAGAGGGAGGAGGGCTTAGCAGGGTGATAGCTCCAAGCACATGAGGGAAGCAAAAAGAAAAAAAAAAAGCTGAAAAAGGCACAAAAATAGATTTGTTAGCTCAACTGTAAGTGTGAACATTTCTAAAAGAGTCATGTTTAGTTTTATTCACTTAAAAATTATTCCAAGAAGAGTATATAAAAGTTTGCTGACGAGTGCTCGGGCCTCCTGAATCCCTCCTCCCTCTCCTGGATGCAGAAATCTGCAAATGTATTTTTATATATTTTAGTTAATTTATATTACCTGGCTTCATCTTTGAGGATGAATGATCAAGTGATTAAATTGATGTGACAAATACCTATCCATACCCTACCAAGGATTTAAACCTAGGACCAGGACCTGTATTGTTGTGGCATCCTATGCTCAACTCTTCCATGAGACTGACTGAATCAAAAAGAAACTGCATTTCTGTCCAATAATCTCAAAAAATTTTGGACAACTTATATGTAAAAATTTAAAATTAATTAAAATGTACATAAGTGAAAATAATTAACAATAGATACATATTTGTTGCAACAAACATTTTTCATTGAAACACTGTACAAAAGTTAGGGATACTATGTAAGGCATGAACACTTCATTGTACAGTGTGCGGCACAAAAAACTAGCCCCATTCCGATTAGTATACAAAATGTACATGCGGAACTGCAAGCTAGGGTGACCAGACGTCCTCTTTTATCTGGACATGTCCTTTTTTGGAAAGAGTATACTGCATGGGCATGTGCAACACAAAGAATGTATCCCTTCATAAGGATCATCATTTGTTATTGGACTTTGTTATTTCACATCAAAAGCTTGCATGTTTTACATCGTTTGGAGCACGTTAAATATTCGAGCAATGCTTGCTGAGCATCTGAGAGCTGATCTATCATCACTTTATCCAAACATGTCATCAGTATCATAAGAGAGCATACTGTTATACAGTCTCTACATTTCCGTTATGAGTCATACATACGCGATATATGCTGCGCTTTCCAGAATCCACCGATGGACGTGATGGTGCACCGCTGATGCACGCTTTGGCTTTCCGTATTTCACCGGGTTAAACCATGACGTCATCAATTTACACCAGCCTCAAGAGCTGGTGCGACTGGTGAATCAAAATGGCATCTGCACTGAAGCTTCTTCTGATTTGTGATATGCATTCTGCAGGCAATAGTATGGAATGTTACGCCGATTTTGTTGCATGGATGGCGAATAAACTGGATGCAGGCATAAACTGTCGACACTTTAAGTACTACTACTTTTTCACTTCCACGCAAAGTGAAATAAAGTATACCGATGTATCAAAACATGCGTCCATCTTCTGCTGCAACATGCAGGAAAGCATCCATTTGCAAAATTCAATATCATTACAAAAGAATACCACTTAAATTTGTACTGCATATGCAAAATAAAATGTTGTTAAGTGAAAATATATAATATTTATTAAATATCTTCTGTGATTTAAGTCACAATCAGTGATTTTTCCCTAATAAACGTGAATATGCGTGCACATTCTGAATTTAGCTTGCATGAAGCTTTCCGTATTTCACCGAAATTGATGTCATTTTTGATGCACCAGTCTGATGCACGCTGGTGAAATCTGGAAAGCGCAGTAAGGTTTTAAGGATGGGAGAAACTAATGTGAGGCAGGATGTAAAGTAGCCAGTCACTTTCCCTTGTTAATGAAAGAGTGCCAGAAATGTTCACGGCAATAAAATTATATTTTTTGTCCCAACCTAAACTCCATAAAATATTAGTTCAGTTTTGGAAATAGGTTAAACGATCCCTAACAGTCAGGATTCCAAATGGACATTTTAAAAAGTGATAAGTTGTTGGTGTTTTCTGCATTGTAAGTGTCTCAAACTTCTTGGAATTATTTCAGAAAGAAAGAAAGAAAAGAAGAAAAACAATCACTCAAAGGGAAATGACGTGTAGAAATCGAATATTTTCTGTCCCGAAATTGCAAATTTTTCCCATCCTGAACGCAGGAATTTTAAAACATTTCCTGTGCCGATCCCAACCTGACCAAAAACTTTTCCATGGGTATCCCTCTATGTACGTTACAATCATGCAATATATATATGTACAGCTTATGGCTCGCACATGAAAGAATAAATCTAAATCTAAATCTACGTCTTTATGATGAAAGAATAAATCTAAATCTAAATCTACGTCTTTATGAAGAGGTGGTGGATCTGACAGTCCCCCCTTTTCCACCTCCCTCGGGTTAGCTAGGGTAAGAGTAATAATGGCAATTTTTTTTCGATTTTTTTGTGGTGTCCTCCTTTTTTGCCATGCTCTGTCCTCTTTTTTGAATGTATGTGTCTGGTCACCCTACTGCAAGCTGTCATGCGACATGTTATCCCGAACGCAAATCTGTCTTCAGGTTAATGGTGAGCACTTTCAACATCTATTGTAAACAGTAAGTACATGCTTCATTATAATTTCAAATGTACTGTACTTCTTGTATACTGATCAGAACGGGACTAGTCTTCCATGCTGCACCCTGTATTTGTTCCATCATCTCTTTATCAACATATCATCATCATAATTAACCTAGAGATGTAGGAAGAGGTGCTCATGATTTCTTTTTTTTTAATTCATCAACTTAGTCAAAATCCATGTACTAAATGAGCATACACTAAATAAAATACACTTGTTTAATTATATGAACCTTTCACCAATTATTTTACAAGCTGAAAATACTACTAGAACACAAGACAATTAATACACGATTGAAAAATATGCCTTCCTGCTTCATCATGTCAAGTTCAATATGGATTCTGAATATTATTTGTGTGTGTGTGTGAAATATTCCTATCACTATCTTACAATAAATATTGCAGAGCTCAATTATTTATTTTTCCTTCATCATTGTAAAACTCGTAATTTGTATTTCAAGCAAAAATATGTGAATATGTCATCGCAAGAGTTATCTTCCAAAGTTAAATATTGATTTCACTTAAGTATCTTGCATATGAATTGCAGGCCCCTCAGTAAAATATTCAAAATATATTTATTAAGACAAGACAAATTGTAATATCGTTTATGTGATACTAGTGTGACATTCCAGTCTGGTTTTGAGCTTTCTTTATTGCCTTTTAATGTTTCTCTCTATTTCTATCTCTTTTTTGGACACACACATCATATTCAAAATTTTAGATTAATGCACAACGAACGACATGTAGGGTTGAAATGTTGCTTGCAAAGGATCAGTAAGTTGTAAAATTGAAATTTGCAATTATTTTACGATTTTATGAATGGATTATATTTTTAATTAACTACAGTACAGTTACTTCCCAATAAACACATCATCACAAAAATATGTATTACTGTTTCATTTTTAAAAACTAGTGAACATTTTAGAAGTCTCACTAAATCTAAATACACTGTACGGCTGGAGAATATGTGCTTTCAACACACTGCCAACAGAAGGCAAATATTTGTACACCAGGTCGAACAATCAGGAACAAGAATCATACTTCCTATGCTGAACTGAGTAAATACAATATATAATAACCCGTGCCACAACAGCACATGAGGGACCGATTGTCAGCCTCAATCCCACCTGCCGAGATGGGAGATCATCGAATGAGTTACGGTGTGACGTGTGGTCAGCACAACGAAGCTCCACTTGTTGTTGTTGCAGGTTTCCATGACTGGTTTACACTCCTCATTTGTAGCTCCCCAATTTGCTCACACTGGTGGGTGGGCACTGGTCCCATACGTAGGTCGAAGTCGCGGGAGAAAAGTTATTCCGCTTCCACCAGGACACCGAACCTGCGTGTGTCCTGTAGTCAAAGCCCAAAGTATGACGGCTTAGACTGCATGGCTACGGTATGGAACATGCCGAACTGAGTGGGATCCACAATTCTGCAGACTTGCACAAGTCGAACAAACATATACGCTGTGTCATAAAAGAATCTCATGAGATACTCCACAATAATCCAACTCACAACGCAGGTGGAGGAGAAGCACATCAACTTTGGCATTCACTTTTGAAGAAAATTAAAAAGTAATAATAAAAGATTGATTGATTTGATTTATTTTACTTCGCTGTTCTGCCACTTTTGGCTAATGAAGATAAGGAAGAGATTGATGAAGGTAAACTCACAAATAACGCCCAGGCCAGAATTTGAACATGGGACCCTTGATGTTATAGCATGATGAGCTAACCACTCCGCCATGGAGGTTAGCTACACTGGTGACATCTGGTGATGAAGCCTAGAATTAAGTGTACTAACAAATTAACTTTATCTGGATATAGAAATTGTGAAGGAAATTAAAGTTACATGGCTAAGGTGGTTGGGGCATATATACCGAATGCCAGACATGGTGTGTAAGAACATCACATTTACAAATATGGATGGGAGAAGAAAAGTAGGAAGATCACCTTTAAGGTGGGTTGATTCGGTGGAAGAGGACCTAAGTGTGCTGGGAATTAGGAGTTGGAGAAGGAAGGCTGTGAATAGAGATGGATGGCGGAAGATTGTGAAGGAGGCCAGCATCTGTGAGTTGCCAATAAAAGTGATGACAACTTAGTGCCAGCAGAGGCATCTATATTTAATGCTGTTTGACATCCAATGGCATAAAAACACAAATTAACTAGTTCCTGAGTTGTTAGCATTTGAAAATGTTATTACTTTGCAGCTCACACTTTCTTTCTAGTGTCCCCTTGTAGACTTTGTCAAAAATTCCTGCTTAATCTATGGCCATTAAAAAATAAATGTCTTTTTGAGCAGCATAATTTTGTTACAGTTCTATTTTCTCTCCTTTTTTTTTTAGGTGAGCCGAGGCATCAAACGGTATTACTCCATGAATTTGTCGATTACATACGATTCCTTCTTCTTTTGCCTTCCTTCATATTTTCAAACAGGCAATAATAATCTTCCATCGAGACAGATGCTCGAGTATTTGCTGATTAGAACTCAAGGACTTGCGAAATTATTTCATCAAATTGTTGGCTACTGTGAAAGTGGTGCCTTTTATTTGAAGATGAGGTTTCGTCTTGGCCACTTAATGGATTATGCATTGTTTTCTTTCTCTTTGTTGAGCCGAGTATGGTATGTACACTAAATATCACATTATTCTTTGGGTAATATAATTAAGCCTTGTTTCCATATTAAGAACACTAAAGTTGCTGACGAAGGCAACTTATCTTAATAACTGCCTTGGTCAGCATCTTTAGTATTATTCTTTTTATATTTATTTTGCACCTAGTAGAGGCCTTCATGTGAGCACTTTTACTCGCTAGTAATCAGTCAAGTCCCCCCACCCTCGAGCATGTTATGCTTGAGCGTACTGCCCTCGTAGTGGAATGATTGGCACATGTGATGTGCGAGGTAGTTCTGTATTACACAGCCTAATTAAAGGAACTGCCAACCTGAAACCCAACCATGGAAGGAAACTACTTCATGCAATTACAATTCTAAATAATAAGTCCGTATATTACTATGTAGGACCAAAATATGATATATGTTAGAGCATGCAATGTCTAAGACCAAATCGTAAAATGGAATCCCTGAATACACATGCTGACAGATCTGCCTAAGCAATTTAAAATATCCTATCACAGTGCAACAAATACCTGTATATCACTGTTCACTTCGGAGAAAGATAATCATATTTTGCAAAATAATAAGATATAGTATAGTATAT
Source organism: Lepisma saccharinum (assembly GCF_977018435.1). Classification (NCBI taxonomy): domain Eukaryota; kingdom Metazoa; phylum Arthropoda; class Insecta; order Zygentoma; family Lepismatidae; genus Lepisma; species Lepisma saccharinum. Next base: position 47,661,648 of record NC_139233.1, read on the forward strand.
GTGTATGTACTACCTGGCTTTGGGAGCATGCAGCTTATTGTGCCTTGCCGAGCGTTATTCAGTCGTGACATTATTTTGAGCAAAGAACCACTGTTGCTATATTTATATATATAAATTCCCAAATTGAACAATGTTAAAAACATTGTGTGTCTGCTTTGGCTATGTACATTTTTCACCTTTATGATGATACAAAACCCTAGGTACTGAATAAAGGTGACAGTTATGTGTGGAAGAGTGTATTTTGGCAATGTAGGAGTAAGCAGCTGATTGCATCGCTCACATTACAGTCTCAGTTTTTATGGCATGATTCATAAGTGTATTTTAATTTGTTTTTGATAAGTAGATAGTAATTACATGAGTAGTTAAGAAGATGGCATAAGAATAGAGATATAACAGAACATATTCATTATCTAGGTTACATGTAGTTAAAACTTGTATAAAAACGACTGTCCTCCCAAGGAAATTACTGTCCAAAAATAGAAAAATGGAATATATCTATTGAATAACAAAAAGGATAAGATCCAGTTGATGAAAATTAAAGTTACTGATTACAATTTTATTCATATTATTATAAGTAGTAGTGCATAAATTTTCTTTGGTACTGTTATTCAAAGCCATATGATCCCAATCTAATCCTTGTCTTCCAGTAAGTTTGGTGGAAATAAATAACTTGACTGTACAAGAAATGCCAAACAAGTATATTATTGTACGAGGGGAGAGTGAAAAGTTTTGAGCCTCACAGGGAAGGGTTGTTTGAGCTACAGTTTCTCATGATTTCTGTACATAATTACATAATCTTTATAATCACCCCCCAGATCAATGCACTTATGCATTCTGTGCTGCAATTTGTTTACAGTCATCTGGTGGAATGATTTGTCCTGAGTCTCGCACCACTGAATGACCACCTTCGTCTGTGTGGAACTGATGCCCTCTTCATAGCAGAGGAAAGATGAATTGACGGGGGCAGGTTGGGGGAATACGGTGGATGGGGAAGTGTGGTGAAGCCACACTCGACCAAAGCAGCCTGTGCAGTGAGGCCTTTCCGACAGAGGTACCGAATCACGGCCCTGTTGCCCACTGTCGTCTCTGACACTTTATTCATTTTCAACCTGACAAAAAAATTGAAGAAAACATGAATTTCATAAAAGTTCACACACAGTGTCCTAAAACTCAAACTTTACATCCTCCAAAATTTTAACTACCTAGCATCACTCCTTCCATGTGAGGCTCAAAACTTTTCACTCTCCCCTCGTAGTACCTGGTAACCTTTTGTGTGAGAGAGGATTGTGGTCTGGAACCCCCCTTTCCCTTATATACATCTTTCTTTGGAAAATATGCAAATGTATCTAATGTTGTACTAGAGATTGAAAGAAAGTGCACTTAGTTTGATAGGTTTTTTTTTTTTTTACATCATTATTATCTATCACCTTCACGATGACAGATTCTTGAGTGCCTATCCTTCTTCAATTTAGGTGTATAGTACGAACACTTTATATGCAATACATTTACACAGTGATCAGAATGCTACATTTTAAAAGTAGCTTCGCTACAGCTACAGCTATTCTTCCAAAATGTAGCTTCGCTACAACTACAGCTACATTTACCAAAAAGTAGCTCGCTACACTACTCCTGTTCGCTACTCGCTACTTCACTACTTTTTGTGCTACTTCTGGATAAAAAAATAAAAATAACCATGTGGATATTAAAAAAAATCCCTCCTACTGGTAAATAGATTCTGTTATTTATTATCATGATTCCCGTCATTCGATAATTTTGAAAGCAGTGTTACTTCAGTTACTTATTTTTACTATAGTTTTTGAGATTAACGTACCTATGCAAGTGGCATTTCAATTCAAATTTGATATATGAATATTGCAATTAGAGTGTTACCCAAATTAATGATTACAACTATACACAAATGAAATTTGGTAGGATTGTGTATTTATGTTTGCAACGTGCCACCACTCGTAACTCCAGGGTATGGAGATCCGAATTGGCAACACACCGCTCCTTGCTCCGGCTGGTCATTTGGGAGCACCAGTTCTCACCCAGGGATCGGGATTAAGACGATCCACCCTTCCTCCAGGAAGGAAACCACAGAATTGCGACACGTGACAGTAAATAAAATTCCAAATATTTTATAATTAAAATGTCCAAAATCTTTAATCACGAATCGCGCGCGTACATACTGATTCGCACAAGTTAAAAATTGTATTCTGTTGGGTCTTGCATGCTCGCAGGCAGTGATAAGCAATTTATTTAACACGAGAGTCCGTGCACCGCCTTCACAGTTAATAGCAAGACCTCAACTGCCTCCCTCAAGCGCGAGGCGCAGCATAACAGATTGTTCTAACTTACAATACAAACTCATAACATAAAATAACACAAGAAAAACTGATAATTTATATAACACATCAATGTTAATTAGTGATAGTAAGCTAAAGTTCAGGTTGGCAACAATTAAAAATGCCAACGTGGAAGTTTTTACATCGCCAAGAACAGGAAGCATGGTTCCCCCACTCCTAACATAAACAGCCAATAGGAAAACGATATTTTATTGAAAACGAGGGAGAAATACTTTGCTATAATATTACAATGTTAAACTATATAGAAATAACTAAACTGATTTTATCAAATAAATCATATTTGCCCTTGCACATAAAAATGATTAAATAAAGATTTAGTTTATAACGAAGAAAAATTACTTCAATCTTGTACATTGTTCAACAAAAATAGATATTAAGAAGAAATGTATTTAACTTGTGCTTGAAAAACAATGAAAACATTGCATATATTATTTGGGATAATTATTAGCCTATAAATTCTGAATAAATGTTGCAAAAATACGCAAATAATATTATAACATAAGATAAATCGTGAATATATACATGAATTATAAAAACAATTAAGTATAAATAATTTAATAAAAGTTCTTAACTTGAAAGTATACGAATAACATAAATGCCAATATACAACTTAAATCTGCCTAACATGGCGGTCGTTACATGTTCACATCAACATATTTTTTTCATGAGAATAAATATTTCATTTTTTAATAGACTGATATGAAGGCAGCACTTTGAATAAAAAGTACCTGGTGCCCTTTGTTTACAAAAAGGCTCCAGGTTCGATACCAAGCGGAGGCACATAGTGGCTCGGATCCAGTCTCGATCAGCTTATCTATGCATAAAATGGACTCACAACAAAAACTAGGAAAGACGCCAAGTTGGAAGGATGGGATCCTCCTGCTCTTCCATTCCCCACACTGCTCATCATTCATCATTCTTCCTCGTTCTCACAATTATCCGAAAGTGGCAGAAAGCGACTATAGATAAGAGAATAATTAAATAAATCATTCATCCTCGTTGTCATGATTGAGAAGAGTTGAAGAATAGATGAGGAGGTAAACAGAAGAGGACAATTGGGTGGTGGACTATATCAAAGCGTTTGAAGATTAATATGGAACAGAGATGTATCTATGAAATGCAAGAAGGTAATATATAACACATACTATGTGCCAATAATTACGTGACATAGAGAGACAAGAAAAAGATGCAGTCAGTGAAGATGAAATTTTTAAGGAGTGTATGGGAGAAGACTAGAAGGGATAGAATAAGGAATGAGGAGATCCGACACACAGTGGGTGTGGTGAAGGTTCAGGACAGGATAGATCAGGCACGGTTGAGATGGTTCGGGCACGTGAAGAGGATGGATGCAGAAAGACTACCAGTAAGAGCTTACCATGCACAAGGAGTGGGAATAAGGCCAAGGGGGAGACTAAGATGTCGGTGGAAAGAGCAGATAGTGGAGAGTGTTAAGAGAAGAGTACAAGATTGTAACACTGTGAAAAGAGAGGAGTGGTGGAAGACCAGGAAATAATGGAGAGGCTTGACTACTATGCCGACCCAGTCAGAGGCAGGAAACGGCGAAGGATGATGATGATGATGATGTCATGATTAGCAATGGTTACAGAAAAGTGACGCAAAAGTAGGAAAAATTCATAAATATGAAAACTATGTATATTAACTAAAGAAAATTGTCGTTTCTGCAGGGAAGTCAATAACTCGTACGTACTTTTTACAATATGATAAAATATACTCCCTCTGTCCCATAATTATTGTCCGGTACATTTTTGTTTGTTGTGTCATAATAATTGTCCGATATTCAAACTGTGACATTTGTGTATTCAGAAGAAGAACATGAAACACGGGAATGAGTCATACAACTTTATTACTCAAGGATCAGTACAAATTGTGCTTTCCATCTGCCTCTTCGTCTGTTAATCCTGTACTACCATTTTGGCATACCGGACTATAATTATGGGACAGAGGGAGTATTGAGGAAGCTGTAGTGTAAACCCAAGTGTTCTAAACGTATTGTAATTTTAAAATTTGTGAGCAAATATTGCGAAAATAATTGTAATTCCAGATTTTCCTATCATTCTTGAACAATAATTTCTTGCTGGTGAGATCCTATGTACTGACAATGATCAATGCTGTTAACGTACTGAACCATTTATTGCTGGCACTATTCCTTTGTCAGTGCAGTTGAAAATCCATCGCTCGTTTTTGTGCTGCAAGTTGTGTCTTACACAGCAATTAATGACATTTTGGTGTCTCTTACACCATGGATATCCACAGGATTTGTTCCGGGGGTGATGTAAACGAGGCACTTTTTTCCAGCGGTGCAGCTAACGAGGCATTTTTCTCCCTAAAATAGTGATGCGGCTAAAAAAAAAGTAGCTGTTAGCTGGAATATATTCAAATATGTCAGTTAGTTATCTGGATAACTGAATTATTCAGATACTAATTAAATAAGATGCAGATATCTATAATCTACAATCTAGATAATCTGTATTTCCATATAATAGACTTTGTCTTTATGAACCTCCTGCAAAATTAAAGGTTATTGTCGATTTTTCTGATGCTGTTGCCACATTCAAAATTCACCTCAAAACGCTGAGAGAAAAGTGTAGCTGTAGCGAAATTTTCACTACAACTACAGAAATTTTGTAGCTTCGCTACCGCTACAACTACAATTTTCAAAATGTAGCGTTGCTACAGCTACAGCTACAAATTTTGTAGCTAGCTACTGTAGGGACGCTACAAGTAGTGCGCTACTTCTGACTATTGCATTTGCATATGTGAAATCACAACATTCATGCTCTCATGATTTTTTATTAATTACTACTTCGCTTACGGAAATCTACTGTAGAGGTCCAGTGTTGTTAAGCCCCAGTACATAATGTTTATTTTAAAACCGACCATTGTCACTTAATTTTTTTTTTGTTTTAAAAGATAGTACTGTGTAACTAACAGTACCATTTGCACATCTTGTCCCTTTTTTTATATCCAAGGGCACACGAGGTTCACAGATTTCAAGCAATACCCAATTCCCTATGGTCATGTCCATTTTTCACTTGAAAGATAAATCTCTGCAACTATATTTTCCTTTTTTTTTAAAAAAAAGTGGTGCAATGTAAGTTTGCAATATTGAAACACCTTGACTGATTTCATTCAATGCCCAATATTTAGCTGCTATGAAAACTAACAGCTCAAAATATCTAATTTTAAGGAAGTTGACATAGTCGAAACATTGACAACTGCAGTGCCGTAGTCTGAAAATTTTCAGAGGGCAGTGGCATATACTGGGTTAAAAACCTGGACTATCACACCATATCATAGTGTTCGAATGGACAAAAATTTGCTGGTGGATGTTTTTTTTTTTTTTTTAAACTTATTTGGGGTTGCAGGTTGAAGTGATGTGACACTGTGATTAAAGATATATACCTCATAAATAAAATATGGGAATTTACACTATGTCAGCAACGAAAGGATTTCAAGAATTTCATTCTTATTTGCACAAATAAGAAAGGCCATATTGTGAAATATTATGTAGGCCTATATACGAGAATAAATATAAAACTTCTACCTACCTATTTTCACGATTTGAAGTTCAGGGCCACCTTGTTGACACAGTGGTAACGTCGTCGCCTTGAAACTAAGGGGTCCTGGGTTCAATACATGGTGGTTCAAATACCACTTTAACTGTAGGTCCAACCCCCATTAGTTTATCTGTGCATAAGGTTGACATAAAAGAAAGATCCACAACGATTTGTAGCTTATCGTCAAAATTAAGCCAAATAGACAGCTTGTAAATTATGTCCCTCATTTCAGCACATATCATTCACAAAAATACAATCCACTCTCTACCGCATTCACACGCTGCCTCTAAATAAATTCCAAGCACCAAGACCACTCGATGCGATCTAGACTAGAACTGGTCCTTGTCATTTCGGTAATTTTTAGATTCATAAACCATTCCCCGGTCAGCCAACAATTTTCTACTCCCAACTGTATCTCTAGTTGTTTGAAGGTCAATGACCTCTTTTTCATCTCATTTGCAAGCATTCAATGATGTTCTTGTCCCTACCATATGCCACACTTTCCCATTGCCTGTGATAATTTGGTTCCTGGGAAAATTACATGCTGGGAAAAATTGGTTTGCAACATTAACCCAGACTGTTGAGGTAGTTCAGAGGGAATTTTCTTGCCATATGCAACCCTGTTTCCCTCTCCTGTAACAGTTTGGCTCCACAATTACTCTTTCCTGGGGAAATTATGTTGGGAAAAATTGGTTTGCAACACTGATCGGGTGATCCTTAAGATAGCCCTGTCACATTCGCCCATTAACCTCCCTGGAGTTGCCGGCTGGTGCCAGCCACCTCGCGAATTCAACTCCTAAGAAATCAGGTTTATCTTCTTATTGAAATGAATAATTTTATGCACATTTTCTGATAGATATTTTTTTCTGTATTTTTGTCATTGAGTCTGGGCTTCGCAGATTGCCTAGATAGCCCCGAATATATGCCCCTGTTAGAGGGTATACATAAAGTTTCATGAAATGTTAAGTAGACACCACTTTTCCATTAGTTTGGATTATAATTTCATTAAATATATGCATAAAATCATTTTGCTTCTGTAAAAAAAAAAAAAAACGTTGATTGTAGAATATTAAAGATGATGATGATGATGTTGATATACCCACAATTGGCATTAAATGAAGCATATTACTGTGGAGGAGACACTTTTAAAATATGAAACATGTATTTTAATGATTGTGTTTGAACATAATGGATGCAGTACAGCATGCTATTGTGTGGCATTTTCTTGATATTGCTTTTGTGAATTGTCAGGTTGTATACTGTTAATAACTTGAACAATACTGTCAATAACTAAAAATTAAATACTTGGAAAAAAATAATTTTAAGAGAGCACTACTTACTTTGAGCAATTTAGTCTTCTTCTGAGTTTTTATGCACAGATATGCTAATTGGGACTGGACTTGCAGATAAAAGTGGGATCCGAACCACTATGTGCCTCCACTGGATATCAAACTCTTTTTGATTACTAGGCAACAACTTTAGCATTACACTATTGGTGCAGCTCCTGTCTACCTGTTGATAAGTAACTACATTTGTCACAAGAACATTTTGTCCAAATTCTTGAATTTGCAGAAAGTTGGTTTTCCAGCCATATCTTCCTTGAGGCTCATCAAGTGGTGTCAACGTTATGTTCCCGATCATGTAAAACCAGAAGTATTTGACCTAAAAATCTTACTGGAGTAATGGCCAAATACATAAAATAAATATGAACTAATGAGAGCACAAGGGATACACTTTGTAGTACAAGGTATATTCTATTGAGTAAGGTTAACAGCATACACTTCCGTATACCCTCGACTACAGCCCTGGATAGGATACCTGTACCCTGTGGAACACCCTGGCCTTCTCCAACCATCTGTATTCGAAAGTCTTCATTGCCAAGCTGTAGCAAATGCTCTAAAAGTTGCAGAATTTAATTTCTTAATCTCAATCTCTGAATCTCTATACGGAGATTTGAAAATATCACCAAAAAGTGGAGTGCTCACTCAACGTATGATAGAACATCTTGAAACATGTTTACATATTTTGCTTGAATGCTATAACAGAATCAACCAATGTATCTATTGGCTATTTGAATTTCAGCTTAACCCATTACTGGCCCACTGTCGACATTTGTCGACAAAAAATTTAATAATTCAGTATATTTTTTGGCTCATACGTTTTGTGGTATTTCTTTACAACGATAATTTTCGTGGATGAGTTGGCAACTACTTCAGCGACTGCAGCAGAGTTGCATTCAGTTTCCCTCCACAGAGCTTGGTGAGTCATTGTTGTTCACACGTGTTTCCATTGTGTATGCATTGTGCGCTATGGCTGCTAACAATAGGTATGTTTTTTTGTATTATCCTAAAACATATTTTCCTGTAGTTTACGGTTATTACAAGCATAAGAAAACAGTTTTTCTTAGTGACATTTCAGGAGAACACACGCTCCTTTCATCAGACATTTATTTTCATGCGTACATACAAGAAAAACTATCCTAAAACTTAATTAGGTTATTTTTATATTTATTTATTTACTCAGAGTTTCAGATACAGTCTTATTTCGCCATTTTACACTGAAACAAGATAAAGTAGAAACAAAAAATAACAAAAGATAAAAACAATAACAAGATGGGATAGATTTACATGTTCTTCGTCAGTAATATACAAAAATTACGTTCTGGAAGGAAAATATCTACATTCAGGGGAAGTTTGTTGTACATTTCTGGGAGCCTGTAAAACAAGGAGCATTGTAGAAGGGATAGCCTAGTGGTTGGGTTGTGGAAGAGTTGCATGTTGTGCGTTAGCTTTTGGGGTACCCTAAGTGTGAATTCACTGATTAGGAGATCTGTTCTGATTTTGCCATTTATTATCTTGTATAAAAATTTCATGTCGGCTAGATCACGACGAAACGATGGAGTGTGAATATTCAGAGCAGCCATGGTGTCTGATTTGGATACATGTCGAAAGGAAGGTATTCTATGGCGAACAATTGCAAGAAAGAAACTGAGAACAGAATCTATTTTGGTGAGATTGGTTTTTGAGGCCATTGCCCAAATTGGGGAACAGTATTCAAGGATGGGCGAGATGAAAGATTTAAATAATAAAGCAAGAGATGATGGGTTTTGAATTTCGGTAAATCTGTATAGAAGACCGAGAAGGCGCATGGCTTTTTTAGTGGTAGCAATAATATGATAATTAAAAGTGAGTTTTTCATCCATGATAATACCTAGGTCCTTTTGGGTGGAAACGTTTTGGATTGGATTGTTTTCAATAGAATAAGTAGACACCACTTTGTTCTTTTTTAGGGAATAAGTAAGGAAAAAGCATTTCTGAGGGTTTAGTTTTAAATTCCACTGACGACACCATTTAACAAGTTCTGTGAGAGCATTTTGAAGAATCATCATGTCATGATGCGATGAGATCTCCTTAAAGAGTTTACAGTCATCCGCAAACAAAAGTATATTGATAGGGAGAGAGGACAGTTTTTGAGGGAGGTCATCCATGTACAGAAGGAATAGGAGCGGCCCTAAGACACTCCCCTGGGGAACTCCAGACAAAACAGGAAGAAAGTTAGAAGAGGTATCTGAAAGAACAACACGTTGTTCACGCTCATGGAGGTAGTCCTGGAGTAAAGAGAGAAATTTGCCATAGATGTTAAATCTGGATGATAATTTATGAAGAAGAAATTTATGATTAATTTTGTCAAAGGCTTTCGAAATGTCCAAATATATAGTGTCAAGTTGGGAGTTCTTATCAATAGTTCTGGCAGCATGCGAAAGTAAGACGGAAAGATTTGTTAGGCAAGAGCTGCCTGGAAGAAAACCATGTTGTACTGTGTTGATATATGGTGACGTAAACTGAAGTAACCTGTTTTTGATGATTTTTTCACAAATATATGCATAAACAGCACATATTGGTTATATTTAAGCTGTGTTCACTTTCATTGAATGGTTATCATCATCTTCTACGTACATAGTTTTAATTTAGTGTCGACATTTGTCGAATGTCGACAGTGAGCACAAACGGGTCCACGGTTTTCATCACCGGCCGTGTTACGATTATCAGTTGTATAATTTTTCCAGGTTGACTGTGGAGCAGATCGCTTGTATATTAGAAGACAGACAATCTCTTAGATGCAATTGTATACACCGGATTTCCTGAGAATGTTCTTCTAAGCGATGCTGACATTGATGAAGATGAACCTGTTGGAGATATGATATGATATGTTATCTGTAAACGTTTCCATGAACAACGCATGGCAACTTTACCGCCTGACTGCTAAAGGAAAAGAAGATGGGCTTGATCTGCTCTCATTTACGAGGTATGAAGTATGGAATTACATGAAGTCGTACATGACAAACCGTCCATTAGCAGGAAGGCCAAGCGTTAAAGTCTCCTCCAGAGTATTGCCAGAAGTGTGATTTGATGGCACATCACATCATTTGGAAACTGTTTCCAAGCAAGTCCGTTGTGGACATTGTGGAAAGGCTAAAAGGAAAAAAAAATGTAAGAAGTGCAATGTCGGATGCCATATACAGTCTTCACAGGCATTTCACACACAAAAATAGATTGGCAACACTTACACAAAATATGCATTACTTTCTATTTCCAAAATTTACTTAGGTTTTTATTTAGTTAGGTTCGAGAATAGCAACTCAATTCAGAAATAATTGAAATAATTTTATTATGTACTGCTGCAAATGTAAAAAGTGAAAGAGCATTGTAATTTATTTTAAATATGTTCGTGTATCAATATAATCTGAATGTCAAACAATGAAAATATAAAATGTATGGCATCTAGTTATAATTACTGCCAATATATTTAGTAAAATAATCATGTTTAATAAGTTTTTGTTATTCAGTATTGATGGTGCCATCCATGCTCACTATCGACATTTGTCGACATGCTATAACTAAAAGATTATTGGTCGAAAAAAATAACAATCATTATTTTGGTATTATTGTAGACAAACTACAAAAGGCTTTCAAAGGATACAAGAACTTTCGAAAAAGAAAAATAATTTGGGCAGTAATGGGTTAAAGCATCTAAGTTTGCCACATTAACATTGTCAGAAAATTGGTGATCCTCGCTTTCATCTCTCATCCCCCTAAACTACTAACTTCATTACATGTTATAAAAGTTTCATTAAAAACTTCTAGCTAAAATGATGTGATAAAATATCAGTTGGTGCATCAACTTCCTGATTAGTACTTTACAAATGGTTTTGATTGGTACGCAAGTGAATGTCAGTGACAATGTTTAGTAGTTGCACGTGAGAAAGGATGATTCTAGTGTATTGGAGGATTAATTTTAAAGTTGGTTCTCGAAATATTAATCCTACGGTAGGGTGTAATCAGTTTTAAGTTTCCCCTCATGATCACTATCAGCATTCACTACCTACTGGAAATATCTCCCATGAATTTCCAGTAGCTCATGATTGATGGTGTGGCGATATTTCTTTATTTATGATGAATTTCCATTTAAAATATTTTTTTCTAATTGCACAATCATATTTTAATGGTTTGATTATACTTTCAGGGTTCTTTCAAAAAATCTTTTGAAGTGTAGCTGTGAGTGGTTCAGTGCACTGCTACCATATGTAAAGAAGCTAAATTACCAGGGCCCCGCATTTCTACCTGCAGGTTATGAGTTTCCAGTGGATTTTTCATCATGGCTGGATGACCTCAATTTGAAGAAGCAGAGGTAAGCATAAAAAAAGTAAAGGTAAAGTGCTCCCCTGTGCTTTGCACCATGCCATGAAGGCGAATAGGGGGTGTGGAGTTAGGGCCCCACACTTTCTTGATCATGGCCGAAGGCAGGGGTGATGTGATCAGCACCATGCCCCTGGCTATCTTTACTCCCCAGAGTTTCCTCCAGGTATGCTGGGTGGGTGCCGGAGCCACTTGAACAGGTGGAAAAAATCCCGGTTCTCCCTCACTGGGGATCGAACCCTGGTCTCTCGCATACATTTTCAAAAAGTGTTCTTTCTCATTTAGCGTCACTTGTCACATGTGGCCATTGCAGGGGCATTCCAGCATTACTCTGATTGAGTGATTGATTTGGTTTATTTTACTTCGTGTTTCTGCCACTTTTGGCTAATCACGAAGATGAGGATAAGTAATGAAACGATGAAATTGATGAAAGGACACTCACAAAGAACACCCATGCCTAAGCAGAGATTTGAACCCTGGACCCCTGGTGTAGTTGATAGAAATAAAGAAAGAAGCACTAACCACTTCACCATGGAGGTCGGGTCCAGCATTATGTGTGACATTTCACACATAAAATGTAAAGATCTAGACATGAGATTTGATTAAAATATTCATTATGAGCTGATTTCATAGAATTATGAAGTACTTTGTGGTGTCTGGTAACATTTTTTAAAAAAATGAGTATGACAGCCTGAGTGCATGAAAAACATTAAGGAAGATGTGTTACGTGTGTGACACTTTAAAAATTTAGCGAAGTTTGACTTCATTTGCCTGTTAACTATATAGGCTGCATATGCTAATAATTTTTGTTGGTGAAATATGTAAATTATGCATTTTTACAAACATTTAAACCTTAATGCAATTAAAGACAAATTATCAAATTTGACACCAAATTGAAGAAAATTAATATTCTAGTAAGTTTGCAAAGAAATAGATATAAAAAAATTTCTGCTCGCTTCACTTGCAATTTTCCATCTTGGAGGTTTTGATAAGGTGCTTGTGAAGGGAAATTTTGACTATGAAATACTTTAAGTGTAGGAGAAGAATTTGTTACCTGTCTATGGCTCTGTGTATGATACAATAATTGAATCAGTCACATGAACAAACCAGTTTTGGTTCAGACAACTGCATCACAAATAATTGGTGTGCCCGCTGGGGAATGCAGGGAGGAGGGAAGCTGCTGCAGCCCATTCTCAAATTTTGAGAAAATCATTTTTTTCAAACAAAAGCAGTAAAGGACTCAGGGAAAAAGCGAAATGGTAAATAGAAACTCCTCTTAAAATGACCTTCCGATTAACATTTTTATCTTTAAACAACTTTTAAAACAAAGGTTAAAAATTATATTTACGAAATATTTTATAGTGTATCCTGTCCCCCCAGAACGAAGCTATGTAATATCTTACAATTCCAGTTCATCTGAAAAAAAATTCTGCGAACACCAGTGGTGATCCCAGTTAGATTTTTCTCTCTGATCATCAAGTTGTGGGCTTTTTAATATTTATTCCCCATCCAAAAACACTGTTATACATAATACATAATTCATAGCGATTTCAATTAAGTGTCTAACCAATCAATGTGGTGTAAGAGAAATACATTTTAAGATATAACTGTCGACCACTTGACAGACTATTAAATTAAAATTAAAATCAATTAGTATATGTATATGTATCAAAATGATTTTGGAGGGATTATGGTTAATGAATTTTGGAGGGACTGTGTCCAGGGCCTTGGGGGTGGGCAGATGGGCACCCCTGTGTTGGAAATAGTAATAATAATTGTTATATGGACAGAATGATCTAGTGGAAATCATGGCTATGTCAGTACTGCAAAGAGGGAGATTAGATTTTTGTTTAGTGCCACTGTGGTTAACAGTGACGATGAGGATGAGTGATGGTATGATAGAATTAATAAAGGGACACTCACAAAGAACACCCATGCCCAGCGTGAAATTCAAACCTGGGACTCCTGGTATTGTAGTGAGCTGTGCTAGGAGGTAGATATAAGGACGTGAAAGCAGTGTATAGCAGGGAGCGAAGATATGACCTTAAGCTGTCTATTGAGCCATGCAGGTATGGTAAATGGTCATTAAAGCCAATAAAAGTCAAGTGTTTTCATCTTGGTCTGTAATTTATCTATTTTTCTTGAAAGTGAAGCTTGCATGTTTTTTTTTTGTTTTCATGACTGCATATATTTTTCTTTCCTATTTTGTTATTGCAGCAGTTTGGGGAATACATGAATACTCTCAGTGAAAACCAAATATATGACAAAGGCTGCTGAGGGAAATATTATCGTAGCGTTCCAACCTGAACGCGGGGATCTTAAATAGGGATGTAACTTGCCCCTCCCGATTAATACTAGTTGATGGTAGAGACAGCCCTGAACGGCAGGTACAAATATCTAACTTATCATTAAAATAGACTCATGATTCGTTTTAGACTGAAGTGAGCAATGCGAATGGCAGAATGGGTGTAGACTAGCTTACCCTGTTCGGTTTAGAAATAAGACCAGTAGCTCCTGCTTCTCCGATGATTCCAGATTAAAAGACCTCGTGTCGCTCTCATGCGCACCTATTTAAACCCTCGCTTGGCCTCTCGTCACCTCTTGCCAAAGGCCAGTGTTCTTACCATTTCCTGTGAAAGGCTTACCCAACACATTTCTGAGCAGGAGCTGACAAGGTCTACCAGGGTCAATATTTCTTAATCGAACGGGTATGGTAGTTATTATTTTGTTCAAAAAGCAATATACACAATATAAGAATGGGTAAAGATTAATCCCAAGTTTTTGTCTCCTTTCCTGAATCATTATCTGTGACTAGAATTTGTGATTGCAGAGCGTATATAACATCATGAGAGTCGACATGGCACAATTCATGCTAGAGGGCAGGGTGTGATAGGGGTGATTGCCTCTCCCAACTGCTGGGTTTTTGAATATATTATTATGCTTAATATTAATCCATAATTAGTTGTTGTGCAAATTACTCACTGATTTCAATTCAAAAAGTATTCTAAAATACAAAAACCTTTTGTACTTATGATTCGTGAGTATCTGGGTTTCCAATGAACGATGTTTTGAGAACAACTGATCCCTTCTTCAGGTTCTTAAGTTACATAGGCTATCCAAAATACACCATAGCCACGTCAATACTTTTCTCCCAAAATTCCAGGAACAAGGATATATGTTTGGAGATTAATATAGGAAAAATTGGAATCCATACTAAAACCCTTTAAAACTTCCACGGCCTTCGTTATTGTTATAAACACGGTATAAAACCATCTCAGGCTAAAATAACCCTTCCTACTTAAAAAGATAAAATTATAAAATGCGACCTCCTATTTTACTCCCTCATACTGGCTATAGGATGCCTCTTCAACGAATTTTGGAAGAAAAGTATTGACGTGGCTATGGTGTATTTTGGATAGCCTATGTAACTTAAGAACCTAAAGAAGGGAACAGTTATTCTTGAAACGTCGTTCATTGGAAAACCAGATACTCACAAATCATAAGTACAAAAACTGTTTGTATTTTAGAATACTTTTTGAATGCATAGTATTTTAGAACTCTCAAATGTTTTGTCTTGTCTGATAAGTCAATAGCTATTTTTAAGTTGGTAATACATAATATAGAAACCATTGTATAATGGTAACTATCACAGGGAATGAAATCTAATTCTGTACCATTTATGTTGTCGGGGACCAACAGAGTGGCCTGCTAGAAGCTCAGACCTCGCACCTTCTGACTTTTTATTGTGAGGCTGGACCAAAGAAGTGGTTTACAAGATGCGTCCATGAACTCTTGCTGAGCTGGAGACCAGAATCGGTTATGTTCTCAATGGAGTCCCCCAGGAGTTCTTATGAAAAGCTGTGGTTCATGTACCAAAACATTTACAGAAATGTATGAACAATGCTGGTGCTTATGTTGAGTTCTAAGAGGGAATGGATTGCAATGGCAATCATATTTGTTATTTCCAGAAATGTATGGACAAAGCTGGTGCTTATGTGTATGTTGAGTTCAAATGGTGTTGGCATGCAATGTTAATACATTTTCATCTGTTCCATGACCAAATACATTGTTCCATTAATTTACCTCACATTTTGGATGGCATTGACAATAGGTATTGACTTATCAGACACTCTGTATATGCCAATACATATTTAGTGTCCAAAATGTGTCAAGCATATTTTATTTGAATTTACATTTGAGTCTTCATTTTACAGTTTTGATACCAACTACCAGCCAGATGGTAAACCAACTGAGTTAATATGTGAGGTGCAAACTGTAGACCTTACTAAAACAGCAGATGACAGTAAAGCTGACAGGAAAGATGATAGTACATATTTGGCAGAAGAAAAGAAGCAGATTCCTTTGAAAAGAAACCATTTGGCAGAAGAAAAGAAGCAGATTCCTTCAAAAATAAACCATTTGGCAGAAGAAAAGAAGCAGATTCCTTTGAAAAGAAACCATTTGGCAGAAGAAAAGAAGCAGATTCCTTCAAAAAGAAACCATTTGACAGAAGAAAAGAAGCAGATTCCTTTGAAAAGAAACCATTTGGCAGAAGAAAAGAAGCAGATTCCTTCAAAAAGAAACCATTTGTCAGAAGAAAAGAAGCAGATTTCTTTGAAAAGAAGCATTAATAATTCAGAGGATTCTGGAGGTATGGGAAATATTTTAAATTCATTTGTCTATCTTTGCAAAGTGGCGACTCGAGGCTTTTTTTGGGGTGTAGTTTGCTGTGCTGATTTCAAGCATGGCATGTTTCTCTCTATCACGTAAGGATTTTTCACAAAGTTTGTTTGATGATAAGATGGAAGAGTTGGTCTTAATCATTCTCATTAAACTAATTTTGTATTTGAATATTCCCACAAGTTTTACTTGCAACACTTACTGGCGACTGTGTCTGTGATGGAAGTAGTCAGAATAATGTATTACAAAAGGAGACAGGGTCCTAGGTTCAAACTTGGAGTAAGCAGAGGCATCACCTGAAAGGGTTCACCACACAGACCACCAAACTGAAAATAGAAAAATCCAATTTATGTTTTGGTTGTGCACAATAAAACATTACATTTCAACACACTTATTTTACAAGGCAGTTTTTTCATTCATGATGCTTCAAATTTTCCCCCTCACTGTTGGCAAGAAAAGCTCACCATGTTAGGCAGAGAGAACCAGACGTACATCTGTCATGCGAACCTCTTTTGCTTCCTAGCTTCACCGAAGAAGCCAGGGGGAAGGTGTCGAAAAAATGGAAATCGGCTCTCACCAACCCTGTAAACCTTCTGTGAGACTTCTGTCATAGACTGCTAGGCTTCATAGATAGAAGTTACAGAACTGTCAAAAGATGGCAGCAGCTGGTAATTGTTTCTTAGAATATGCAGAGGGCATTCAGAAAATTTTATCCAAATTTGGGCTGGCTGTGAACACCCAACAATTTACTCCATGCGACAACACTGAGAGTAAGACATGGATGTATCATTGTGCTCAACTTCTTTATATTACATGAATGAAATCAGGTCATCAATGTCATTTCTCACCAAGTCACTGAGGTTTTCAAAGGACAATACTTTTTTCATACTGCTCACTAATTTTGGAATTTTATACAAGGCCATATTTTATGTGGAATAATCAATTTTTACATAATAATATGTGTAAGGAAACTTTTCAAAATAAGTCTGCAATGTTTCTTTCATGTATTTTCGCTGCAAATTCCCCACACATGGTTCAGAATGAGTGAGATGAATTAAGACAGCCAGTTGAGCCTATTTAGTATACAGTTTATAAAATTTAGGGCTGGGCATTTCACACAAGACAATTGTTTTATCCCAGAATCTATTTCTCCCCACAGTGTGGTTGCCAAAATAAAATATAATATGCATTTTGCTTAATTTCCAGGATATTTAGATTCAGTGAAAGTGTCACACAGTATTTTTTTCTTTCCCTGCGATATTTTCCGACTTTGGAAAAGTATCAGGTGTTATCTGTGATTAAATTCCAACCACTACTTTCCAATGCCTCAGTGGTAAATCAGTATTGGTATCAACTCAACCTTAATAAAAAGGTAACTCTTCTTTAGATACAACACCTCAAGAAAATTGAACATCCTTTTCACTTAAAGATCCCATTGCAACTGATCAGAGAGTGAGGAGTGTGATCAGTAGGGCTCGGAAGTTGAGGAAAAATCCTTTTTTTTTTCCTAGTGTCCGAAGACGAGGCCCAACATAATATATGTTCATTTTGGGTCATTGTACGCCAGAAAAAGGTGGGTTTTATTTGTCCTTTTTTGCCTTTTTCTACGTTTTTTGACTTATTGGTACTTTTTTAGCCTTTTTTTAGGTCAAGTAAATGCTGTAAATGGCAACTTTCTCTTGTTTTGAAGCTTTCAGCACTGTGTATACGACCAAACAGCATGCTCCTGCGAAGATCTCAAGTCAGATAAGGAGGTGCTGCGCATATTCATTAGATATGTAATTAAAACTGAAGTTACTAATTAATTTGGATCACATTTATACGTCCTTTTTTCCGTTTCTATGTCCTTTTTCTGATATTTTTAGGTCTTTTTGTAGGTCTTTTTTGGCAATTTATAGGTCTTCAACTTCCGAGCCCTAGTGATCAGAAAGGGAAAACAAAATGATGTTAATCACCACCTGACCTCATTGCATTATTAAATGATTGCAGAGGTTGCTGGTATTATCTTCATGATGCTTTATAGCCAAATTGGTATTTTTTAGGAGGTTTTACTCCTGATTTCAACCCCCTGTAACCTGTGTGGTTACAAATTTTTAGCTGTTGAGACCTTCTATGTACAATAGAAACTTGATTTTATGTTTTTTTTCTGGGAAGATGAAAAAAGTAAAATGCACAAGATGTAAACTCGGGGTTTCACTGCAAATATAATATTCTGATACTTTGAAAGAACCAGGTGTCCGATAAGTCTGGAACCATAGTTATTGTTCATATTACCCTTTTTTCTGTTACAGGTTAACTTAAATAGATTAAATAATAATAATACTAGGGTGGATCAAATGAAAACTAAGCAGGGGCCATAGAATGAAATCAACAAGGTTTATTTCAAACCTAATCTCCAAAGTTACACAAGCACTTGTCCCACTGTTTCACCAAGCGGTGAATATCCTGCTCATAGAACTTCTTTGGCCGAGATCGGAAACGGTTACAAACATTGTCCATGACTTCATTGTCCGAGTGTTAGCTCCGACCTTTCAATGCCTTTTTTTAACGGACCAAAGATATTGAAGTTGCATGGGCATAGATCAGGGCTGTATGGTGGGTGTTCCAACACTGTCCACCCAAACGTCCAGG
This sequence comes from Lepisma saccharinum, assembly GCF_977018435.1. Lineage (NCBI taxonomy): Eukaryota > Metazoa > Arthropoda > Insecta > Zygentoma > Lepismatidae > Lepisma > Lepisma saccharinum. Next base: position 47,680,599 of record NC_139233.1, read on the forward strand.
CTGGGCCGTTTGGCCTTGATTGCTGCGAACAAATGGTGGAGGGCAGTGGGGGGGGGGGGGGGGCGACAGCTCACAAATTTGCTCTTCTTGTAATGTGAGTTTAATTGATTAATTTCGTATATAACAGCCAACATGATAAGAAATTGATATATTCGTCTTTACCGAATATCATGTTTTGCACGTTTGCACATATTATGATAAATTAATAATTATTTAACAGTAATGCGAAGATTACGAAAGATGGAAGAAGAAATAGAATTCTAACAGATTTAGTTATAGCATTTTTTAACTTAACAGAGGGGAAAATTCAGAAGAAGGGATATTAGTTTTAACACAATCTGATAAGCACGATGATGAATATTTACGTGCATTGAACGTGAAAATTACTAGTAAAAATGTTACACAAGAAATGTTTCCTGTCCATCATGACTAATTGATATGTGAAATAGGGCAGCAAAGTATATATCTCACTGGAAAGGTGATATCTGTGTTACCAGAAGCTCATGCTCTACAGTAAAAACTTCAAACTTACCAGAAATCTTCTTCAAACATGCTTGTTCTAGATTCAAATTCGGTCTACGCTGGTCTAGATTTTTTATGTTTATTTTTTTCATCCAGACTTCAGACTTCTGGTAGAAAAACTTCGCACCAACAAGTTCTCCACATAGCTCATCGCAACAAACGCACAACTACAGCACACCACCGAAAAAGCTTCATTTTTCCATGGAAAACGAAGAAACGATAAGCAAAGAGAATCAAGTATTCTCTTTGCAACAAGTGTCACTGCTATCGTCTTCCCATGCAGTCATTTTATTGCCTCGGGGTTGCCAGACAATTTTGCCAAATTTTCAGAAATTCGTAGTACACAGGTTCCTGTAGCGGCTCTTGGTGAGTTTAGATGACTAGTTTCTAATTTATTTAACAGCCGGCTTGAAAAGAAATTGTGAAACTTTGCTACACTATCAGGGTTTTTTCAAAACGTGCTAATCAAAACATGTAATTAAAGCTAATTTTGTGAGTAACACAAAGCTGTAGCCGACTTCCGTCGCTAGCATACAGCATTACAAAGCCATGGATCCTGGGTTCGAATCCCAGCCTGGACATGGGTGTTCTTTGTGAGTGCCCTTCCATCAATTTAATTATCACTTATCCTCATCGTCGTGATTACCGAAAAGTAGCAGAAAGCGATGGTAAATAACAAAAATCAAGCACCTGTCTGTACTTTTTCAGTTACCGATATTTTCTTTCCTCGTTGGAAATTGCGTTATTTATTGCTCTATGGAATACAGAATGATTTCTTTCGACGGTTGGTAATTTTCCTTCTTGTGTTAACTTCATTGCTTCTGGCAACTCTTCATTGTTTACCGTTCTCCGGAGAGAGGGCCAGTTTTGCCTAAGGGGTGGGTTTCGGACGACAAACCCTCCGTCCTCCCAGCCACAGATCCTGCGCGTGTTATTCACACAGCCTCTTATCCCTCGCGGCCGTGCCTGAGAATGCTCTACGTCTCGTAACGTGGAAGGACGGCACCCTGCCAGATTTCTCTCGAAGTTCATAATTCCCCCGCACGGTGGCGTGCAAACTTCACAATTGTTGCGGAAGAATGAATACAGAACCGACTAACGAACGATCTATAAGCAACGGAATATTGGCAATTCAGACAATGTAAAAGATAATATATAAATGTTAAAGTAATGTTTGTTCACTTGTGATTACACACGACAGTGCGGCGTCCGTATCGTCCTTATGAGCGGCCGCCCCTGGTGGAGGGTACTGCTGTAACAAGCAGCATTGATCGTTTGACCATGGTTCAGGAACTCAAGGAGAAGGAGTCCATTATGTGGTAGGGGTTTCCTTTCTTACCTCCCCTCTACCTCTAAAAAGGGTTGTCGCCACACACATACATAAATATAACCCAATACATCCACTGTTCCGGTTTCATTTGATCCACCCTCATAATTATAATAATAATAACGGTAATGGTAATAATGATAATAATAATGAGAAAGTTCCGTTAAAATGCATTTATACACAATATGAGGCATGTTGTATGTTGATGTATCTTCTCGTATGTTGAAGAATAGCGGATGTGCGTTAGTTTCAACGATTCTGGAGTCAAGGTAGCACTGTAAGTTGTTTTTCAGCACTTTGCAGAATTCACAGTAACTGCATAAAACCCAGGGACAGAAAAGACTTGTGAATGTGCCAGTGCTTGATAATGAGAAGAAGCTACTGAAATTGAAATATATGGAAAACAAATAGGAATTCTACAATCTAGGGAAAGAAGAATTGAAAAAGAAGGATGGGTGGATTGAATTAACTTTCAAATGAAACCAAAAAATGTTAGTTGTTGTTGTTGTTATTGTTATTATTATTATTATTATTATTTTTATTATGTGTTTTCATTTCTTATGACATGTGCTTCCCTTCATGTAGAAATCACGGACCGCCCCTGATCAATAGCAATTAACATTCATATCGAGGCAGGCATTTAACAACATACAGAAATGAGTCTTTAAATCTGCGCTTATGAGCTTCTGTCTGTATGTATACATCTACTCAACCAGCACAACCTGTCTCCTTTTATTCAATCTGACAACAAACTATGGTAGCTGGACTCACTGTTGAGCTTTGCAAGCAGCAGATGCACTTTTTTTTAGATGTTTCTGGACTCTAAGTGTCCTTGTTCCTCTGAACATTTTGATTCCATTGATCAGGAAACTTACAAGAAGATGCCTTGTTCAGTGCCTTTGTCCCTGCATTACCCTAACCTTGCAAACTCATCATGGGAGGAGGCAAGGTTGCCAACTCTTGAAGTACGATCATCATCTTATTGAAAATAACAATTAAATGCACATTTTCTAATGATTTTTGTATTTTAGTTTTGGGCCTTGGGCTATGCAGACAGCTGATCAGGGGTTTATCCAGGATTTTCCCTTGGGGGGGGGGGGTGTAAGTTTGGGGATGTTAGGTGCATATTTTGGACAGTTTTTAAAATGTTCACCCTAATTCAATTTGTTCATATATGTTTTCAGAGATTACCCCCTCCCCTCTCTTCCCTTCACGTAACATTTCAGAAGAAAAAAATATGTCAAATGCAGGAAAAGATGGAAAATAGAGTTTTATGATAATGTTAACATTTCAGTCTAACGTTTCGAGTATTGTTTTCCGATAATGTTTAGTACTTGATTTAGTCAATCGTTAGACAAAACACAAGAGATGACATTAAAAAACACAAAATTTAAACATATTATTACCAGGAATCATTTCAAGCAATTCTTAAGCTAGTTATAAAGAAATTGGGAACACTTGCGCAATATTTTTTAACTGTATTTGTATAGTATTGTCGCAGGTGCAACTCTGAATTCATCTTGGGAGGGAAGGGGGGTTTCCCAATTCATGGATGAAATATCAGTGAGAATGCACTGCATGGGTGCGTGCACGTTTGCCTGTCTGAAGTAGTAGTAGTAATAAGTACAGATATAATGTGAGTCTTAAAAAAATGACCAAACTGCGAGTGAAGCGAGCAATAAAATTTGTAGGACTATTTCTTTGCAAACTGATAATGCATATTATTAATTAAACATAGTGACAAAACTTTCATTTCACAGTGTCCCACAATGTTTACTCTTTACAATCTTGCTTTGCTCGTTCTGCATCCTCTTTACCTCAGCACATGCCCCCTGCCCCCTCCTGTTCTAGCTTCAGTTAGAAATGCATATATATAATTTAAATAGGTCTATGTTGCAAGTGAGTTCCAAATTCTGCTGATATTTTCAAATCTCTGTTTAAACAATGATTCACAAACTGAAATAAAGTAATGGAACTCTTTTATATATTTAGAGCGTGGCCATGACGACTTTAAAATATAGTGGGAAGGACGTTTGATAGATACATGGTATTGCTTTTGAATGAAATCGGTCAAGGAATGCCATATTGAAGTCTTATACCCTTACAAAACTTTGGAAAATACGCTTGGCGCTATTGAGAGTGTATCTTTCAAATACTGAAGAAGAGGCTCTAGGAAATTAGGAGTAATGTGCCTCTTTGCCTTAAAAGAAAACTAAATAACATGTGCAAATAGAATTTTTGCTTCTAAATTGAGGTAATGCTTTATTTTCAATTATTTGAAAATTGAGTAGCATTTATTTCACCTTCCAACACAAAGAGCACAATGAACCAAACAACTTTTTTCTCTCCACGTTTCAGCAGACAGTGGCAAGCGCTGTCGTGCCCCCACTGGTGCGCCTATGGTCACATGTAAATTTTGGACTTAATGCAAATTAAATTTCTTTTTATGTTTAATTCCCTATACTTCCATTGCTTCCTCTGAAAAGTTGGAAAAAAATAAATATGTCATTATGTCAGGGAACAGACTAGATAAAAAGAGGAACACAATTTTTACTAAATATATATCTTTGCAAACTGACAATAACTTTAATTTAATAGAGTGCCAGTAATTTCACATGGCACTATAAAGTTAACGCTTTTCCATCTTTATCTTTATCTGTTTTGCTTGTTCAGCAGTCCTTTGGACCCAGGCAAACCCCCACGTGACCTCCCCACAAAGGTAAAAACTCTTAGAGCCACAAAAATTGTCACATACATCAACTATAAACGTGAATGAATCACTTAGGTTCATGAAATACTTGCCATTTTACATCGAATACTAGGTCAATAAATTTTATATTGGTACTTATGAATATCCGTTGGAAGAAATTATACCTACATATAGTGTCACTGCTTTTCTACTCACCACTTTCGGTTTCTTTCTGTCTGGTTTTCTCTATTTTCTCCAGCCAATTTTGCAGTAAAGTTTCAGACATTGTTACACTAAGCAGAATGACAACAAATGAACTGATCTGCTACACTGAGACTGGCCTAAGGTATTTGACTGTTCTTTTCTCTACCACTCCAAAATCATCCACCTCGCCCAAGTTACAGAAAATAGTGTTGCTAACCATAGTATCACAATCACAATTCACTACAAGGAGTCAAACCTGTATCTTTTAATTTCTTCCGTTACTTTAATCGTACATTTTTCACATGAAAGAATCGAAAGTAAAATGCAACAAAATGTAAATTTCATTGACTCAGGGGTTGAATTTACAAATCTGTGACGTATTTAAGAAATATTTATTTAGGTATTCAAATGCTGAACTGTCAACACTGTGTGGGGTATGTGCTCCCTGCAAGGAGGGTGAGAGGTCAGTTTGACATTTTCCAGATGGCAGTGTCCTTTCCCTAGAGTTGACCGAAGCCTTGTTAACTGAGCTGGTGTTACCAGGAAATGACCATGCTCCATATTCCACCCTCCTTCTTGTCAATTTGGTTTTACTTGATTAAATGATCAATTGGACTATGCTTCTTGTAGAGCTACAAATGGTTCCTTTCTGTTAATGTTGAAGTATTGTCATTCTATTGTTGATATAAAAATCCATATTTACACCCCCTCCTGCAGGGGGTGTTCCACTTTTCTGCTGGGGGGGGGTGTTAGGGGTGTATGGATAAATCACTGGCTTAGATGACTCAGAATATATGCCCCTGGAGACTGCTGTTCTTGAAACTAATCTGTTATCAGTGAACTCGTGCCTTAATATGAAATTTTCTTTTCAGTTCCTGTGCCCAATGCAAGAGTTTTGCAAGAAATATCTGTGTCTCCTCAACTGACTTGTGAAGAAGTGAGCCCATGTACATCTGAGTCGAGTGATGCATGTGTTCCAGGCTATCATCCTAAAAAAGAAAAGAAACATTTGTTGACAGAAATAGGCACAAAGATACAATTACTCTGCCTCCTAAAGACTGAAGTGAGCCTCAGAAAAAGGAAACCTAAAATGGCCCTGTCAGGACAGTTAAGTGAAGAACAGTGGCGTAAACTGAAGGATAGAATGTTGACAGTTGTCAGACGACTCCAAAGACGAAAGCCTTCCAGGCGTCATATTTTTTGTAGAAAATATGTCAGGGATTCCAAGAAACTGTTAATAGAATCACTATCATCTCGAAGCAAGGATATGTCTCAAAGGCGTAAAAAAGTTTATCTGGATGCATTTAGAAACGAGTTAGATATATACCTTTGATGTAGTAGGAAAATGTAACCTAAATACAATCAATTGAAAGTGGTTGTGATTTTAGTCCTAGTGGCTTAAAATGTGTTTCTACCTTGCAACTCTGATTATGTACACTTCTGTTTAGAGAAACTGGCACACTCGTTTGAGTTAAAGATCAGCTTCGGAGCCGATCGAGTGTGGCAGTACAGCCGAAGTAAAGGTTCAGGAAAACACCACTCTGCAGTGTTTCTGACCACTAAAGTTTTTCACTGGATGCAGGGAATTTTTGGGCTTCAGGAGTGAAAAGAAACTGTTACAGGAAAACCTTGCATTTTAATTATTATGCAATGCAGTGTCCAATTTGAAAAGAGAATGGCA